>NC_034596.1:6654471-6768168 GCF_900095145.1 Mus pahari | reverse complement strand
ATCCACTTCTGTATTTGCCATGCACTGGCATAGCCTCACAAGAGACAGCTACATCAGGGTCCTGTGAGCAAAATCTTGGTCACATATGCAATAGTGTCTGGGTTTGGTGGCTGATTATGGGTTGGAGCCCCGGGTGGGGCAGTCTCTTGATGTCCATCCTTTCGACCTCTATCTTCCAACTGGTAATAAGGACACATGCTCCATTATGTTCATAGCAGCCTTATTTATAATAGCCAGAAGCTGGGAAGAATTTTTTTTTAAATTACAATGGATACTGGTGTGGATGTGAGGGAAGGGGAGCAACATTTACTGACAGTTGATGGGGATACAAACTGCTGCATTACAAGGAAATCGGGATGGAGGAGCCTCTAAAGCTAGGAAGAGACTTACCATAGATTCAACACACCACTTCTGAATGTATTCCGTAATGATTCTATATACTACCACAGAGATACTTGTTCGTGTCTGTCCACTGCTGCTCTATTCACAATGGCCGGAAAATGGAAACAACTTAGATGCCCATTAACTGACGGTTAGATAAGGAAAATGCGCTATAATTGGACTTGGGAGTATTATGTAGCTGTAAGAAAAAAAATCAAATCTGTAGGTAAATGGATGGAGCTGGAAACAATCATTCTGCGTGAGGTAATGTAGAGAGCAAGAGAGATAACTGCCTCTTGTCCTCTCATATGCGGCTGCTAGATCTCACACTTGCATTGTCCAGAGAAGTAAAGAAATTAGTAAGGGGGCATAAGATGGGGAGACTTCAAGGGAAGGGAGGTGTTACAGAGGGAGAAAGAGAAATAATGAAGAAGAAAGGATAAAGTGGCATGGGAATGGGGGAGCATGATAGACGAGGGGATGGGGGGGACAAGAAATTGAAAATGCCATATGGTTAAGGTAAAAGCTTTCTAAAACTATGTGCCTATACATAGATAAAAGGAGTTTAAGTGGAGCTACCTACAGTTGTGAAGATGATGCCTTTCCAAGACACCACTGGCTATTAAGCAAAAAGCCCAGTAACAGGTATGGAGTACACCATTTCTGTTTGTCAGTAAAAGTCTCTTAGATTCACCTAAACAAAAACTATATCTTAATGAACTTAAATTTCAAGGAGTATCCTTTATTTAAATTATCTGTTTAAAACACAGACATGCCCATCTTGTATGTTACAGTTTGAAATCTGTGTCTTGTTTGTTTTATGATACAGGGCTTCTCTGTGTAGTCCTGGCTATACTCAAACTCACTCTAAAGACCAGGCTGACCTTGAACTCAAAGATTCTGCTGCCTCTGCCTCCTTGAGGGTTAGAATGAAAGGCATATGTCACCATCACTCAGATAAAATCTGTATGATTTTAACATACATTTCTTGAATCAGTTTCTTCATCTCCATCTTTTCTGCCTCTGCTTTAAGCCATTCATAATCTCTTCCTGGAGTGTTACATTTGAATTTTACACAGTGACTATAAAGTTAGTTTACATATCTGCATCCTCATTGGTCTGTAATCTCCAGGTACGTTTTTTTGTATCCCTTTCTCACATGGCCCTCTCCCCGTGTGCATAGTCTCCTAATGCACATACGTTACCTCTGAAAATATTACCTCATTCAATCTTCTCAGCCATTTGAGGAGGCAGGTGGTTATTATATTCATTTTTCAAATTAACAAATGTATTTTGAGGAGGTTAATAAACTTGTGTAAAGGTCACCGAATGTATCCATTGTAGAGCCAGCATTTCTTTCGAAGCCTGTCTGACTTTAAAGTCTGTAGTCTTCTTACTACATCATCTGCACTCTACCCTTAATATTTACTTTCTTATTTTAACATTGTGAAGGACAAGCACCGGCCTTTCTCAGTGTCTTTCTATATTTGGGGCATGTTTAGCATGTAATCCACAGCCACACACCTTGGCACTCATGAATTGTTTTGGCCATTTGTGAAGCAAAATGTGATGGGTAGGATGAAGGCTGTTTAGATGCATAATCGTTGACCTAGAAGTGATGACAGATAATGTCATCACATTTTCAAGAATGTTCTGTGAAAACTCAGCCCTGCTGATCCCGAACCTTACCCTTCACTCTCTGAAGTGATATCAATCAGACTACAGTGATCTTAAGATCTAGCCATGACTTGGATGTTTGGTCAGTTACCTGGGTAGTTGCTGGCCTTAGTAAAAGATTTGGGGTAATTGATCAAAGGGAAGAAAAGGAAATCAAAACCAGCAGCCATGGGCTAAGCCTAGAGGAGACATCTCTGCCTCTCACCTCACACTTCCTGTCTTCCTGTCAATGCATTCACACCCAATAACTGCTGGTCTCAAGAAATTCCATCTATGAAGCTCTTACTCTCTCCCTTTTCTCCCTCCCTTTCTTTCTGTAAGGATATACCTGTGGCTGTCTAGGAGGAGACTGTCAAGTTCATGAGTCACTGGAAAGATGGAAGACCAAGCTAGAGAGAGAAGGAAACTTTATGCCTTCAGGATAGGGGAGGCTTAGAGTGGAAGTCCCCTGAATGGCTACTGGGTTTCTTGTTTTGTGGGAATCCTAGCTCTTCACCTTTCCCCTACTTGTCCTGTTTAGACCACCATTACCTAGGCCAGCGGGTTTCAACCTGGGGATCACAACCCCTGTTAGGGAAGGGTAAAAGACACTTTCACAGGGGCCACATAAAACCATGCAAACCCACTGATATTTGCATTGCAAATCATAACAGTAGCAAAATTAGTTATGAAGTTGCAATGAACATAGTTTAATGGTTGGGGCTCACACAGTTTGAGGGAGAATATTAAAGGTTACAGCGTTAGGAAGGTTGGGAGCTACCGTGCTAGGTTTTCTTGACATTTCTCCTCATAGCATCTAATGGGAACACAAAGCAGCCATCTCAGGAAGTCCCCTTTTGCTTTCCTAGCCTACCCATGTCCCTCTAACTTTTTCTCTTTCTTCTCCCTCCCTCCCTTCCTCCCCCATTGTTTTTCTACCCAATTCCTATCCACCTTTTACATGTCATCTTAAATGTCTCTTTGAGACTTGCATTTGTTACTTTTCTTGTTGCTGTGAGCAAATACCTGACAAGAAGCAACGCAAGGGAGGGAAAGGTTTTGGGCTCATGTCTATGGAGCGTATGCTCCTCTGTGACCAAGAAGGCACGGCAGCCAGAGTCTGTGGCTCCTTGTTCACATCTGCTTCACATCTGCATCACATCTGCATGCATTTGCAGTCTTTCCTCACATCTTATTGTATCAGGTAGCAAAGAGATGGATGCTAATGCTCTCCCGATTTATCTTCTTTTTACTCTGTTATTCATTCTGGGCTTCCACCCCACGAGATAATGCCACCCACATTAGGGTTTGTCTTCCATCCTTAGTTCCCTATAATACACCCAGAAATTTATTTCTTAGGTGGTTCTAAATGTAGTCAACTTGGGTAACAAACATTAACATGTTGTATAGTATAAGTTAAAAGTTTTTGTCAAGCTCTTATTGAAATGGTCTTTTACTTAACACTGAAGTATCAACTACATAGTTCACACATGTGATTTACTGGGCATAATTTACTTTTGGATTCAGAGACTATGTACATTCATTCATGATTCATCGATGTCACAGAGAACAATGCTTTGTTCATAATAAGTGTTTCAAATTATTGACAGCAGGGTTTATGAATAGATGGATGATAATAGAGCTATCTTCCTGTCTTCCCCATCTGAAAGAGCAAGATAAAAGAGTCAGATTTTTGTTTGGTATGGGAAACAACGGTTCAATAAGAAACAAGGGATGTAGTCTTGCCCTCTGGACTGCTGTTTTTAGAAATTTGGCATCTATTTCTTCACTTTATTTGACCATACCACTTATATTCCTGAAAGAACAAAGTAGAATAAATGAATGTCCAAGTGAAAATGTTAACCTGGCAGACCAGGCAGCTTGAGGCTCTTCTATTTTCAGGAGTCAGGTAAGGCAGGGTAATCTATCTTTCTTTGAACTGGCAGTGTGTTATTGAATTTTCTATTACTATTATGAATACCCACTATAGTCAACTTATAAAGAACAAAGCGTTGTTTGGCTCACAATTTTAGAGGTTCCCACCCATGATTGGCTGGCTTGTTGCTCTGAGTGTGTTATTGATAAGATAACACACAGCATTAGGAATATATGGTAGAGCAAGCTGCTCACCCCAAGGACTAGGACAAAACAGAGAGTGAACAAAGACCAGCAACATGATCTCCTCTGAGGACTCATCACCAATTAACACCCCCCCCCAGTCCCACCTTAAAGTTTCTACCACTTTCTAATGCTTCCAGTGCTTGGATGCCAACGTTTATAGTACATGGATTTTTGGAGGAGAATTATTTGAACTGTAATCAGCACTCCCTTGTTTGTATTTTATTTTAATTAATTTATTTTTATTTATATGGGTGTTTATATAGGTGTTTTATATGGGTATATCTGAACATCTGGTGTGGGCCTGTAGAGGCCAGAAAAGGGCATTAAATTCCATGGAACTAGAGTTATTTATGGTTGTAAGTCAACATGTGAGTGCTAGGAATTGAACCCAGGTCCCCTGGAAGAACAGCCAGTGTCCTTAAAGTTGAGCAATCTCTCTGTCTCAGCTATCCTATTGTTTTATTCCTACTGTGGTCTTTAAAATTGTGATGCAAATTTTGGAATAACACTTTTCTTCAGTTAGGAAATAAGATGAGTTTTGGATCATATAAAAAACAATGAAGGCTTATTTATATTCAATAGGCTCACAGGGTTTTGACTTTGTGCATTTTCCATATTTTAAAATGAAAAGGGCAATTCATACTCCCAGTAAAGAATCATGTGTAAGAATCCAGGTTGGTGTGAAATGTGACAGTGGCCCAAGCTTCTAGACTGTCATTACTGTTCAGTATGACATAGAATTTAACACTGAAATAGGATGGCTGAATTATTTATCTTTTTCAACCAAGACTTCAGTGAGGGTAAAGTACATTGATAATTGTGAACCTGGATAAAGCTACATGAATAAGGATTATTTGAGCTGAGCCTGGACATAGGCCCATCCTATATTTAATTACATTTTGCAATAACAGTGAACTGGCCTGTATATATTAAGGTTCTTGTTAAGTTAATTTCACAGTTGACAGTTACTCTGGAAATTCGTACAAGCATTGACTACTTAATGTTAAGTGATTAGTGATAGCCAGAGTGAAGGGTACTCTGAGCTGCCTGTGGAAGGAAGACTGGATTAATAGGCAGGAAGGGAGAGCAGATATTTGGATGAGAGCATAGGGATATATTTTAGTATTTAACTGGCGTTGGTTATTTAATCTAGAGTAAAAAATTGAAAAAGTTATTTGACAAGGAAGAAGTAAGTATGTCTTAAATACTGTGTTGATCTCAGTAGGTTTTTCCAGTCCCACAGCAATCCCAAATTCTCCAAAGATTAGTTTTGAACTGCTGAAGGCAGTGTTCCTATGACATCTTTTCCATCTTCTATTTTCTGCCTTTCCTGTCTTTTCTCTGTCTTCATCCTCCTTCTCATCCTCTTACTATTGTTTTTCTGTATTTACACCTTCATGCTGCATGCTCTATTCTGTTACCCACACTGTGTATAAAGACCAGGTCATAGCAATGGAACCCAAGACATACCATAGAGTTAGGAATGTTATTCTTCGACAAGAATGAAGCTATTCTGGAGACTGAGGTTAACTGACAGCCTCCTAACAAGGCAGTTTGATTTTCTCTTCTCCATGCTCAGTAGCAGCACTCCCTTCTCTATCTCAGCAGCAGTACTATTTTTCTCAGAAGCGTAAACTCCTAGAGCTGAAGATGCAGCTGAAGATTCCCCTTAAAACATCACATTCTTCATTCCTTCTTCATTTCTGAGCCTAATACTCATTCTAGAAGAGAACCTGATTATTATCTTCCAAGAGGATTTAAGACAACAAACTGTTGGACATCAGTATTCTGGTTCTGCCTGGAAAGTCCATTCACTTACACCTCTGAACTGCAGGCTCTGATACATCAGGTCCGAGCAGTTAGAGTTGTGTGTTCCCAGAGGTATTTGAATTCAGTGGGTTTCCACAGTGCCTCCAGGGTTCTATGCTGATTAAACAACAGTGAGGAGAAAATTTTAAAGATCTTAACCCAATGAAAAAATAGTATTTTGATCTTCTGCCTGAATCCAGCCAATGGTGCCAAGAGCCCCAGAGAACGCTCCACACCACAGGACCCCTAGCACACCTGGGACCTTGGTATCACAGGTGAGTGGAACACAACATCAGTTCCAAAGAATTGAGGAGGGTCTTGTGCCAGCAGGAACATGGACAAAGGAACCCCTCGAAACCAGAAGCTGGGATCCGTTCAGGTCTGGGCCAGCCCCGCCATCTTCTGCATGAACCCGACCAAGGGTGTCAAGGGTCCCAGAGGACTCTCCACACTGCAGGACCCCTAGCAGGCCCAGGACCTTGTGATCACCAGAAACCATGTGGATGACAAAAGCAACAGAGCTTATTGAACCAGGTCCCTTCAGGCCTTCATCCACAGCCAGAAGGCAGAGCTGAGCCCCAGAACCATTGGTACCTTCCTTGCCAGAGGAGAGTCGGCCTACAGGGAGGGCTCTGACTCCAGGACTCAGGAGGTGGATAAGAGCTCCAGACTTCTGGACACCTGCCCTGCAAGAGGAGAGCATGCCTGCAGAGAGTTCTCTGGCCACTGGGACTCAGGGAAGAGTTGGACTCCCAGAAGTCCTGACAGAGGCTAACAGAATCACAGGAGGAACAAGCTCCAGCCAGAGACAGCTAGAACATCTAACAGCAGAGATTACCAGATGGCGAAAGGCAAACATAAGAATCTTACTAACAGAAACCAAGACCATTGGGCATCATCAGAACCCAGTACGCCCACCACAGCGAGTCCTGGATACCCCAACACACCCGAAAAGCAAGATGTGGATTTAAAATCATATTTCATGATGGTGGTAGAAGATTTTAAGAAGGGCATTAATAACTCACTTACAGAAATACAGGAGAACACTGTTAAACAGGTAGAAGCTCTTAAAGAGGAAGCATAAAAATCCCTCAAGGAATTACAGGAGAACACTGCTAAACAGGTAGAAGACTTTAAAGAACTACAAGCAAACACTGCTAAACAGGTAGAAGTCCTTAAAAAAGGAACATAAAAATCCCTTAAAGAATTACAGAAAAACACAACCAAACAGGTGATGGAATTGAACAAAACCATCCAAGATCTAAAAAGGGAAGAAGAATAAATGAAGAAAACCCAAAGGGAAATAACTCTGGAGATAGAAACCCTAGGAAAGAAATCAGGAGCCATAGATGTGAGCATCAGCAATAGAATACAAGAGATGGAAGAGAGAATCTCAGGTGCAGAAAATTCCATATGGAAGATGGACACAACAATCAAAGAAAATGCAAAATGCAAAAATATCCTAACTCAAAATATTCAAGAAATCCAGGACACAATGAGAAGACAAAACCTACAGATAACAGGAGTAGATGAGAATGAAGGTTTTCAACTTAAAAGGCTAGCAAATATCTTCAACAAAATTATAGAAGAAAACTTACCATACCTAAAGAAAGAGATGCGCATGAACATTCAAGAAGCCTACAGAACTCCTAATAGACTGGACCAGAAAAGAAATTCCTCCCGACACATAATAATCAGAGCAACAAATGCACTAAATAAAGACAGAATATTAAAAGGAATAAGGGAAAAGGGTCAAGTAGCATATAAAGGCAGGCCTATTAGAATTACTCCAGACTTCTCACCAGAGACATAGAAAGCCAGAATATCCTGGGCAGATGTTATACAGACCCTAAGAGAACACAATTGCCAGCCCAGGCTATTATACCCAGCAAAACTCTCAATTACCATAGATGGAGAAACCAAAGTATTCCATGACAAAACCAAATTCACACAATATCTTTCCACAAATCCAGCCCTTCAAAGGATAATAAAGGGAAAACACTAACACTAAGAAACTACCCTCTAGATAAAGGAAGAAAGTAATCCCTCAACAAAACCAAAAGAAGACAGTCACAAGAACAGAATTCCAACTTTAACAACAAAAATGACAGGAAGCAAAAATTACCTTTTGATTCCTCTTAACATCAATGGACTTAATTCCCCAATACTACAGAGCAATTGTGATTAAAAACTGCATGGTACTGGTACAGCGACAGACAGGTAGATCAATGGAATAGAATTGAAGACCCAGAAATGAACCCACATACCTATGGTTACTTGATCTTTGACAAGGGAGCTAAAACCATCCAGTGGAAAAAAGACAGTATTTTCAAAAAATGAAACACAAAAAAAAAAGCTGGCACAACTGTCAGTTATCATGTAGAAGAATGCTAATTGATCCATTCTTATCTTCTTGTACAAAGCTCAAGTCTAAGTGGATCAAAGAACTCCACATAAAACGAGAGACACTGAAATTTATAGAGGAGATAGTGGGGAAAAGCCTCAAAGATATGGGCACAGGGGAAAAATTCTTAAACAGAACAGCAATGGCTTGTGCTGTAAGATCAAGAATTGACAAATGGGACCTCATAAAATTGCAAAGCTTCTGTAGGGCAAAAGATACTGTCAATAAGAAAAAATGGCCACTAACAGATTAGGAAAGGATTTTTACCAATCCTAAATCTGCTAGGGGACTAATATCCAATATATACAAAGAGATCAAGAAGCTGGACTCCAGAAATTCAAATAACTGCTTTAAAAAATGCGGTACAGAGCTAAACAAAGAATTCTCAACTGAGGAATACTGAAGGGCTGAGAAGCACCTTAAAAAAATGTTCAACATCCATAATCATCAGGGAAATGCAAATCAAAACAATCCTGAGATTCCACCTCACACCAGAGAATGGCTAAGATCAAAAATTCAGGTAACAGTAGATGTGGAGATGTGGAGAAAGAGGAACACTCCTCCATTGCTGGTGGGATTGCAAGCTTGTACAACTACTCTGGAAATCAGTCTGGCGGTTCCTCAGGAAACTGGACATAGTACTACTGGAAGATCCAGCAATTCCTCTCCTGGGCATATACCCAGAAGAGGTTCCAACTGGTAATAAGGACTCATGCTCTACTATGTTCATAGCAGCCTTATTTATAATAGCCAGAAGCTGGAAAGAACCCAGATGTCCCTCAACNGAGGAATGGATACAGAAAACGTGGTACATTTACACAATGGAGTACTACCCAGCTATTTAAAACAATGAATTTATGAAATTCTTGGGTAAATGGATGTATCTGGAGGATATCATCCTGAGTGAGGTAACCCAATCACAAAAGAATTCACTTGGTATGCACTCACTGATAAGTGGATGTTAGCCCAGAAACTTAGAATATCCAAGATACAATTTGCAAAACACCAAAAAAATCAAGAAGGAAGACCAGTGTGTGGATACTTCATTCCTCCTTAGAACAGGGAACAAAGTACCCATGGTAGGAGTTACAGAGACAAAGTTTGGAGCTAAGACGAAAGGATAGACCATCCAGAGACTACCCCACCCAGGGATCCATCCTGTAATTAGCTACCAAATGCAGACACTATTGCACATGCCAGCAAGATTTTGCTGAAAGGACCCTGATATAGCTGTTTCCTGTGAGGCTATGTCAGTGCCTGGCAAATACAGAAGTGGATGCTCACAGTCATCTATTCGATGGAACACAGGGCCCCTAATGGAGGAACTAGAGAAAGTATTCCAGGAGCTGAAGGGGTCTGCAACTCTATAGGTGGAACAACAACAATATGAACTAACCAGTACCCCCAGAGCTCGTGTCTCTAGCTGCATATGTAGCAGAAGATGGCCTAGTTGGCTATCATTGGGAAGAGAAGCCCCTTGGTCTTGTAGACTATATATGCAACCAGTACAGGGAAACGCCAGAGCCAAGAAGTGGGCGTGGTTGGGTAGGGGAGCATGGCAGGGGGGGGGGGGCAGGGGGGTGTAGGAGACTCGGGACAGCATTTGAAATGTAAATTAAGAAAATGATAAAAAATTGAAAAAAAAAAGAAAGAAAAAATAGTATTTTAAAGTCTATGTGATGGTCTCACAATTTGCAAGCATCTTTGCGTTCTTGTTCTAGTACTGTGCTTGCAAACCTGGTGCGACTCCTACCTATAGCCTGCCTCCACTGGGGAGTCATTTGCAACCTCCTGCCTTTAGCTCTAATGATGCTGGCTTCTCTGGTGAAGCTTTCCAGAGGGTCTGGCCATCCCTGTATACTGCAGGGAAGCATGAAGAACAAGGAAGTTGGCTGGATAGTTCAGTAACAGACAGGAAAGAAATAAGCGATTTTAAAACCAAAGTTTTAAACAGTCAAATATTCCAGAGTTGGGGAGTGGAAATGTCTAAATATACCGATATTGGTGATTCTAATGGAGTTCTGAGGTGATTTCAAGGAGACTGGGCTGTACTGTATGGTGATGCAGAGGGTTCTTATAAGGCAGCATAACTGATTTTGTCTTAGGGAGCTCCTGTTTTACAGGGAATATTCTATGAGTATCTAGATTGACACAGAATCTAGATTGCCATTGTGATGAAAACCCTAGAGAGTTATCCAGTGTTGATAAAATTTAGGAATCTAAGAATCCCTTTATACTTAAGTTTCCAGCCATTTGCTAGAGGCTCTGCACAAGTGCGTGGTAGTGGACAGGCCATAAACAATGGGAGGGGCTCCCCAGCTGTCACAAAATGACAATGGTAGTTATACATGTGTATCATGATTTTGAGATGGAGGAAGATCTTGTTTCACTTGGAAATATGCATAGGATATGAACAATAGGGTAGTAAATTAAACCAGCATCAAACCCAAACTGGTGCCTGGTTAAGGAAGGTCCCATGAAAATTAGCTATTCTTCCCCAGAAAGCAATGAAACTTTGCGTTTTGTATTGAGAGCCAAGAAGGCTGGAGCATGAGGGTGATTAGAAATCCAGAGTATTAAGAACTATTTTTAAAGAAGATAAACTTTATATCTTCCTACAGTGACAGATCCCAGTTAGTACTTTTAAATTACCCATTCACATATGCAGACTTTCAACACATGCTAGCTAGTACATTTTCCCACCAGGCTAAGAGCATTCCATTTCCTCCACACTGGATTTTTCTCAGCCCTAGCTTGGAGGAGCAGACTGTGCTACATCCAAGTTCCCACTCAATAGCCAATCACTGTGCAATGCTAAGACAATCTGGCCCCAAACCATGTTCTTAAACTTAGGAGATCCCCATTAGCAGATGACTGCTCACTATTCCCCATAACAAAGGCAGCTCTGCTGGGGCATAGTGCACTTTGTTACTGGGAGCTCCATGATGCCCTGGAGCAGGGAGTACTCCAATGCTTCCAGTTCCCTTACTTAAAACTGATTAGGGATACCCTGTGACTATAAGGTCTGCTGCCTTGACACACCCATTTTCTTTCCCTGGAAAATCCTGGACAGTTGTGTTTTGCAGAATATGTTCAAGTCCGCTCCCAGACCTTGACATTTCAAAACAACTAACCTGCTTTGTTTGAGAAATGCATTTAAATAAATTAATGAAACTTCTGCTCCAAATGAATCCTTTCAAGCTGCTTACAGAGAAAGTTTGAAAGGGCAATATTGTCAAACAGAAAAACAGCATCTGAGCGATATGATACCCAGAAAGCTGAGATGGGAGATAGACCATAGCGACTGGGTTTTACCTATAGAAAACTACTAGCAATTGCTAACCGAAAGATCAGATGAAATCGAATGTGCTTTCATGATAAGATTAAAGATTGTTCCTTGAAGAAAGTATTGGTAGACAGTATCTAAAGAGGAAGAGATGTAAATGGTTGGAAGATGCAGTGGCTGCTGAGATATACTTTTCTCTAGTATTGGGCCACCACTTCTCACTGGCTCAGTGGATTGGATAGGTTGAAGAAATTAGCCAGGGCTTGTCTTCCCACGCAGACCCTTGTCCCACTGTGAGTCCCATTTCCTTCTCATCTTGTAGAGAACACACTTGCTTGACAGAGAAACCATGTGGAGGAGTGAAGGGGGTTGTTGTTAATGTTGCCCATTGGAGAGGCAACATTAAATTTTTTTTTTTTCAGAACGAAGAGGTAATTTTGAGGTTCCACCTCATTAGGCAGGTTTATGACTTGTCCATTTGCAAGGGAGCTGATGGGGCTTTCCATGCAGCCATTTGCTTAAAATTGGCTCATCTCTCACAAGGCATTTTCACAGTCCTTTCTTCTCTCTCCCCCTTTCCCTGCCTTCAGCTCCTCTGGTGTAGATAAAATACACTTGGAAGACACAGGGAAAACCTGCTCTATTCCTCCATAGCACCATTTTACTGAAAACACCAGCACAGTGACAAGGCTATGCATGACTCTTTGTGGTGAGCTAGTTTCATGAAATAGAAGCCCACTCCATTGCCACTGAAATGTGTGCTGTATTATTTCCCCAGAGATATTTACTCAGAGTGAACATGTGTGTCCTACCTAAGGGATAACCAAAATGGAACAACTCACAGGCTTCACAAATTTCCAAAATATTAGAATGCTGTCTCTCTAAGCACAACTTTATATTTTTATATACAGGATTTTCTGTAGTGAACACAGTTTGCTTCAACTCAAAATAGAGCAGAGCTTAGAAATTATAAGTTGACTCTGTAATATAATAAATAGCATGCTGTTTTGATGTAGTTATAATAATGCAACACTTTTAAATATATTACCATGACATTCTTCCTTAGTTTAATGTCAACTTCATATAACAATGCTTCCTCCATGACCACCAACCATCCTTTGTATCTCTGTCTACCTGAACTAGCTGAGTTCTTCCTGTTATCTTCAAATGGCATCTCTCTCTGGAACTTGCTCACACTATATTCTTCTACTTCTGAGAGTTAAGGAGTCAATATATTGTCATATATATATGACAATATGTAGACTCAAAGTTAGTTTGCCTTGTGGCCAGAGTCTGGCTGCCACTGTCTTAACTGAAGAATGGATGATTGTCTTGCTCTTCCTTCTATGATTGCGGCAAAAAGACCACATAAAATAATTATTGTTTCCAGAGGCTTTTGGAATCTCTCTGTTGCTGGAACCAAAGGCCCAATTTTTTTTCTCACAAAATTTATAGTAGTTGCTGTAGTACTCTCTCAGGGACTTAGGTGGGTTTCTTAAACATCTCCTTGGTCTATTCCAAGCAAGAAGAACTTAAAGAATTACTTAGCCAAGTCTGGGAGTGAGTTCTCATCACCTATGGTCAGACTCCTAGTTCAATCCTAGTATTTCTGTCCCTTTTACATCCCCACTTTCAGTTCCAATCTCACCCAGCACGGATTTTTACCATGATAATATCATTTCCAAAAAATACATTACATGTTAGGTGTATCCCTGCGAATAGATAAAACTATGATTCTATATTTCTTTCCTTGATATTTTAAGCCATCTTCCTTTGTATTAATTTAAAATTCACTAAGCAAATAATAAGAGAATCAGAGAAATGGTTAAAGAACTTTAAAGTATGAGTTTACTGATCATACATCTAAGTTTGTGAATATATTAAATAATCACCTGTAAATTTCACCTTCCAATCTTTCACATTTATACTTTGAATCTACTCAGTTCATGGATTGGATGGACATGGATAGCATGGACATCCCAAAAGAGACGATACTTTTACATTGACTGTCTCGCTTCTGTAACTTTATGAGGAAGAAGGTCTTCTCCGTAAGCCATTTTTAGTATACATACAGACTTTCAGAGACTGCTACAGCATGTACAAGAACTGCCAGAGGTTTAAGCTAAACCAAGTTCCAGCATGGTGTAGGGAAGTGAACAGAAAGTCTCATTCCTAACCAAGAAGCTAATAAAATTGATAGCTTATGGGAAAGGTAAGGGAAAGTCAGTTTTCTCCAATAGAGTGTCACTTGGCATTTCCACCAAACACCAGGGTAGATTTCTTGCAAAGGAGTATTTGGCCAACATAAAATGGATTCCATGTTTTTGTGTCTAAACTTTTCATCACTTTATTTTTTTTTTGTCTTATTGAGTTTTGTTTTAGTTTGTTTATTTTGATTTTTCATTATTTGTTTGCTTTTCTATTTTGAGAGGAGAGAGCAAACATGAAGATGGGTGGATAAGGAGGTTGGGAGAGGGTCTGGATCTGGAAGGAGTTGTGGATGGGGAAGAATATAATCCAAATATGTTGTATGAAAAATGTAAATAAAAATACGTTTGTCATATAAACAGCACAGAATAGTTATAACCATTGCCTACAAACAGTTTATATCTTAGTGGGAAGAGATGAAAAACAGAGTTAAAAAATACAATGAGATAAACTAGATGAAAACATAGCAAATAGAAGAGACATAGTTAGATTAACTCATCCTAACTAACTTGGACCTAGAGAGATACATAAAGTAATAGGATTCTATTGCTCCATCTGATGCGTGGTAGTTACATCATATAGCCGTCTTCTCTTCCTTATCAATCCATGGTTGTGTACTTGACTTGGATATACACTGAAATATTAATTACCATGGTTTGGACAACTGTATCTCTGAGATTTATAAAGATCATGATAAAAACCACAGTAGACCAGATCTTCTCCTTGGGACCCTGACTATATACGAGTACATATAGTTGCAGGACAGATATACCGGGGGTTACCTTGCCTCTCACCCATAAGGGAGACACTTCCAAAAACCTGATTGGTCACTGTTACTGATGAGCCTATTGAGCATGATGGTTCTTTAGGTGACACTAAGAATAACCATAGATATAGTTACATTCCCTAGAGATATGTAGAAATTAGCAAACATTTTAAGGAGCTTGCTGAATCTATTTAACAATTTGAATAAATGGATGAATGGATAGATGGATGGATGAACGAATGGATGGCTTGTCTTTGTGACATCCATAAGTGACTTATTTCTATCATTATCTTACTATTAAAGAACAGCCAATCTATCTTGACACAGGTGAAGTTTTGGATTTAATAATACACTTTACAGCACTGAGACAGGAAACCTCTTAGGATAACAGTAGAGTCTTCACTTCCAGGTTACCTGTTCATGGCTACACAACTTCTCAATATGGTTTGAAGCTCCTTTACAATACATCTATGGCATCTTCCATGTTCTGTTGAAGTCATGGGAAGTACTCCAGGAGACAAGCTAGATTTATAAGCCTTAAAAAGGGGAAACATACTTTTGCATATTGGAATTTTTGTTCAAGAATTTATGTTCCATATATATATAGGTGGGGGTACACATGTACTTGTTGCAGTCAGAGGGAAGCTTTGGGGAACCAATTCTCTCTTCCTACAATGTCAGTCCTGGAGGGCAACCTCAGGTCATCAAGTTTGGTAGCATATGTATTTTACCCACTGAGCTTTCTCTCTAGGCTTGACCAAAATTTAGTTAAACTGAATGATTTAGAGCCAGATTTGGTGGCGCTAACCCTCAAGCTGACTACCTGAGAGGCAGGGGTAGGAGGGTCTTTATGAGTTTAAGGCCAACCCAAGCTACCATAGTGGAGCTCTGTCTCAAAATAACAGGTAAGTAAATGAATATAAAAAATTAAGAACACGTTGTTTTTCTACATCATGGATCTAACATTAGTCACTATAGAGATTCTCTTTTTCTATGTTGACCTATAGAAAGTAAATGAAAATAATCTCTAGAATTAGGGCGACTTTGAAAAACTTCTTTGAAGAAGTTTTTCAGTATATCAATAAGAAATATCACTACGAAGAGGTTGCTAAAGACTTGAGAAGTTTTAGAATGTCTTTTCAAAAAAGCGGGTGATTCTAACGATTTCGTCTGAAATGTCGTTTACTTACTGATAACACACACACCATGCTATGAGAATCTGCTTTCGCTTCCACAAACGAAGAACTCTGTGATGAAAGACCCGAGTTCCCGAGCACGGACGGTTACTGTGAACCGCCTACAGTTGTGTTCCCGAGCACGGACGGTTACTGTGAACCGCCTACAGTTGTGTTCCCGAGCACGGACGGTTACTGTGAACTGCCTACAGTTGCGTTGCAGATGTGTCCTTTGAGGATGCGCACCTCAGTGCTTTGATCAGCGGTGGTTCTCAGTAACCCCCCCGCCCCCACCACCACACCCCCACACACAGAGCAACAATTCAAACTTAGAGGGCATGAATTTGAGAGCAAGTAAGGAATACATAGGAAGGGTTAAACTGGGAAAATAGAAGGAGGGAATGTTTTAATTATTTTTTAGTTTAAAAAAAATAAAAAAAAGCCAGGCAGTGGTGGCGCACTCCTTTAATCCCAGCACTTGGGAGGCAGAGGCAGGTGGATTTCTGAGTTTGAGACCAGCCTGGTCTACAGAGTGAGTTCCAGGACAGCCAGAGCTATACAGAGAAACCCTGTCCCAAAAACACAAAAAACAAACAAACAAGCAAACAATAAACAACAACAAAAAAAGAGTTTTAACCTTAGAAACTTTTGGATAGGCTCTGAGCAAGTTTTAAACAGCAATGCTAAAAGATTTTTTTTCCTTGGTTGACATGATCAAAATAAAAGCAGTGGTATATATCAGCCTTTTAGAGAGACACAGGAAAACAGAGCATTATTTAGGATGATATCTTTGATAACTGTTAGCATTAAAATTAATAAAACCAATAACCTCTCCTCTCCTCAAGACATGTGGGTGTGGGCACATAATTCTAGGTAACTGGTGAATCTCAGCTCTCCCTAAAGGCGCAGCGGATCCTAACAGTTTGGTTCCTTCACTGCTTTTCCATGGCATAATCATCACTGAGTACTAAGCTTGGGCTGGGCAGAAGAACTTTTTCATTAAGTAGGTGCAAATATACACCAATGAAAATAAGTCAATTTTGTTGTGAACTTTCCAAGTATCATTTCAGGGTCTCAATTTTATTGCTTTGAATACAGACACATGCATGCCTGAAATAATGTATGGTTGGTTATATTTGCATTTTTCAGAGTTGCTTAAATGCTAACCCAGTGTACCCAAACTTGCAAAACTCATAATTAGGCTTTATATAGACAAGGAGATGGATGGGACACTTCATTCCATAAACACATTACATTTGGTTCATGGCCCATTACTCTGCTTCCAGTCATTTTGCTACAACAAGCATCTTTTTGCATGTCTTCTGATTCACATGTGCAAGAGTTCCTTGGGCTAACTAGAAATCCATTTTGAGGTAATTGGATGGGTTCAGTTTCAAATCTGCTAGTGTCAGATGTCTATCTAAAGTGATTTTTACTTTCTAAAGTGAATTTGCAGACTTTCTGGCAATATAGGAGAACTGTTATATCTGCATATCTTTACCAACATGTATTAACTGTTGAGGCTTGGCCACATAAAATTCCTGAGCAGTGTCAGTCACTTCCAGTAAGCTTGCCTAAAGCTCTTTCTATTACAGTTACCATCATTGCTATTCACCTGTGTCTTGGCATTGGATGATGAGCTATGCCCATTCTTAGAGCTATTATAGTAACACTAGGAGATGGATGATCTCATAGGGCAGTGAATAGAGTTGTGATGGGGATTTATCTGCATTTGACTCCAGTCTGAATATGATTTCCATGATGATCTTCCTCCACCATGTCAACTACATTTAGTGGTATCTTATCCTCTATAAAAAGTTTGAAAGATTTAAGTATCCACAGGTCTTCCTTCCTCCTAAGCTCCATATGGTCTGTGGGTTATTATGGGCATTGTGAGTTTGGGGGCTAATATCCACTTATTAGTGAGTACATACCACATATCTTCTTTTGTACCTGGATTACCTCACTCAGGATGATATTTTCTAGTTCCATCCATTTGCCTAAGAATTTCATGAATTCATTGTTTTTCATAGCTGAGTAGTACTCCATTGTGTAAATGTATCCATTCCTCTATTGAGGGACATCTGGGTTGTTTGCAGATTCTGGCTACTACAAATAAGGCTGCTACAAACATGGTGGAGCACTATGGTGGAGCATCTTTGGGGTATATGTCTAGGAGTGGTATCACTTGTTCTTCTGGTAGTACTATGTCCAAATTTCTGAGGAACCGCCAGACTGATTTCCAGAGTGGTTGTACAAGCTTGCAGTCCCACCAGCAATGGAGGAGTGTTCCTCTTTCTCCACATCCTCTCCAGCATCTGCTGTCACCTGAGTTTTTGATCTTAGCCATTCTGACTGGTGTGAGGTGCAGTCTCAGGGTTGTTTTGATTTGCATTTCCCTGATGACTAAGGGAGTCCATCCTGTCTGCAGACACCAAGCCTGACACCGTCGCAGTTGCCAAGAGGTACTTGCTGATAGGAACCTGGTATGGCTGCTCCTTTGGAGGTTTAGCCAGCAACTGAACCATGCAGATGTGGTTGCTTGGAGCCAACCATCAGACTGAGCTCAGGGACCCTCATGGTGGAGCTAGCAGAAAGACTGGAGAAGCTGAGGGGGGTTGCAATTCCATAGAAATAACAGTGTCGGCTGGCCAGACCACCCAGTGCTCCCAGGGACTAGACTACCAATCAAGGAGTGTACAGGGAGCGATTCCATGGCCCCAGATACATAGGGAGCATAGGATGGCCTTGTATGACATCAATGGGGGGAGGTCCCCTCCTCCCTTGGTTCTGTGGAGGTTTGATGCCTCAGTGTAGGGGGATGCTGGAGGGGTGGGGTGGGAGAGGATATGTGGGTAGGGGAGCACCTTCATAGAGGCAAAGGGAGGGAAGAGAGGGAGATTGTGGGATGGGGGGTTGTGTAGGCATAACAGGGAAGTGGGATATTATTTGAGATATAAAGGAATGAAATGATTAATAAAAAAATGTCTGAAACATTAACAGTTAAAGTGCTTACTGTCCAACCATGAGTACCTAAATTTCAAATCAGCACTCATGTAAGAGCTGGACATGGCATCACAATCTGCAGTCCCTACAGTTTGAGGCAGAGAGAGACGTATTCCATAGGTTCCCTGGCCAGCCTGTTCAGCAGAAATTTGAGTTACAGTTTCAGTGAGACTTTCTCTCAAACATCCAAAGAGGCAAGTCAAAGAAGAGCATTCCTAACACTGACCTCTGGCCTCTACATGGTCAAACATAGGTAAATCCACCCACACACACATGGGGATGCATGTGTGTCCCATATGCATGCATATACTTCATACACCACAGACACACAAGAAAGAAAACACTGACAGAAAGCAAAAGAAAGACATGAAAGGAGGAAAATGAGAAGTTATTTTAATCATTCTGTTTCACAGGAGCATTAGTAACCACATGGCCTTTCCTAAAAGGTGACTGCTGTACATGCTATGCCATGCCTTTCCCCAGCCTATCCCTGGTCCATCCTTGTGGTCTCCCAGGAAGAGCCAAATAACCTTTACAGTTCCAGAATGGGGAAACAGATGTCTGCAGCTGGACTGTGGAGCGCACAGGAGCCTGTGTGGAGCCTCCCACAGGCTACTCTGAGGCACATTTCTTTCCTCACCTGCTCTGTGAGCCAAGCATGCTGCAGTAGACTCCCTGGGCCAAGCACTGCCTCATCTGACAGGCCATAATTTGGGTCATTACACTCTCCCATGGGCAGTAATGACATTTTTTCTTTTCTAGACACGACCGCTGTGCAGTTGCCTCATGGGAGGGAGAGTTGCTTACTCCACCTCCTTGGCAGTCCCCCTGCAGGCCTGTAAGCACACAGGACTGCATCTGGGGGCTGCTGCCTGGGGCAGGTCAAGTCGCCTGTTCTGTGGTGCTTGTCTTGTCGGCAGTTGGTGGTGATGGGTTCTCTCCAAAGGGTCACATTCTAAAAGACTGTGGGTTGAGAATAGTGTGGAAATTGCACCGGGCCACAGGGAAAGCGTGGTCACTCAATGGTAGATGTTTGCTTTGCCCAGAGAGATGCTTGTGTGAACAGGTGCAAAGGGCTGTCACCGAGACTCTTCTGCAATAGAAGAGTTGTGAAATGACCTGATTTGGTCCAGTTGTCTTAAAAACCTCATTTGGATGAACACTGGAGAAAGAGAGAGAGAGAGAGAGAGAGAGAGAGGAGAGGGGGGAAAGGAAGAATGGAAGAAGAAAAGGAAGGAAGGAAGGAAGGAAGGAAGGAAGGAAGGAAGGAAGGAAGGAAGGAAGGAAGGAAGGAAGGAAAGAACTCATCTTCAGAAAAAAGTATATCATGGGCAAGCTGGAGGGTGCAGCTAGCATTAAAGGCACAGAGGGTCTCAAGTGAGAGGCAGGCTGGTGACAGATACATATAATTCTGGCTTTGCCTTCAAGTCCTCTTACACTGTCAGCTTCCCCCACGGCAGCACTTAAAAGACATGGTGTGGCTCAATGGATTAATCGTGCTGACCTGAAGGTCAGATAAAAATGGGATCCAGTGATGCTCTGGCAATTGCTTCTTTAGGAATGTTGGCAAGATGTCATATTGTAAAGCCAGTGCCTTATTTGTCAAATGAGGAAGTGCTCTCAGAGTCTTTTACACTATGGTGTTTTATGACTCTAAGAAGGAGCCATATTTCTAAAAAACTGCCATAAGGGTGTGGCTGCCTGTGGCAAATACTGCTTCCTTCCTGGTCCAAGAGCCCTGAGCTGCAAATCACCCTTGGTCATTCTTGAATTGCTCTAAGCCCTGATTATGGGCCCGCCATTGTTATTTCTGGCTGCTATACAAATATTTCATAAATCATGTGATTTAAACAACAAGGTTTTATTTCTCATGGATCTGGAGGCTGGAAATGTTAGACCAGCGACTGCCAGGGTAGGATTCTAGATAGCTCTCCTGTTGCTGTCTCCCTGTGTACTGGCTAATTTTGTGTCAACTTGACACAGCTTGAGTTATCACAGAGAAAGGAGCTTCAGTTGAGGAAATGCCTACATGAGATCCAGCTGTAAGGTATTTTCTCAATTAGTGATCAAGGGGGGAGGGCCCCTTATGGATGGTGCCATCTCTGGGCTGGTAGTCTTGGGTTCTATAAGAGAGCAGGCTGAGCAAGCCAGGGGAAGCAAGCCAGTAAAGAACATCCCTCCATGGCCTCTGCATCAGCTCCTGCTTCCTGACCTGATGCATCAGCTTCTGCATCCTTTGGTGATCAACAGCAGTATGGAAATGTGAGCCAAATAAACCCTTTCCTCCCCAACTTGCTTCTTGGTCATGATGTTTGTGCAGGAATAGAAACCTTGACTAAGACACCCTGTGTGGCAGAAAGACAGCAAGAGTTCTTCAGGTCCCTTTAAAAGGGCTATGAATCCTATCTGTGAGGACTCTACCACACCTTCCAGTGATTTCATTAAAGCCTTATCGACCCTTATTAGTCTCTCTGTGTGTGTGTGTATCTTGCAAACAGGGTAACAAGGATTTAACTAGGAGTTTTGGAGGTTGGAAGGACAAATATGTTTACTCCGTTGCAGAAGTGACACCTATGTGAACACCAGAAATGAAGGACAAATATGTTTACTCCGTTGCAGAAGTGACACCTATGTGAACACCAGAAATCTTATGTGCCAGACTGAACCAACCAGACCCAGCTCATCCTTGCTCTGTTTAGTATAAGGAATTGAACCTGGGTCCTAGTGAGGTACATGATCTGCCATTGAGCTATATCCTCAGATCCTGTGTCTACTTTTCCTTTTGAGATAGAATCCTACTAAGGTGACCAGGTTGGATTTGAACTTAATATCCTTCTGTCTCACCTTCCAGAGTAGATAGTATTATAGCTTGAACCCTCTGTCTATCTCTTCTCACAAATTTGGTTTTCAAACTGTTAGTTGTTTAAGTTATTTAAATAACTAGTGTTTTAAAATTAGTTTAATGTTTGGAAATCATTGCTAACTCTTTTTTTTTTTTTCTAGAGTGATTTCTCTGTACGTGGGAAGCATGGATGCACATGCCTTTAATATGGCTAAATCTATCTTTGTGTGAGCACTAATTGAGAGGACTCAGACTCTGGGCTGGTTCCAAGGGACACCCCCCCATACTCATAATAGTCTAGACTCTAAAATGAATGTTTCAGTATGTTAATCTCTTGAAATCTGATCTCCAAATGATTGCTGTTATTGGCTGAAGTTACAGGATTGGTTGGAATCGGTAGAGATCATAATAGAGCACTAAATAAGACCTTCCATTCCTGAGAATCATTACATGAGGAAACCTGCTTTGATACCATGGTTGGTTTGGGCTGCTTCTGTGAGATGAACTGACCCAAGGAAAAGGGGCAACTCTAGAAACATTGGCAGATGTTTAAGCATGCATGTGCCTAAACACACAAGTGCATGCATGTGCACATACACACACACACACACACACACATACACACACACACACACACACTACAGAAGCATACACTCACACGCTGCATATGTATACAAATACACTGGGAAAGCATATACACATACATTGCAGAAGCATACAAACATATTCATACACACACCCACACATACATTCAATGTAGTAGCACACACCCACATACCCTGCAGATACAGACACACACTGGTGATGCACCCATACATGCACACCTTGGCTGAGAGCCAGCGATGAAGACTGAAGTTGACCTTTGTTCCTCTTCTTCCTCTACCTTTTGAAACTATTCACCTGCCTTGCCAGGGACGTTCAGCAGCAAGAAGTGAGCAGGTGGTACTATTTCGTTTTGCTCTTGGTTCTGACTCTGTCTGATTTAAGTCACACAGGTACACTGTTCAGCCACTAGAGAACAGGGACTTTTGCCTTCTCTGTTTTGATTTTGTTCTACATTCTAGCACAATTCAAGTACGGTATGATATGAATCATTGTCCTTAATAAGTAAGGGGATTGGATGGGATGGCCGCATTTATTCTTCTTCATTTCTCTTTCTTTCTTTTCCTTATTTGCATTTCATTCTAATCACAGCCCACTCCCTCTTCTCCACCCAGTTGTGCCCTTGCAAATCCCTCCCCCTTTACCCCTTCCCCTGAGAGAAAGAGAAACCCACCTTGGATACCACCTTACCGTGGGATATCGAGCTCCAGCTGCAGAACTAATCACCTCCTCTCCCACTGAGGTCCAACTAGGAGGTCCAGGTAGGGGAAGGGGATATAATGGCAGGCAAAATTGTCAGAGACACCCCCCACATGAAGACCAAGCTGCACTTCCACTACAAATGTGCTGGGGGCCTAGGTCTAGCCCAAGTGTGCCCTTTGGTTTGTGATTCAGTCTCTGTGAGCCTCCATGGGCTCTTTAGATCTGCTTATCTTGTCATTTACCCCTCCGGCTCACTCAATTCTATCACCAACTCTTCTGCAAGATCCCTGAACTCCAACTGATGTTTGGCTATTGGTCTCTACATCTGTTTACATCCTCTACTGGATGAAATCTCTCAGGAAACAGTTATGCTGGGTTTCTGTCTGCAAGCATAGCAGAATATCATTAATTGTGTCCGTGGTTGGCTCTTTCCCATACGATGGGTCTCATGATGGGCTGGTCATTGGTTGGCCATTCCTGCAGTCTCTGCTCTATCATTATCTCTGAGTATTTTGTAGGCAGGACAAGTTTTGAGTTGAAGGTATTGTGAGTGAGTTGATGTCCCTCTCCTTCCACTGGGAGATCTGCCTGACTGTAGGAGGTGGCCACTTCAGTGTCTGTATCTCCTGCTGGTAGGAATCTCAGCTAGGGTCATCCCCAGAGACTCCCCGTAGCTTCTGATGCCAGCTAGTCCCAGAGATTCTGATTTCTGTTTTCATTACCAGCACTCTCTTGCCTTCCTCACACCTGATCCTCATGTTCACTCTCCTCCCCACCCCCTTTCCCACTCAGTTTACCCTCCCCACCCACTCCTGATGACTAATTTGTTTCCCCTTCTGAGTGATAGTCACACATTCTCTTTTGGGCCCTCCTTATTACCCAGTTTCTTTGGGTCTTTGGATTATAGCATGCTTGTTACTCTACACTTTATGGACAATGTCCAATTATAAGTGAGTACATACCATACATCTCATTCTGGGTCTGCCTTACTTCATGCAGGATGATGATCTTAAGTTTCATCTATTTGCCTGCAAATTTCATCTTTGTTTTTAATAGCTAAATAGTACTTCATTGTCTAGCATCTTTTGGGTATATTCTTAGGAGTGGTATAGCTGGATCATCAGGTAGAACTATTTCCAAATTTCCTAGAAACCACAAAATTGATTTCCAAAGTGGTCAAATGAGTTTGCACTTTCGACATCAGTAAAGGAGTGTTACCTTTGCTATACATTCTCCCCAGCATGTGCTGAGTCTTTGATCTTAGGCATTCTGACAGATATAGGATGGAATCAGAATTGTTTTGAATGAGGACATTGAACATAAGTGTTTCTTAGCCATTCTAGATTCCTCTGTTGAGAATTTTCTTTTCATCTCTGCACCCCATTTTTAATTGGGTTATTATATGGTTTGTTGATGTCTTAACTTCTTGATTTCTTTATATACTTTGGATATTAGCCCTCTGTCAGATGTAGGGTTTGTGAAGATCATTTGCCAACCTGTAGGCTGCCCCTTTGTCCTATTTATGGCATTCTTTGCCTTATAAAAGCTTTCCAATCTCATGAGATCTCAATTGTCAATTTTGATCTTAGTGCTTGAGCTACTGGTGCTCTAGACAGAAGTTGTCTTCTGTGCCAATGCGTTTAAGACTATCCCCCACTTTCTCTTATAACAGATTTAGTGTATCTGTCTTTGTGTTATGGTCTTTGATCCAGTTGGACTTGGATAGGTGTGTGGGTCTACTTCAAGGTCTTCGATTCAATTGGATTGATCAACCTGTTTCTATATCAATATCCATGCAGTTTTTATTACTATTGCTCTGTAGTCCAGTTTGAAATGAGGGATGGTGATAGCTCCAGAAGGTCTTTTATTGTACACGATTGTTTTATCCATCCTGGGTTTGTTGTTTTTTCCAAATGAAATAGAGAATTGTTCTCTCAAGGTTTATAAATAATTCTGTTGGAATTTTAATAGAAATTGTGTTGAATCTGTAAATTGATTTTGGTAAGGTGGCCATTTTTACTATGTTAAATCTACCAATCAATGTACATAGGGGATCTTTCAATATTCTGATATCTTCTTTAATATCTTTCTTCAGAGTCTTGAATTTCTTGTCATACAAGTATTTTTCTTACTTGGTTAGAGGTACACCAAGTTATTTTATATTTTTTGTGGCTATTTTGAAGGATGTTGTTTTTCTAATTTCTTTCTCAGACTGTTTATCATTTGCATGGGGGGGCTACTGATTTTTGTTTTTAAGCTAATTTTGTATCCAGTAACTTTCCTGAAGGTGTTTGTCAGATATAGGAGTTCTCTTGTAGAATCTTCCAGGTCACTTAATGTATACTGTCATAACATCTACAAATAGTGATACCTTGATTTCGTATCCTATTCCCTTGACTTTCTTTAGATGTACTCTTGCTCTGGCTAGAATTTCCAGTACTATGTTAAAGACATATGGAGAAAGACATATGATTTTAGTGGAGTTGCTTCATGTTTCTCTCAATTTAGTTTGATGTTGGTTATTGGCTTGTTGTATATTGCGTTTATTGTGTTTAAACATGAACCTTGTATCCTTGATCAGTCCAACAGTTTTAAAATGAAGGGGTGTTAGACTTTGTCAAAAACCTCTTCCCTCATCTAATGAGATGATTATGTGTGGTTTTTTTTCTTTCAATTTGTTTATATTGTAGATTATGTTGATGGATGGGCCTGGATGTCCCTTGTTTGTCTGGGCCTGATGGAGGCCAGCAGAGCAGTGGATTTCTCTGTACAGCCTGCAGCTAGCTCAGGGCAGCTGAGTGAGACTCCAGGGATGATCAGGGGAGTTAGGAGGAAGAGATCTAACCTGATTGGTCCTTGTTTGGCAGTAGTCAGACAATGGAGCTCCTGGGACAGCCCCCCATTCATCCTTTTCTTTTTAATCATTGTATTTATTTATACTCCAAATGTTGCCCTTCTTCCTGGTCCCTTCTCCATGAGTTCTTCACCCCACACCCACTTCTCTTTGCTTCTGAGAGGATATTCCCACTTCACTCCTCTAGCATTCTCCTTCACTGCATCATTAAGTTTCTACAGGATTAAGCACATACTTTTCCACTGAGGCCAGACAAGTCAGTCCTCTGCTAGATATGTGCCAGGGGCCATTAACCAGAACATGTATGTTCTTTGGTTGGTGGCTTAGTTTCTAGGAGCTATGAGGTGTCCAGGTAAGTTGATACTGTTGTTTTTCCTATGGGATTGCAATCCCCTCAAGTCCCTTCAGTTCTTCCCCTAACTCTTCCACAGGGGTCCCTGACCTCAGTCCAATGGTTAGCTGTATCTGAATCCGTCTCAGTCAGCTTCTGTTAGAGCCTCTTAGAGGACAACCATGCTAGACTCCTGTCCGCCAGCACAATACGGCATCATTAATAGTGTCCCCAGTTGGGGCAGTCTCTGGATGGCCTTTTCTTTAGTCTCTGCTTCATTTTTGACCCTGCATTTACTTTATATAGGAACACTTCTGGGTCAAAAATTTTGAAGATGGTTAGGTGGCCCCATGACTCAAATGGGAGCCATGTCTATTTATTGGAAATGGTCTCTTTAGGTTCCATCTCTCTACTGCTGGGCATTTGGGTCCTGGGAGCCTCTCAATCCCTGGTGTCTAGAACTTTCTAGAGATTCCTCCTGCTCTTCCACCCCATAATGCTGCCGATTTCTATTCATTCTTCTGGCTCTCTAAGCTTCCCTCTTGTCTTCCCCAATACCAGATCCTGCCCCCATTTTCCTTCTCCTTCCCTCTCCCACTGAGATCCCTCCCTCCCTCTGATACCCATGAATATTTTGTTCCCCCTCTAAGTGGGATTGAAGTATCTGCATGTGGGCCTTCCTTCTTCTTAAGCTTCATGCAGTCTGTGAGTTGTATCATGGGTATACTGAACTTTTTTGCTAATATTTACTTATTAATGATTATATACCATGTATGTCATTTTGGTATGTGTTACCTCATTTAGGATGATATTTTCTAGTTCTGTCCATTTTCTGTAAAATTCATGATGTTCTCATTTTTAATAGCTGAGTAGTATTCCATTGGATAAATGAACTACATTTTCTGTATTTATTCTTCAGGACATCTGGGTTGCTTCCAGCTTCTGGCTATTACAAATAAGACTACTATGAACATGGTGGAGCACATGTCCTTGTGATATGGTGGAACATCTTTGGAGTATATGTATACTAGTGGTATTGCTGCTGTGTCTTCAGGATTTCAGTATTTTTTGAGGAAGCTCCAGATTGACTTCCAGAATGGTTATACCAGTTTGCAATCCTACCAGCAATGGAGATGCTTTACTCTAGCTCCACATTCTCTCCAGCATCTGCTGTCACCTGAAGTTTTGCTCTTAGTCATTCTGATTGGTGTAAGATGGAATCTCAGGGTTGTTTTGATTTGCATTTCGCTGATGACTAAGGAAGTTGAACATTTCTTTAAGTACTTCTCAGCCATTTGAGATTCCTTAGTTGAGAATTCTCTGTTTATCTCTATACTCCATTTTAAAAATTGGGCTATTTGTTTTTCTGGAGTCTAACATCTTGAGTTCTTTGTATATTGTGGATATTAGCCCTATATCAAATGTAGGGTTAGTGAAGATCTTTTCCCAGTCTGTAGGTTGCCATTTTGTCTTATTGACAGTATCCTTTGCCTTATAGAAGCTTTTCAGTTTGATGAAGTCCCATTTATCAATTGTTAATTTTAGAACCTGAACTATTGGTGTTCTCTTCAGGAAATTTTCTCCTATGCCAATGCATTCAAGGCTATTTCCCACTTTCTCTTCTATTGGATTCAGTGTATCTGTTTTTATGTGTAGTTCCTTGATCCACTTGGACTAGAACTTCTACAAGGTGATAAACATCAATTTGCATTCTTCTACATGCATATCGCCAGTTAGACCAGCACCATTTGTTGAAGTTGTTTTCTTTTTTCCACTGTATGGTTTGGCCTCTTTGTCAGAGATCCAGTGTCCATAGTTGTGTAGTTTTATTTCTAGGTCAATTCTATTCCATTGATCAACTTGTCTATTTCTGTACCAATACCATGCAGTTTTTATCACTATTGCTCTATAGTACAGCTTGAGATCAGGGATGGTGATCCCCTAGAAGTTCCTTTATGTTGAAATTCTTTACCCTATTCTGGCATTTTTGTTTTCCATATGAAATTGAGAATTGCCTTTTCCATGTCTGTGAAGTATAGAGTTGATATTTTAATGCATATTACATTGAATCTGTAGATTGCTTTTGGTAAGATGATCATTTTTTTACATACTTTTTTATTATTATTATTATTTTCTTTATTTACACTTCAAATGCTATCCCGAAAGTTCCCTATAACCCCCCCCCCCCCCCTACTCCCACTACTTGGCCCAGGCCTTCCCTTGTGCTGGGTCATATAAAGTTTGCAAGACCAAGGGGCCTCTCTTCCCAGTGATGGGCAATTAGGCCATCTTCTGCTACATATGCAGCTAGAGACACAAGCTCAGNGGGTACTGGTTAGTTCATATTGTTGTTCCACCTACAGTGTTGCAGCCCCCTTCAGTTCCTTGGGTACTTTCTCTAGCTCCTCCTTTGGGGACCCTGTGTTCCATCCAATAGCTGGCTGTGAGCATCCACTTCTGTGTTTGCCAGGCGCTGGCATAGCCTCACAAGAGGCTGCAGTATCAGGGTCCCTTCAGCAGAATCTTGCTGGCATGAGCATTAGTATCTAGGTTTGGTGGCTGATGAGGGATGGATTCCCGGATGGGGTAGTCTCTGGNTAGTCCATCCTTTCATCTTAGGTCTAAATTTTGTCTCTGATCATTTTTACCATTTAATTCTACCTATCCATGAGCATGAGAGATCTTTCCATCTTCTGATGTCTTCTTTGATTTCTTTCTTCAGAGACTTGAAGTTCTTGTTATACAGATTGGTTCTTGACACTTGCTTAGTTAGAGTTAGACCAAGATATTTTATATTATTTGTGACTTTTGTGAAGCATATTGTTTTCTTCATTTCTTTCTCAGCCCATTTATCCTTTGTATAAACGAAGACTACTGATTTTTTTGAGTTAATTTTATATCCATCCACTTTGCTGAAGTTGTTTATCAGCTGTTGGAGTTCTCTGGTAGAATTTTTGGGGTCTCTTATATATACTATCATATCATCCTGCAAATAGTGATATTTTGATTTCTTCTTTTCCATTTTATATCCCTTTGACCTCCTTTTGTTGTCTAATTTCTCTAGTTGAATTTTGAGTACTATATTGAATAAATATTGAGAAACGGGGCAGTTTTGTCTTGTCACTGATTTTAGTGCTATTGCTTCAATTTACTCGCCATTTCATGTGATGTTGGCTGTTGGTCTGCTGTATGTTTTTTTTATTATGTTTTGGTATGTGCTTTGAATTCATGATCTCTACAAGAATTTTAACATGAAGGGGTATTGTATTTTGTGCAAGGCTTTTTTTCATCATCTAATGAGATGATCATGTGATTTTTTTTCTTTGGGATTGTTTATTTAGTAGATTACTTTGATGAATTTCCATGTATTGAACCATCCTTGTATCCCTGGGATGAAGGCTAATTGATTGTGGTGAATGATTGCTTTGATGTGTTCTTAGATTCAGTTTGTGAGAATTTTCTTGAGTATTTTTGCATGGATATTCATAAAATTTGTCTGAAGTTCTTTTTCTTTGTTGGGTCTTTGTGTGGTTTAGGTGTCAGAGTAACTGTGGCTTCATAGAATGAATTAGGTAGTGTTCCTTTTGTTTCTATTTTGTGTAATAGCTTGAAGAATATTAATATTTTTCTTTGAAGGTTTGGTAGAATTCTCCACTAAAACCATTTGGCCCTAGGCATTTTTTGGTTGGAAGACTTTTAATGACTTATTTTCTTAGGAGTTATAGGACTATTTAGGTAGTTTATCTAATCTTGATTTAACCTTGGTATGTTGTATCTATCTGGAAAATTATCCATTTCATCTAGATTTTCCAGTTTTGTTGAGTATAGGCTTTTGTAGTGAGATCTGATGATTTTTTTGAATTTCCTTAGTTTCTATTGTTATGTCTCCCTTTTGATTTTGATACTGTCTCTCTGCCCTTTAGTTAGTTTGACTAAGGGCTTATCTATCTTGTTGATTTTCTCAAAAACAAAACAAATCAAAACAAAACTCTTGGTTTTGTTGATTATTTGTATTGTTACCTTTATTTCTAATTGGTTGATTTCAGCCCCTATTTGATCATTTCCTCCTGTCTACTCCTCTTTGTGTGCTTCTTTCTTTTTTCTTCTAGAGCTTTTAGGTATGCTGCAAAGATGCTAGAGTAGGAGCTCTCCAATTTCTTTTGAAGTCACTTAGTGCTATCAAATTTCCTCTTAGCACTGCTTTCTTTCTTTTTTTTTTTATTATTATTATTTTCTTTATTTACATTTCAAATGCTATCCCGAAAGATTCCCATACCCCTCCCCCCACCTCTGTTCCCCTACCCACCCACTCCCACTACTTGGCCCAGGCCTTGCCTTGTGCTAGGTCATATGGAGTTTGGAAGACCAAGGAGCCTCTATTCCCACTGATGGCCGATTAGGTCATCTTCTGCTACAAATGCAGCTAGAAACACAAACCCAGGGGGTACTAGTTAGTTCCTGTTGTTGTTCCACCTACAGGGTTGCAGCCCCCTTCAGGTACTTGGGTACTTTCTCTAGTTCCTGCATTGGGGACCCTGTGTTCCATCCAGTAGCTGGCTGTGATCATCCATTTCGGTGTTTACCAGGCACTGGCGTAGCCTCACAAGAGGCCACAGTATCAGGGTCCCTTCAGCAGTATCTTGCCGGCATGAGCATGAGCATTAGTATCTAGGATTGGTGGCTGATGATGGGATGGACTCCGAATGGGGTCCTCTCTGGATAGTCCATCCCTTCATCCCAGCTCCAAACTTTGTCTCTGTACCTATAACCTTTCATGAGAGTTATGTTCCTCATTCTAAGGAGGAATGAAGTATCCACAAATGTTCATCCTTCTTGATTTTCTTCTGTTTTCCATAATGTGTCTTGGATATTCCAAGTTTCTGGGCTAATATCCGCTTATCAGTGAGTACATATCTAGTGACTTCTTTTGTGATTGGGTTACCTCACTAAGGATGATATCCTCCAAATACATCCATTTGCCCAAGAATTTCATAAATTCATTGTTTTTTATGGCTGAGTAGTACTCCATTGTGTAAATGTACCACAGTTTCTGTATCCATTCCTCTATTGAGGGACATCTGGGTTCTTTCCAACTTCTGGCTATTATAAATAAGGCTGCTATGAACATAGTGGAGCATGTGTCCTTATTACCAGTTGGAAGATCTTCTGGGTATATGCCCAGAAGAGGTATAGCAGGATCCTCCGGTAGTACTATGTCTAATTTTCTGAGGAACCGCCAGACTGATTTCCAGAGTGGTTGAACAAGCTTGCAATCCCACCAGCAATGGAGGAGTGTTCCTATTTCTCCACAACCTCGCCAGCATCTGTTGTCACCTGAATCTTTAATCTTGGCCATTCTGACTGGTGTGAGATGGAATCTCAGGGTTGTTTTGATTTGCATTTCCCTGATGGCTAAGGATGTTGAACATTTTTTCAGGTGTTTCTCAACCATTCGATATTCCTCAGTTGAGAGTTCTTTATTTAGCTCTGTACCCCATTTTTTAATGGGATTTTTTGAGTTTTTGGAGTCCAGTTTCTTGAGCTCTTTGTATATATTGGATATAAGACCTCTATCAGATTTAGGATTGGTAAAAATCCTTTCCCAATCTTAGCACTGCTTTCATTGTGCCCCATATGTTTGGGTATGCTGTGGCTTGATTTCCATTAAATTCCAGAAAGTCTTTAATTTATTTATTTCTCCCCTGACCAAGTTATTATTGAGTAGAGGGTTGTTCAGGGCTTTTTGTTATTTTTGTTGGTATTGAAGTCAAGTCTTAATGGTGACCTTATAGAATGTATGGGATGAATTCTTTAAGGGAAAGATTTTCTATCATGAACAAAGAGGCAGAACCTTGAATGCCAGCGTTAGGCACATCAGGCCAGACTGTCAGACTTGGCTGTAGTGTGAGTACAACTGGGGAATTGGTGAGTTAATCTCTTCTTGCCCAGGGTAACAGGAATTCACTGTATGACACTAGGGTTACTGGAGACTTCATCTCATGATGATGATATCCTAACCTCTCTGGATTAAATAAGGGCAAACTAAGGGCAAAAGCTATAGAGAGAAGATCTTGCTTCAGGGCTCACTCTGGTTCCCAGACACAGGGATGAACTACCTGTGAGATAGGGAGAAAGCTATCTGGCTTCACAGCCTCAGATTTTTCAACTTAACATGAGGAAAAATTCTAAACTCATTTTCTGTTAAATTGTTTAATTGCAGAATTTTTTTTCCATAGAAAAGCTGTGGAGGTGCGCCTTCGCTCAGGTGTGAGCTGAATGGGCTGTGCTCTACGGCTCTGGAATGCTGGGAGTACTGATGATGGCTGCAGATTTCTAACTGATCTCTCCAAGTATCACCTCAGCTGAAAAAGACCTCCTGTCTGAGGTTACCAGCTTCTTCCCTGGAGGCTGATTTCATCTAATGTTTTCATACAGTATTTTCATAAATTGGACAGAGAGGTACTAGCCATGCTTTATTAGATCTCGAGACATTCTCCTTGCAGAGAGCAGATACCTGATATAAAAGATCTCCTTGGAAGAAGGATTTATTCGTTTGGCTAATGGTTTGAAAAGGTAGTATCCATTGATGGTGAAGAAGACATGGCAGGACTTATAGTGCTGTGAGCCTGATAATGGTACTCTACAAAGCTCAGTTGATCATGGGGCACAGAAAAGAAACTGCAAGTACTTATCCGACATACTAGTCCAGCCTCTTTTCTTTAGTGTAGATCCTTAGTCTATGGAATGGTGAAACACATATTCAGTGCAGGCTTGCTCTCACCCTCAGTAAATTGTCTTTAGAAATTTCCTCATGGTCATACCAAGAGGACACTAATGCCCCAATTATCATTGATTCTAATCACGTAGACAATCAAAAATAATCATACACCTTCCAGAGATTATAGAAGTCACGCCAAAATTTATGAGGAATAGAGACCCTTAAAGATCAGGAGAAAAACATACATAAGGAACAAATTCTAAACATGCTGAACTTCTGAAGGTAGAAGATGAAGGTGGTCAAAGGACTCATTGTGATTAATACTAAACAATCTAGCAAGATCTCAAGGACTTGATCTAACATCCTAGGGTGGCTCTAAGAAACATGGAAAAAGCTATGACTTATATTATGGTGCCAGACATATGAATTCTTACCACAGGTGAGGGATCAGAAGGCTTATAAAGAGAAGCATGTTAGAATGTGAAGCACCATGTGATTTGGAAAACTCACCAACTGGCTATGCTTTGTGGGTAGACCCAGAAGATGATATGCTTCTCAAAGCAATAAGAAATGTATCAGAGAAAATATCAGCATCTCCCAGAACTCATCAGTAGCTCACTCTGAAGATAAAGAATAACAGATGAAGCATTTTGCAAACTAATAATGATAAGGTGATCAAATTCCCCATATGATAAAGTCTGGGCATCAGTGCTTAGTGATCAGAAAAGAAAAAAGTTCAAAACTATGTTAATGAAGTAAGACCACAATAATTCTTGAGAGCAGCATTCAGGTAAGTAGATACATGGGTCTGGGAACCAACATTTGTTAAAAGGAATGGTGGATTTCATCAAACCCTATAAAATACTTGGGGGGGGGGTTAGTGCTTTCTGTTTTTACAACTAAGTCCTTGGTAGTTTTAGATAATTAGGTCCTGGTTTCTAGAAATTAAAGGCTTATATCAGTAAAACTGACAGAATTAAACATTGAGTTTCATTGCCACCAGGCTCTTGAACTTCAGGTGTGAATAGATTATCAGGTAAGAGAAGATTTATAGCCATGCTGGGGGCAATAGACATTGCTATCTCAGGGATGGATGCTGGAACATAATATGGATAGGAAAAATAGGTTTTGGATTGGGTCTTTCATGGTACTCCTTTGCCTAATTATAGTAGTAGATGGACAAGCATGGATGGTAGCTGTGGCTGAGAAAAGCATGGGGACTAAGGGGAGATCAGATCCAGGAAGTAGATCTAGGCCATGACAGCTCCATAGTAGGGGTGCTGTGGAGGAAAGGGGAACGGAGGGTACAGAGTAAGGATAGAGACTCTTGTCTCGGTCCACGTTTGAAAACAGGTGCAGTTTGTCCCACTGTTTTTCTTTGTAGAAGTTTAGCCTCCTGTGAGTGTTGGTGGTACTAATTTCAGAACACCTTTTCTTATTATTTTTTTAAATATTTTATAAACAGCATTAAGTGTTATTAACAAAAACAGTGTACAATTATATACATGTGGAATTTTACATGTAGGTTAAAATTGTCACATATTCAAAATTCACCATTTATACAAATAGTTCCAGAACAACATCCAAAAGAATAAAACAAATAACACTGCATTTTAAAATTAGCTACCCTTTGGGGGATTTCATACATGTATACAATGAAATATGATCATACCTAACCCCCATCTTTCCCTCAAAAGTCCTCCTTATCCCTGCATTATGCTTCTTCCTAAATTCCTGTTTTGTTTTTTTCAGGGGCATAACCCACTAAGTCCACTTAGTGCCGTTCCTACATGTGCACAGTTTGGAGCCATCCCCTTCAGTGTAGTAACTACCAATGGTTACTACCCCCCAAGAAAGGTTCTATGCTCCCACCCTAGCAAATAGCTGCCAATAGCTCCTCAGTAAAGGATGTAGCCTGGAGATGATCTTCCATCTATGGCAGAATTTTGTCTAGCTTGCTTCAGTGCAGGACTTGTGCCAGTAACCACAATTGCTGTAGGTCTCAACAGCAACACCATCTCATGTCTGGAAGGCAGCATGTTTGCAGCACTTTTCCCTATCCCCAGGTCTTACACTCTTTCTGCCTTTACTTCCTTAATGTTATTCAAGTCACGGTAGTGATAGGGTTAATGCATACATCTCATTAGGACTGAATACGCAGTCTCTTATTCTCAACATATTGTATCCATCCATAGACTGCTAATCACTGCAAAACGAAGTTCCCCTGACCAGGATTCAAAGTATCTAGGATCTACAGATATAAAGGTAAATATTTAGATGGCAATTTAACAGCATGCCATTTAGAAAATAACAAGGGCCTATGACCTCCACAGCCTTGGACTTTTAACCAGGGTAACAGCACCAAGGAAGAAATTCTTTCCTTTCCATAGCTTTTCCTTGACAGCATCTCACCATGGTTTGTGGCCCTCCACTCTCAACCTTCTCTGAGACTTAGCCTTCATGGTGGAGAATCTCCTCCATGCTTAAATCTCCACCAAGGTAAACATTTTCCTAGTAAACTCGAACTCTGTTTTTTACCAATTTGACCTGAAAATCTATTCTGTGCCTAAGGAGAGAGTAGTGGCTCCACTTGATTAGAGGTATCTGAACAGAGCTCACCAGGCTGCTTCCGACAGCAGCATAAAACTCGCTAAGGCACATATCCCATGGCCAATGCAATGAGCAGAGGGGCAGTGAAGTTTATATTTTATACAAGAGAGCTGGATGATTGCATGAGATTGGCAGGTGGCTGAAATAAAACCACAGTGTGTCACAAAAACTCATACAGACTGCCTTCAAGTTGTTTGTTTATTTGCACCCAATTTTACTAGAGTGTAAACAACAATGAGACAGAAATTCCTTTCCAAAGGCATGGGACAATATGGGTAGTGGCAGATGTGAGGCATGTACTCATTTAATGAATAAAATTACTGAATATAAGTTTAATCTTTCATTGTAAAGGAAGAAAATAATGTAAATTCCATTTTTGTTTCCTCAAAAGTCTAGAAGCAGCAAATACCTTTAGTATATTCTTTTGCAAGCATTTGGGCTATGAGAAGATCCAAAATGACATAGATTGGCATGAGCAAAGATTCAAACTGATAAATGTTAACATCCCCACAGAAGTGAACTCCCCGGACTCTTTGCAGAGAATGAACTGGGAATTCTGGTCTGTGGAGTATTTCTTTTGTTGTATCTATTTTTATTTTTATTCTTTGACAATTTCACACATGCATGTAATGTGTTTGGATCGCATTTTCTGTGAATTCCCCCATGTTATCCTCTAACCACACCTCTTGATCCCTTTCTTTTCCCAACACACCCTCTTCTTATTTTCATGTATTTTTAAAGATAATCTACTGAGTTTAATTAGGGTGTTTATGTGTGCCTTAGTGTAAGGTTATTTGCTTGATCACGGCAACTTACCAATGGCATTATCACTGAATAAAAGTGATTACCCAAATGGCCATTAATTGTCAATAATAGCTCCTCAGTTAGAGGTGACACTTCATATAGTCCTCTCCCATTTAGGTCAGAATATTGATGCCCTGGATCTTGGGCAGGTAACTGAAGTGTTGTGACTTCATAAATAGAATGCCACCTAATATCCAGAAGACAGTGTGTAATGTTGCTCCTCTCCATCTTCTGGCTCCTGTGTCCTTTCTGGCCCCTCTCCCATCTTGTTCCCTAAGCCTTGGGATAGTTTAGTTCCAATCTTGTACTTAATTATGTGAGCTTGGCCTTACAACTTATTGCTTCCTCTTACCTCAGTAGGCTTCAGGGACTTTATTTAGCTCATAATGGGTGCTCAGTAAATGGGTTATATGGTACCTGTAATGGGAGTTAGGAGTAGATTCCTTGTGACCTAATAGTCTACAGAGGAAAAGCATTACGGAATATCATTTCTTCCTGGCATAATATGGCTATTGCATTGTCATCATGTTGGAGCAGGAATACTTTTGGCAGCTTTATCAAGGCAATGCAGTAAGTACAATGTATAGTAACAGCTTTGCCTATAGTGATGGTAATGAATATTAATTCTTCCTAGAAAGAAAAAAAGAGGGCTATTCCCCAGGTTATGACCTTGGATGTTATGAATCCTTTCTGGCTGTTCTACATGTTGGTCTTTGGGAGTAGTACAAGAGTGCATGGGAGGTGGACGTTTTGTGAAAGACTCAACTCAAGTAGTGCAGCATTTATGAGGTCATTACTTATGCCAGCATGGGGCCTTGAGGTGATACAGCTGTCTTGGGGTCACCTATACTGATGTAAGTAATCCACTTCAATTCATTGGTTAACCAAATTGCACTTAGGTGGTATTCTTTTATTGGTTTGATGCAGGTGCCCTTTCTAGGTGGATTGGCATTTGTTCATATCTTCTCTGAGAAAATAATGCAACTTAAGACGCAGAGATCAGAAGGTAAAGCCCACAGGGTAAACCATCTCTCTTCACCTTTAATGCTATAAGATTATGGCCAGAGATCCCCCGTGCCTTCTCTGTTTAGCTTGCTCTGACTTTGCAAGTGTTTATTACACAGTGTCTAGTGATGGGCAAAGACATTCTGGCCAGCTCAAGGCCATTTATAAACCTGCACTCTTTTGGAGAAAAATCAGCTGTTGAAACTATGTTTTCTAATGAGAAAGAGTTTTGCATAAAATCCTAGCTGGATAGCCACTCTCTAGACACTGTGGATAATTTCAGATTCACAGGAAATTCTGGCTGTAGGGAACATAGGACTCCTGCTTAAATGCAAATCATTTTCTTCATAGGCACTACCCAGTTCCTCAGTCTCTCTCTGTTTAATTTTCCTCTACCTGCTTGAGTCTCAGCCCTGCATTAATGGTTTATGTGTATACTTTATGTATACAAAGTGTTTCCTCCTCCAAACTGATAGCTAGCAAAGGGGACATGATCATTTCTGTTTTTGCAACACCTGTCACAGAACTGTGATTGACCCTAGAACAATTTAGAGAAGATTTGGGCTGTACTTAAAGTAACTGGGGGAAAGAAAAGGACACTTCTGCTTTCTTTCCTTAGTCTTGGTTGCTAATGCAGAAATTAAGTGGGGCTGTGAGTGACAAGAAAGGTATCAGGTATCCTGTGAACAATTTCTTGCATCTACCAGCATCTTTAAGTTGGCCTTAATTCCTGGATTCTGAGGATCTACAAAGGATGCACACAAAGTGTCTATCCTGAATGAATTCATTTTATTCCATGAGAAAAGGAGACATAGTCATAACACCACATACCTGATGTATCATCAGAACCACCTTAGTATAAAGTGCTGTGGGAGGTAACTCTCTGGGTGTGTTTAGAGCCAGGAGCAAACATGTAGACCTCATTTGAAAGTATGGTGATCTGAGGGTTCTAGAGATCCATCTGTGGGCAAAATAAGGAAACTTGTAAGAAAACTCATGCTGAGGAATGAATGATGAGACAAGGGTGGGATGAGATTTGTCTTACTAAGAACCTTTAGTCATTGTGGGATAATTTTAAATATCCACTGGCATGGGTATTTTTTTGTCTGATATTGAAGAGTGAATAGAGAAAAGGGAGAACAATTTGGACTACGTGCCTCATATCTATGAATCTCTGGGACATAGGTAGCTTTACTGAAATACTCTAGAATGTTACAATCAACTCTTACTGGTTTATAAGTCCTGGTTTGGACAACATTTTCCAGTGACACAGGTGTGATATTTGAAACTGTCCATGCTAGAGGTATTTCACCTTTGAATCTTCTAACAACTGCTAGTCAAGGTGATATTTTTTGTTCCATAGGAATCTGGTTATTAAACATTTGCAAGCATTCCCCATATAGGATACAACTAGGAAGCTGAAAGAAGTTTTTGTGTTCTAGTTTCCTCTCTGTTTCTGTGATAAAACTCTTACAAAGGAATCATTTTATTTGGTTTATAGGTTACTGTTCATCATTAAGGAAATTCAGTATGGGAATTCAAGCAGAAGCCACAGAAGAACACTGTTTGGTGATTTGGTTGAAGACCCATTTATTTAACTTTTCTTACATAGCTCAGAACTACCTGCCTAGGAATTGACTCTACCCTTGGTGGAATGGACACTCCCATGTCAATTAAAAATTAAGGCAACCTCTCATACATATCTACAAGACATTGTAATCTGAGCAATCCCTCCAACAAATGTCCTCACTGATTCATTTAAAAATACTTGATTTATGACATTCTTTTGTTCTGTTGATATAAAGTTCGAGTGATACTTCCATGCAAGAACGTGTTATTGGGCTACCTGAATTCATGATTCTGGGACAAAAGCACACACATTTAGCTCAGAATAAGCTATCTCTTATTGCTTTGGGGTAAGACATAGGGGCAATAGAAAGACTTCCTTTGGTTTCACAAGAAACATACTTATCAATAGACTTGAGTTCGATGTAGAGATTGGCATGTGAGGAGGAGAACTTCAGGTGGCAGATGTGCACTGTAATGAGCTTATCATGCTATTTGTCTCAAGCTAGTCTCCCTTGCTTAAGTCTCTAGTTATCTTTCATAAAGATTTCATGCCCCCATGAGTGATGTCATTGTTTACACAGGTACATGTTTTTCGTTTGTTTGTTTGTTTGTTTTTAACCAACTGCTGGAATTACTGAATAATAAAAGTAATGTTTATGTGACCTGCCACTTTATCTTTCCCTATGAAACATACAGAAAAGGATCAGACAGAAGGGTGCTTTTTGTCTGATACTTCCTGATAGTCAAGGATCTCAATGTTAGTGGGAATCTGAGAGAACTTTACTTCACGGCCAAGTAGGATTAGAGCTGACAAGAAAGATCTAGGAATAATAGACCCTCAAGAGGCCACCTCCAGTGACCTCTCTCTTTCAGCTAGTTTCCACATCTGGAAGATTCTACAGCCTTCTAATTCAGCTCATTTTCTGAGGAGTAAATGTCAACATACAAACTAGGCGAGACATTTTAGAATCAAGTGCAGCATCCCCTCTTCTGTGGACTGAATATGTGTTCTTGAATGTATAAGTTGGAATTGCATCCCCAGTATGATGGCAGTGAGGCCATTGCAAGCTTATAGAAAAGGAAAGCAAGTTTCAGAAAAGATAAGATACGTGGGGTCCTACAGGGTGTGTTCCAAGTAACACAGTGCTTGCCTTCTGATGATGTCTCTTCCTCATTCAGATCTACCATCCCCATAATGTTTATCCCAGACACATAATATGCTGTCTAGGATACAATTTGGAGAGCAGTGTTACATCTGCTCAACCATCACCTGGTAATTGTTCCAAAATGTTTAGCCAATCAAGGAGTAGGAGCATGTTGAAGCAAAAGATTGTAAACCTGGTCTTTGTGATAACTTACAGTTAAGCTTTTGCCAATTATCTGTAGTATCTGTAATTACAAGCTCACAGTTTTTTTTTGTAGCCTTCTCATTGGGATCTCACTGATAGGCATAGTCTCTGCCCACACTGTAATAGTATTGAAGATCACGTAGCAAGCCTCAGGCATTGAGCTTAACATCTGTTTCCATTTCAAAGTCTCACCCGCAAGATATCACCTGCCTCTGTCCATGTGAAATCAAACCCCTGTTTGTATCTTCCAGATCTAGATAACCTTTAAAGTGCAGGTGCCATTTTGGTTCCCCATTTATCTATGGTCAGCTTTACTTGACATTTTTATCTTGATGAGCTTAATATTGTAGATTTCTGGGCGAAGGGATGAAGCCTGTGGTGAGAGCTCAGAGCAACATGGGCTTTTAATAATTTTCAGCAAAAAAGGTGGAAACAGATCACACCCAGAGATTAAAGAGATGAGCAGCCTCAGAGTACTACAATGATAAGGTCAGGTGGCTCCTTGATCCAAAAGCAGAGAGAAGGAATAACTACCCAATTTCAGGGAGAAATGGGAGATTTTTGTGAAGAATGCAGTGTATGTGTGATATATGAATGATAACATAGGGATGAGCATGCATGAACAGGAATATGTAATTAAGCCCAGGGAAGCCAGAGAAAAGGCTAGGGAAAGCACAGCACAGTTGCAGCATAGTCTAATAAGAAGAAGTCCCAAGGAAAGTCTATACTAAGCTGTTGTGCTGGATGCAAAAAGTAACATGGAGATAATGGTGGGTCAGGTCTAAACCAGACACATTTGGACTTTTACTTTAGAAATCACTGGCTCTGATTGGAAATTGCTTTATACTTAAAGCAATTATAAGAGACAGGGTGAGAAGCTGTGACAGTTGTCCAAGTAAGGGGGAGAAATGATGAACTGAATAAAGGCGGGGAGGAAAGAGAGAGAATGGACAGAGTGAGAGAGACTTTTGTGAGGTTTCCAAAAAGGACTTGGTGACTGGTCCATCAAGGGGATGATGGTGTGGTCAAGGATGGTGACTCAGTTATCCGACAAAAGTTCAAGATGGAGATCCATGCCTGTGATGGGGCATCTGGTGAAGGAATGAATGTTTTTGTTTTTACTTAACTTTATCTGGGAGAAAAGTTTATGTTTATATGAACTGCGGGATGTGACAAAAGCAGAGATACTTGGATATTTCGGTCTGAGACCCAAAGAGTAAAAGAGATCTCCAAGAATAGGTTTCAGCATAGACTGAACATTTACAGGACTGAGTTAAGTTGACCACCACTTAGAAGGAGATGGCAGAGGATAGAAGAGAAAGACTCCAAGGGAGTATGGCATCATAGAAGCCCAGGAAAGGACATCTTCGGATGGACAGATCTCTGAGCAATATCAAATCTGTGCCCTCCCATGTGCTGCTCCATGTTTCAGGGCCTCTGGGTTTTGTTCCAATATCAATTGTGTGGCCAAGGAATGTTAATACAGGCAGACTGAGAGAGTGGTCTGCACTTCTGGCTATTGTGGAACCCAGAAATCCCCACAGATAACATTCTAAAAGAGAAAAAGATTTCTTGGGCAACTACAAATGTAGCATCCTTTCTATTTATTCTTTTACTTATTTTAAAAAAATGATTATAGAATGCCTATTGTTCTTTAGACTCATGCTCTTGGCCAAGAGGAGCAGGGTGGCTTTAATTAGGGATTTGGGGAGGAAGATATGTACAGAAGAAGGGAAAAGAAGATAAAATAACAGTAAGGTTACATTAAAAATCATAAGGAATTGTATAATTAACTACCTAAAATCTTTAGCACACAAGTCTGTTTATAAATATAAAAATATTTAAATGAAAATTTCTCATCTGATCTGCAAATGTTCCCTTCGAGAGCCAAATACCACCTAAAAAACCCTCAAAAATATATAATGTTTGGCCTCAGAGGTAGAAAGAAACTCTCTGTTGCTGAGGTCACCATGCACTTCAGACAAAAGGTCCAGAAGCCTTTTAACTAGAACCAAACTGGATACCTCTTTCCCAAGGACATTTATGATTCCAGAAGACACCATTCAAGATTTCAAACGAGGGAAGCAACGAACAGTCCTACCCAGTTGTGACACCTATGAACCACAACAATGACCAGCATGGTACAGTAGCACCAAGTATACGGTAGGGGAATGCATACCTGGATGGTAACCAGTAGTTTCCTATTAGATTTAAGATTTGCTCAGCAAGAGAGAAATCATGCCTAATACTGGAACCCAGCTAACTACTCAGGGATAACCAATGTTCTTGAAGGAGACCCTATAACCAACACTTTATTAAACAAGTATATTCCCTAACTATACTCAAATTTTTGTTCTTATGACTACAGATAAGTGTATTTCTCACCCCTCATCAAGGAAAGTTCTCTTTTCAACTGATGGAGACCATCACAGAGCTCCACAACTAATTAAAATGTAGAGTTGTAGAGCCAGGACGGAATGAACACCGCAAAACACTCTCACTTGTAAGACTCAGGGGGCAGTGAGGAAGAGAGGATGGAAAGGTTGTAGGAGGTACAAATTGAGGGAGGTTGCCATGAGATCGTGCCTCCTAGTAATGTCAGAAGCTACTCCCATAAAGTCTCACCAGCAGGACTACCTAAGCATGAGCTGAACAAGGACAACAACTATAAACATGCCAAAGGAGTTTGGAGAAACCCACGAGGCCTCCACCCTAAATAAAGAGCTACAAGGAACTAATGTGTGGGTTAGAATAATACAAATACTTTTCTATAGGGAAAAGCACACCAACTTGTCATCCAATACTAAATACTCAGCTGTGAAAACATAAAAACAAGTAACCTTATGCAGACTGAGTAATTTATATTGGAGAGAGAGGTGGAGGAGAGGGAGAGAGAGAGAGAGAGAGAGAGAGAGAGAGAGAGAGAGAGAGAAAACAGTTAATGTAAAAACATCATGAATTTGACAGAGAACAAGGAGAAGAGAATATAAAAGCATTTGAATGGAGGAAAAGAAAGAAGGGAATGAATGATGTGATTATAATTTCAAAATAAAAGAAAAAGTAGCGATGAGTATTACAGGGAGAAGTGTTGGAGAGATGGCTCAGAATTAAGGACCTGGTCTGGTTCCCAAGCCCTTGGCAATTCACAGCCACACCCAATCCTGTGGAACCCTCCAGCCTTCTTCCTGTCTCTGTGGCCAGTATGTTCATGAGAAGTACTTATATATGCAGAAAAAACCCCACTCATACACATAATAAAATGAATCTGAAGCAAAAAGGGAGCTATGTTGTGTTTATCTGGTAGTTGCTATGGAAAAGTTGTAGACTGGAGGTTTGGAGGTGTAATTAAAGAAGAGAAAGGGATGTAGATCTGTGTCTCATGCTCAAGTTCTCAGAAGTGGGCAGTGTGAATGGTGGGGCAGATGACTCAACAGAGAAGAAGAAGAACATCCTTTTCTTGCTGGGCAGAAGATGCTAAGGGACCACCACTAACAAGTCTCCATGGTACACCAAATGCTAGACTTGTCAGGTGGATCCTTTGTTTGCTGATTTAATTATTTATTACTGGTCATCCCAGAGGATGCTTGCCCCTCCTCCTCCTGAGTCCTCAGCATAGCACTCAGCTTTTCCAAGCTCTTGATTTTAGGGCCGATCGTGTTTCTTCCCTCCCTAGAAAAGGACTATTTGCATGTTTTTATGAGTCTTATTACATAGCTTTATGACTTGTACATGTAATAACAGAGAGCCAGACATTCATGGAATGTGTCTCTGGAGACATCATCAGCCAAACATAAAAATGTAAATCCATTTGGAAAAACACAGGCCAGTTATTGAGAGTAAAGCCAGCAGAACATGTGTCCCCTGTGAATGATTAGCAAAGGCCCAGCGACATACACATCCTCAGCTCAGACGGACTCTGCAGACCATCTGGAAACACATGACACTTAATAATGCAGACTAATAAAATCAGCCCAGATTCCACTTACAAATGAAATAAACTGGAGAGTGAGGGATTATAGTGATCAAGAGAGAAAGGAAATGTTTTCTGCACCCTTGAAGCAGAGCTAGAGACTAGGAGGGAGCAGGAAGGAGATAGTCAGAGACGCGGGGGCTCATTTTGTAAATCCTGGCCAATGCTAGACTTTTGAAAATGAGACGGTATAGATGCTGTGGGGTTGATTCTGTAAAACTGACCTGTCAAAACCCTCTAGGAATGAGTGTAGTTTCTCTGAGAAACAGATATCAATTGTTTCCTATGAAGCAACAAGACAGTTTCAACCCCAAAACATCATGTTAAACGGTAAATGACAGTCTCTGCTCTTGTCACCCCTTGAAGCTACAAACAAAGAGATAAAAAGGAAAGAAAGATGAAGCTAAAGCCAGGGGTCATCTGTTGTGACCCGGTGGGACCCTTTATTCAGATAGAGCCATCCAGGGAAGCCAGACACTGCTCATTTTATCAGCCTTTCCTCTTAAACTCTTATAGGACTTTCATGAGCAATTAAGGCCATTATTTGTCAGACTATAAAACAGGGAATCAAGAACCTTGAAATTTTATGTCACATCTAATTGAGAAGCAATTTAGCTGGAAAAATTGTGGGTGAGAAGTAAAGAAAGGAAGAGCTTGGAAGTTCCAAGTTGAACTCCTCTGGTGCCGGTGTTGTTCTGGGTGAGGTTTATGGCTAACTGTTCTGTGACTGACTGTTCGGCAACAAGACCAAGCCGAGACTCTAGGTAAGGCCTGATGCTTTCCTACGGTCAGATCTACTCCTAGAAATATTGTAAATTTTTGTAAATATTGTAAATATTGTAAATTTCTCCAGTTCATTCATTGAGTTCTGGGATTGAATCTACCACTATTTCTCTCTCTTGGTGAGTTAGTGAGATAACTTTGAACCTATTTTGACATGGATTTGTTTCAGTTTGCAACATTTTGTCAGGATCGGAGTGTTAGAAGGTGCCTCCCTAGACTTGTCTGGAAGACAGAACTGCAGATAGGAAAAGAAAGACAGATGGACAGAGGGAGGGAGGGAAGAAGTCAGGCAGGTAAGCAAGCAGGCAAGAAGGAAATAAAGAAACAAGGCCTAGAAAGAAAATGGTAGAAGAGAGAGACCTTTCAGTAGTGGGATTACACTTCCTGCTTTCAACCAGAGTTACTCCTCGTTGTATCCAGTTGCATGGAACTGTCTCATGTACCACATAAGCAAACCATCCTACCCATTTCTAGACATCATCTACTAAGAGCAGAACAATCGCTGTGAAGAACAAGGATGAGATGCATATGACCATCATTTTCATAGTCTGGTTGTATCCATGCCTGTCGTTGTCTGGACCTGCAGTTATCTCTGCTAACACTGGTCATGTTTTAAAACTAGGTTCCCATTAACTTTACTGTAGACTTATAAAGTAGGACATCGGTGGGTTAGAGGTTGTCAATGCTCTACCTTCCTGTAAGTATTCCAGGTTCCCATGAATAAACCAAATAAACATATTCATTTTACCAAGTGGAGATTGTTCCCATCTATCTTTGCTCTTGAATCTTGCTTTATCTGAATGGAAGAAAGGATTCATTTTTTCTACCCAGGAAAGTCTTTCAACGAGCTATCCGAGTCAGGCCCTACCTGAATATCATTGGAATAAATGTGAGATGTCTGCAGTTCTTGTTGGGAGCTCAAAAGGGGATTCTATTTCCTCTTTTCTATCTTCTCGAGGCTACTCAATTTGTTGGCATGGAACCTCTCCCTCGATCTTCAAAGCCTTTCTGGACGATATGAGCTATGTTATGCTATTTTCTTGGCTGTTTTCATCTTCCATTTTTAAGTACCTCTGAGATTACTTTGGGACTACCTAGAATCCAAAATAGTTTCCATTTTATGGTCAGTAATTTTCATTTTCAGTTATATCTGCAACTTTATTTCCCCCTTGCCATATATTTTAATGTATTTACATGTTCTGAAGACCAGGTTATAGGTAACTATGTAAGAAGTATTATTCTGTTTACCCTATGAGGTCTAAATTATTTCAGGAGAGAGAGAGAGAGAGAGAGAGAGAGAGAGAGAGAGAGAGAGAGAGAGAGAGAGAGAGAGAGAGAGAAACTCAAGCCCACGAAGCTAATATCCTACCTTTGGTCATTAGGATTAGCCATCAGAATAGCTTTGTGCTCAATATTGTTTGATCTCCTGAAGATTCCAGGGTTACCTAGGTTCTGAGGACCCCTGATTTCAGATCTTCTAAGCGATTTTTCCTGAGTTTCATTACCCTGACTGAACTGTACACTAGACACTTGACTAGTCCAAGGCATCATCATTAATATTGTATTTGATCTCCATCTCCTCCTCCTCCTTCTCCCTACCCCTCTCCAGGGGATATAAAAAGCAAAAGCTCCCTTCATAGATCACCTACATAGATTTACAAAGTTCTTCTAGAACTGCTTTCTTAAAGATCCAGACACATGTCCTTTCTTGAGTGGCATGCCACTGTAATAGTCACTATCATTTCCTGGATCCTTGCATTGACTAACCATAGCCTTTTCCTGGGCTGGCTTCTCAAATCTCTATTTTTTATATCAAATCTTTATAGACACTTCCAGAGTACTTAGTAGCAAATGCTACTCTTATACTATAAATAGTTGCCTGTTTCCTATCTCTAACTCTCCTACCATTCGCAGCCTCATGTCTCTAAACTCCTTTGCTATGTACTTTAAACCATTGTATTTAATGCCATCCAAGTGCTAACTGCCATATTCTATAACAGTGATTCTCAACCTGTGGATCTCAACTCCTTTGGGGGTGTCAAACAAGCTATTCACAGGATTATCCTAAGGCCATCAGAAAATACAGGTATTATGTTATGATTCACAACAGTAGCAAAATTAAGTGGCAATGAAAATAATTTTATTTTGGGGAGTCACCACTGTATAAGGAACTGTCACAGCATTAGGAAGGTTGAGAAACACTGTTCTAGAACCTCCCACGTATATGTTAGTCCTTTTCAGTGAACTGGAAACACATCAATGTGTACAGACTGGGCCTGTAGCTCTATTAAAATTCTCTTTGTCTAGTAAGAAAATCACACAGAGGCTTAGAAGACAATTGGCAAAATATCTATACATTCTTTTCTAGTTTATATTTCTTCTATTTTTTTTTCAGAGCTGTTTATCACTGTAGTAGTAACTTCCAATATGCATGAAGATCTGACTTTGATGGTAGCCAGAACTCACTGAGACAATTTATTGCAAGGTCACCCTCTCTCTCACACACACTTGGCTCAGGATGGAGGGTGCTCCCATTGTGGCTACAGCTACCAATTAAACCAAGTCTGAAACTTCTAGTTTTATAGAAATTACTGCCAGGCAGGTATCTCCTACAGCCAACTGTTGCCTGATCTTTACAGTTTATCCTCTTAATTTTTTTTTTTTTTGTTTTTTTCTAATGATCAACTCTTCAAAGGATCACCTGACACAGCTCCTTCATTTGTAGGTGAGTGAACCTTGGACAAAGACAGGTCAGGCATATGAAGGGTGCAGCAGGGTTAGGGCATTCTGCCTCCAGGGAGAGCTTTGTTGATTTTACGTGCCATTTCCACATCATCTTCAGGTACAGTGGAACTTCTAAGATGGAATGAAAAATTATTTTTTTTATGAAACCATCCCTTTGGACTAACTCATGTAACCTTAACTTTGCAGGTATTTCTAACTTCTTTAAGTAATGTTAATTCCTACTGTGAGGGTACCATAGCACTGAGTTTTTAAATCGTTAGTTTAATTTTTTTCTGCTACAATTACAAAAATACTCAAACTTGTACTGTATAAACATTTTATAAGATGTCATTAAGTTAATTATTCTTGCAAGGAGCTCCTTAATGTAGTATTACTAATGAGCCATCTTCACCATATATTATCTTTATTTTGCCTGGGTTTTGTATGATTGTAAGATAGTTTTATGATATTTGAAGATTGTGTCCTTTATGACAAGTGAATGTGGCCACCACTGACCATAGGCGTTTATAGTAATGTTCTGTAGTAACAGCTTATTGAAGATGCTGGGGACATGGCTCAGCTGGTAAAGATACCTCTTGTGCATCGATCCTGGAAAAGGAATCAAAAACTGGTAAAAGTTAAGGAGAAGACCAACTACACAAAGTTGATCTGTAACTTCTACATACATATGTGCTGACCCCCATACATGAACAGACACCCACATCCACACACCATGGGAAAGCTAACTGTGTGAAGTGAGTGGTTGGGGAAGGACAGGCTTGTCTACCGCCCAGGCAGGGTGGCCTAATTACATTTTCATATTTGCAGGGCTGCATGGTTACAGCAACCTCATGATAGAGAAAAGACCCAAAGGGAGGAAGTGAATAGTAGAAGGTAGAAGCTAAGGCCATCTCCAGACAGCGCACTGCCAGCCTGCACAGTGCATCTTCACCATCCCCCAAAGTCATTCACAGACTGCTTCCAGCTGACACTCAGAAACAGCAGAGAAAAGGTCCAGACAACAAAACAATAGCATCACAGTCAACAATCCTCCCACAAGGGAAACTAGGACTAAATTATAGGCTGTAAATCTCAGGCTTTGGAGATCAAGAGGCAGAATTTGTAGGTCTCTGCTCTACCCCACATTTCTCTGCTCCTTGAAATGTTGACAGGCATTGGACCTGGCTGTGGGCTTACCACACATTTGGTGGCACATTCGGGGGCACATGGGGCTGCTTGTCTACCTTCATCAGAGCACTGGGATTAGATTTTTCTGTGTTTTAGACAAGAGCTAAGGTCCATGCTTTAATTTTTATATGTATTTAGCATGTGCACTTGTGTTCACATGAACATGCAATAGCGCCTATGTGTTAGTCAGGGCAACTTATGAAAGCCATTTCACTCCTTTCACTACATGGAATGGAACCCAAGATGTCACACTGTCTGCAGGTATCCCCATCAGATGGTCCACCTTGCCAGCCCAAGGTTCAGATTTTAATCATAGATTAGAACTGCTAAAATTCCTCTAATTTGAGGACTTTCTTGTGCTCAAAGTGCCTGGTTCTTTCTGCAGTGATTTAAAGGAGCTAGTGAAAGTGGGGCTCTAAGCTTTCCCTGAGGTAAAAATAGAAGGCAACTAAATCCTGAGGAGACCTTGGTAACTGTGTGACCTTTCTCCAGGAATGTAAGGGTCAGGGCAACTTCTTCAAATGCTTCATTCAAGTTATTCTAGTAGCCTGAATTTGCCTTTATAAAAGACTGACTTTTGTTGGGTTAATGCTCAGAAAACTATTTAAAATCTCCCTGGAAAGATGAAATGAAGAAAACTGTAGGATGAAGGAATTCTGAAGCACTTCCTGACTACACAGTCTCCTTTTCAGTTTTTCATAGGTGAGGCTCCAATTTGGCTCCGTTCCTCCTAAAGCACAGGGGTATCATGAAAGCCTTACTAAGCCAGGGAGAATCACGAGGAGACAGATTCTGTCTGTTCTCTGGGTTGAGGACATGAAGCAATGAACGTACAAGGCTGACAGGGAAGTCAAGCCTGGCTGTCTCCTTATGGGACTGTGTTCAATATATGTCAAGGGCACATACGAAATTCCCTCTCTGTTCAACTCCTGGTGCTTCTTGCTAGAGGCCTGTCTCTCTAGGGTGTGTGGGGGAAGGTGCTTGTGCTTTTCTGGCACTTTGGTGCCCAGTCTATACTTCAGCTGGAAGCCCTTTAGGTGAAAGAGAGCAAGGAAATCACCTGGTGATGGATGTGGCCCCCTTGGCCAGTTGGCACCACCTCACCTTTGGAACTACTCAGAACCTCTAGGGAAGACAATGAATGATACCTGCACAGAGAAGATGAATAGTCTGAGTCTATTTACTCACAAGTGTGGAAAGGTCTCACGCAGTTCAGGATGGTCGTGAATAAATATGCTGCTCTCTTAAGATCAGCAGCCCTGTAGATCTGAAGACAGAGGCTTGCTGCTCCCCAGTGCTCAACTCATACATAAATAAAGGATGCTCCTGGTGCAGCTGCCAAATGTGACATGGTGATGAATTTCCAAGGGTGTCACTCAGCAAGGTGACAATTGCAATGCTGACAGACCTGGGCAAACAGGCTACAGGCCAAGTATATATGTCTATTAGCTTCGTGTCCAGGTCCTTTGGGAGGTGGATGGCCTGATATTCTGGTCACTGGCATAGCCCAGCTTGCTCATATACCTAGTTGGAACTGAGTAAAAATAGAATGTAAAAATTGCAGAGATCTTATGCAGGAGGTACCCAGGAAAAGGTGTTTAGTTTCTGGACAGGATGCTTTCAGGTTGTTGTTGTAGTCAAAGAATTGAAAAAGAGGTAGCACAAGATTGAAAAGTACCCTGGGAGTTTTAGAAACACACAAAGATACTGCGAGGTAGCAGTGGACCATGTGAGGGAGAGTGTTCAAGCATCCCGGGTCGTTGCCTAGAAATTCTTTTATGGGGCCAAGAGAGGAGAAGCTATTTTCTAAGAGTGGAGCAAAAGTGGCAGATGATCCCTATTTTGATTGGTAGGGTTAGGTTTCATAACTTTTCCTCTCCTGTGCAGGTTCCTCCCTATGGTGCATCTGATGCTAATGATAATCCTGCCAAATTATGCATAGGTGGAGTATGATATACAAAGAATTTTCCATGAAAATTTATTCAGGAGACAAAATTTGTCTTATTGCACATGTGCTAAAAGCCAGTGTAGACAAGATTGCCATACTGCCTTCCATTCCCACATATTATATCCTAAAGTATACTTGAATAGAATCTGACCATGAAAGAGAAGCCAAATAGGGTTGTTAAGGGAAGAGAAGCTTATTATATTGTTCAAAGTGGGATGTTTCTGTAGTATGATGAAGATGGGGGAGTTATGTTGCTAGGTGCATTGTTAGAAGAGAGGTGTACGTATAGCCCAAACCAAGAGGAGTCCCAGGTTACCAAACTACTCCCTATGTTTATCTGCCTCAAAGGTGACAGCGTAAACAATAGCTTCTATGAAGCTATCTTTAACTGCCAACAATTCTGCAAGACTCAATCTGTCCTCTCTTTGGAAGGTTCACAGAGAGTTTACTAACACGCGTGCCAGTCTTTCCCGAAAGTCTTCCAGTACTTTTGCTCCCCTGTAGAATGAAATTTGCTTTGCTGAACTTGAGACACAAAGTTCTTTATATAGATGTCAGTCTCCTAGGTGGTCCACCTCTCATTACTGGTACAGGTAGATGTCCTTTGCCCAGGTATAGTCTATAACTGCTCTGTATCTATCAGCATCCTTAAGAGGAGCAACATGATTGAGTAGCTGCTTTCATTAAGTCACTGGCTAAGATGCTATGGCAGGTAGCAAGTCTGAACTCAAGTGCCTACTAAACAAGAAAACCCAAGTAGGATGCCTATGATACAGTCTTGAAGCCAGTTTCATTCTTCTCCAGGAAACCTCCACTTTTACTCTGAAAGCCTTCAACTAATTAAGTATGGAAAGTGATCTCTTTGACTTAGCCCACTCAAAGTCCTCTTTTTGTGGCTGGAATGTGAACTGCTTCATACACAGAGGCTCATGTATTCGAACAGATGGTGCTATTTTGGAAGATTTTGGATCCTGCAGGAGGTACAGCATCTCTGGAGTTAGAGGGTCACTGGTAGTTGTTTATAGGTCAGTTTTGCTTCCTATCTATTCTCTGAATCTAATCTCTGGTCTACATTGATATGAATAGCCCCAGCTACATGTTCCTGTAGGAGACCTCCATCATGCCTTCTCCATGATAATGGCTTATACTCTTCTAAAAATATGAGCCAAATCTTTCTCTATTCAAATTACATTTACAGAGTCTTTTGCCACAAAAATGAAAAAATATCAAATTATAGGTGTCAGCTACATCTGTGAAATGCCTTGGCATAACATGTATGCTATTGTTTGTTCAAAGGTCTGAGCTCTCTAGACTGACACATACAAAGTCACCCCTGCAAGATGTCTGCTCTTCCATTTGCTTTGCTCATTGTCTAACCCACCTCTAAGAGCACACATATCTTCCTGCTTGTTGAATACCCACTTCCTTTACAAAGCATCATTCAGAAATCTCCCCTGTCATTCTTACTCCTGACAGGAACTCTTCACTATTCTTAAGTGTCTTTTGTTCCTTTGTCATAGTACTTTGTGTATCTTATGCAAGTGACTTATTAGGTTTGTCTCCACAATAGATTACTAGCTCCCTGAAGGAAAGCGTTTTGTCTTAATCACCTACACATCTTCTATTCAGAATACCAGGCCTGAATGTAGAAAAGATGTGGCGAATGACTTATTATTATAACTTACTATAAAACTCCCCACCTGGCAAATTTATGAGATAAACTATCTTTTGTCTTTGATCAATAGCAATATATCTTCTCTGAACTTATTAGAAAATACTAGCCACTCAGCCTGGATGAGTCTGGGATAGTTAGTGCTCAGGCTTTAATCACGTCTGAGCTTTTTGGCTGTGATCAAGTGTGTGTTTGCCTACTCATTTCCATCTCGCTTGAGAGAAGAATAGCGTCTGCATGTGGGTGGGTGTGTAGGGGAAATGTTTGCTCCTATGCAACATCCCTGGCCTGTTTCCCAGCTCTTTCACATTGTTGAAGAGCGATGATTAGAATACAAGCAGCTATATTGTGGTCTCTAATTTTCTTGAATGTAGAAGAATTTGTCCAACAACATGGACCCAAGCAGTTATTTATGTGAGAAGAGAATAAGGGAGACTTCTTTTACTTGGTTAATTAACTAGGAGCTCAACAAGCCCCATATCTTACATAGTTACTATGTAAGTTACTCCAGGCCATGGTTTTGATAAATAAATCCACATATAGTTTTCTGTTTTTCTCTAAGACCAGTAATTTGTTCTTCCAGAGACAAGCTGTGAGCCACATTTACATAGGCTCTTCTTGTTCCCAGGGTTTTGACACAAGCAACTCATGTATCCTTTGTAAAGAAAAAGAGGTGACACCAGTGCTGTGCAGAAGCAGTTGGAGAAAATGGACTAGAGGGTGTTTCAAGTCTCTAACTCCTAAATGTATAGTATGCTTGTATTAGCGACAACTTTTTTCCTTCTGTTATTCTCATTGGTTTGGACAGATCATGAGAGATCTTTTGATTTCATAGTAGACATAGTAAAAAGGACCTTAGATGAGGACTTAGATTCTTTTTTTCCTCTGTGACCTGACAAACATGATGGCAGAATATCTTGCTAGTGAAGCCAGAAGTTGAACTAGTAATTTTATAAAGGTCCCTTTTCAACTTAAATGTAAAGTACAATTCCTAAATAGCACATAATGTGACATTTAAAATGTATTCCATGTCTACTCAATTCTATTACACCAGAAAGAGTGTTTAAGCAGGTCAGTGCAGAGGCAAAACTTAATGGCCAGACCATGGGCATAAAGAATGAATTGAGGGAACATTTCATTATTGGATCCAAAGCAAAACAGTACTGCAAGGCCCCCGGTATATCACAGTTTCTTGGGGTGCCATAGATATATTTCTTTCAGTACCTGGGACAGTGCATTTGTAAATGATGGGTACACTTTAATGCACATGAAGCAAAAGGGATGCATCCTACTACATGATAGCTCATGCCTCACAGTGGCATGAGCTCACAGTGGCATGAGCTCGCAGTGGCATGAGCTCACAGTGGCATGAGCTCGCAGTGGCATGAGCTCGCAGTGGCATGAGCTCGCAGTGGCATGAGCTCACAGTGACATATGAGTCTAGCCTAGCAGAAGCAATGCTAAGCAAATCTGTCTTGTGCAAGCAAGCACTGGAGCTTTCTTCAAAATCTAATCTCTGACCCCGAGAAGATTGTTTGCCCATAATTGTCTTTGGAGCCTATTCCAACCTAACTGTGGTAGGAGGTTTATGGAAAACCTGAAAATCAGACATGGGGTACAGAGCTCATGTGATTTTACCCCCTCTGGGAGGCATGACTGAGGACACAGCTCCTGCTTCACCTAGGCTACCTGGAGCAGTGGAGACCTGCTTTGGACCTCTTGCCTTATCCTTTAAGGAGATAAAGATTTTCTTAGAAAAAGATAGTGAATTCCCCCAATAACCACAAACCACCGAAGAAACCCAAGAATTTAATTTAAATGCTGCCAGGATACTCTCTTCTAGGAACCAGGGTGGCAGATGCTTAATAAATGGTGATTGTTAGTATTTATTTATTTATTTTTCTGCGGAAGTGGCTAACAGAAAGGTCTATTGAGCTTGGACAGGTGTAATTACTCAGCACACTTGACACAATACCTAGAAATTCTCTTTGATCATACAGTTTTAAAAAGAAAGCATCCATCAGGCACTAGTTTGTGAGTTCCCTGTGGGCAGTGGGTACTCTAGGCCTCTCGCTCCCTACACTTCAGAACTCTGTTCTAGACAGTAGATGTTTAATTAATATTTGTAGTTGATGTATTCTAAGTGGGCTGTCCAAAATTCTCCCAGAGGTGGTCAACAGCTTTTCTCTGATTTACTAGTGAGTTATTCCTGCCTGAAGCACCACACATTGTAGAATGGCACCCCTTTGCAAAGTGGTGATTTCCTGCATAAAGCACCGGGTTTATTAAGGAGAGATTGGATTCCTCCCTTAGGAAAAGCTTTCCCAATGGAGATAGGGAGGTGTGAAAACAGGGGTTTAAACAGCCAGCTCCATTGTTAGTGCTTTGGTTGAGAGCATCTGCTGTCTCCTCGCCTCCCTGGAGGGAAGAGCTGCAGGTGACATAGTGTTGGTTTGAAGAAACCCTTGGATACAATTGTTTGCATGTTCTCTTTCTCTATTCCACTCCTTAAACCCCAATCTGCTGCTGTCAGTTGGCAGCAGTGAACACTGGAGTAGAAAACATTCTGTGCTTCTTTGCAGACCAGCCCTCCTTCCCCCGGGATAGAAACATTCTAAAATTAGACTCTCTTAGCATGACATTTCTTGATATTGAACTGAGTTCAGGAAGAATAAAGTTTGAACTTTGCATTGTTTTTGAGATATATACAGCTTTAAAAATATACTTTCAAGTCATGTTTTGCTCATTTTATGAATGCACAAATGTCTGCTTTTAGATAAGATTCATAATCATTTATTGCAGACATGCACTGGGTTGTAGGTATTTTATTCTGTGTATTGATGGTAACTCAAGCCTGCATACTGTATTGAGAGATTAAGTGTTTAAGAGATGGTGATATATGCAGAAGTGTCTGTTGTGATGAATTTAGGATTACAGGAAAATGAACATGTGCTTTGTGTTTGCATTGCTCATGAACTATACTTCATACCAAGGAGTTAAGATCAGCAAACACGTCAGCGTATTACTGTTATCGCCCAACAAGCTAGATGAGTAAGTTTGATAACAGACACACAAGCAGGGGAGATTAGTGAGGCTACCATGGTTTCATGTTGTAAATACTGGATTTCCTCTGGTTCTCATTGTGCCAGGAGCAATTGAGAAACACAGTGTCACAAGGTCTTCTTTTCTGTCTCTTCCTGTTTCTTGACCAGCTTATTCTTCTGACATTCCTACTGTTGTCAATTTTTGGTTAATAACATATTATCATAATTAATCTGTCTGTAAAGTCTCAAGTCATTGCCAGACATTGTATTGTATTGTATTGTCATCCTTCTATTGTAACCAACAGAGCTTCAAGTTCAAACGTTAGAAATTAAATACTTTAAAAACCATTTAAGAAGGGAAATAGCCTTGAATGTATAAGAAATCTGATTAGAGACCTGAGCTGATTGATAATACAATAAATAAAATAATCCACCAGATTTTCTCATTAGTCAGAGAATTTGTATTAGTATTTTCCTCATGAAAGCAACTTTATAAGATCATCATCATCATCATCATCATCATCATCATTATTGATTTTATGGAAGGGACATTAGGGGCAAAGAGAAAGTTAATTCACTCACTACAGTCACAAAGCCCAGAGAGGGTGGAGATGGATCATAGAATTACTTGGTTTTGTCAGTCCTGGCCTGTGAGAAGCATCCAAGCTTTATAAGATTCTGAGCACACCGTTTTCATTGAGCTGTATTCGAATATCTACATACAAGTTTGTGCTACTTCTGCTGGACATTTTTGAAACTATATGACAAACAACTGATGACTCTAGAATCATTTTCCTTGGTGGATGGATCTGGACAGGGTCACAACATTAAATGGGGCACTATAAAGGAGCAGAATCAACTATGGTGTTGCTTGCACCCACTACATATGCAATAAAAAAGGAACTTATTGGTTTATAGCACAGAAGCTGGTAGCCCAACAGTGACTACAACTGCTGGAGAGGGTGGAGGGCAGAGAACTGGAAGCTCCTTAGTTTATGAAGCAGATGCATGAATAGCTGTCCATCAGAGGCCAGAGGCCAGAATGATTCCTGGAGTGTCTTCTGTTCAGTTCTCATAGGAAGAATCAGGGAAATCATGTCTGAGGTCAGTAGACCACAGCAGCAGCAGCTGAAACAGGATGAAGCAGGCAGAGGCAGGTAGAGAACTCTACATTTTCCTTGTACCTCTAACTCTGAGCCTTTCGGGAGGTGCTCTCCACTTCAAGCCTGGGTTTATTCCACAAAGTCATTCCGCTCTGGAAATGCAATCACAAGCATGTCTAGTGCTGCATCTCCTAGGTTGATTGTAGATCCTGCCCATTTGACAAAAGCAACCACAGCTGCTAAGTTCTTTTCTCAAGGACTCTCCCCCCCAGTCAGATCAGTTCCACGACCTTTTCTATACTGCCTTTTCATCTAGTTAAACCTTTGTAACATTTTGTTTAAATGGGAGAGGCATTGGATTGGAGAAGAAGAGACCTAAGAAGACCTTGGGTCTATAAACAATTCTACAGCATTGTCTCCCTAACTAAGAATTCTAAGCTTCAGGAGAGAAATGGAGCTGAGATGCCTTTTGAGGAGTGTAGGAAGTTTTAGAGATTCCAAGTATAGTAGACGTGAGGGTATTAGACTATGCGAGAAAATGAGGGTATGGGGTGGCCTGGGTGTCTGGGGCAGGGGCAGGGCTTGGGAATCAAGATTTAGTATGGGACAAATCTGGTTCTGAAATGAGAGCATGCCCTAGGAAAGGGACAGAACAATGATCTTTGAGGAGGGGCCCAAGGTGAGAGCTATGTGCACTATTACCTACCAGCCTATGGCCTCTCTCTCTCTCTCTCTCTCTCTCTCTCTCTCTCTCTCTCTCTCTCTCTGTGTGTGTCTTTATCTCTGTTTCTGTCCTTCTTTTTGTCTATCTCTCCCTCTCTCTCTCCCTGTCTTTCTGTCATTGTCTCTGTACCTCTCTGTGTCTCTCTGTCTCTGTTCCCCCTCTCTGTCTGTCTGTCTGTCTGTCTGTCTGTCTGTCTGTCTGTCTCTCTCTCTCTCTCTCACACACACACACACACATATATAAATCATATATATATACATATGTACTATGTACAGCCCTTGACTCTGAGGGAACTCTACATATTTTCATTTAGAACCTTCCTTCTGTACACTGCCTCCTACCCTCTCTCTACTTCTATAAGCAGTTGCTAGAGGTCAAGTTTCTCCATTTAGAAGCCATTCTTGAGAACTAGGCAGCAGCAGACACTTCTAGTCCATGACACTGAGTGATAGAGGACAGCCTTGTATATATAGATACTATGAGTTCAGATCATTTCTATTGAACAGAAATCATGGGACTATAGGGACCTGCCATTACACTGCATACACATTAATTGGAGCAAAAACAAAATTTGTCTTCTTCATGGGTAAGGAATTATTTAACTAAATATCAAGAGCTCCAAAATGTCTTTTAAGAACAGGACACAGTGCCTTAAACCTGAATCAAATGGTAACAACTCACTGTAAATCAGAATGGCTGAAGGGTATGAAGGGTTTTCTTCCTCATCCAGACAGAGCCCGAATGCTGTTTTATCCAGCTGATGCTGAGGACCCCACATTCACTAAGAGGCTTTAGTTGCTTTTACATGAAAGGTCCCTAGCTCATGGAGACATGTCTGTAGGTGTGCACTCCAACAGACTGCCCATGTCTTCTCATTCTTATTCCCAGCGTCCATTGCATTGCCTTTGCTTAAATAAGAACTTCCACTGATGGTCCGTTACTGACTCAATTGTTCTGGTGGAAAAGAAGCTCCGAGAAGTCTCATAGCCTCTGCTTTGTCTACTGTGCTGCCCCCATGGCTCTCTAAGACTCCTCTTTTGGTTTCCTTCTGCTTGGAAAGAAGAAGGATGTTCAGCAAGCTCCTGATTGGATTGTATTTCCACTGCCCGAGGCTGGACTTTTGAATTTTTCAACAGAAAGGAAAGAAACTGTCCTGGGGAATAATTTTCCTGTTGGTGGGGGTCTCTCCAGGTCCTGTGGCAACAGCAACCACACTACACAAATGCTTCAAGGGAACAGGAGAGACCTTCATTTTCATTGCTGGCTAATGATGGTGACCAGTGACCCTTGATGGCCCTTCCTGCAGGACCTCAGGACTCCCTCTTTGGCCGTGATTAATTCTATGTTCTGAACTGAAATGACAATCATTTATTATTCTGTTTTACATATGCACCTCCAGGGAGACAAGCTAAGAGCTCTAACTTTCTAGTTCAATTGCAGCAGTGTTCTCTGAGAAGCATGAGTGGCAAGGATGCTAAAGGGTGTCAGCTCAGTGAATTATTAGGCTTTAAGCAAAATCATGTGCTTACATGGAACCAGGTAGTGCTTTCTGAAATATGATGCAGGTGTCCCTTTTGCCTATGCCTGCATATTCATAAGAGGAACAACAATGAGCTCAGGTGGGAGTGACCCATTAGGAAAATCAATGAGTCCAGCACCTGGCTCCCTGCCCACAATGTCTGGCTGTCTTTAGCTACAGCCACAGTTGTCAATCAGCTCTGAGAGGACCTTGGCTGTCTGTCTCTTCCTCCTTCCCAAAGCCTGTGCCTTTGGAAATGGAAATCAACGCAGTTTCCAGTTTATGTAAATTGTGTCATTCAAGATCCCATTCATAAAGTGTTTTAGCCACATGAAGTCTCTTAATTCCCTGCTTAAAATGAAGAAGGCGATTGCAGAGCACTGTGTGTGGGTTCTGTTGAATTTCCCAAGTGTGCAGAAGATTGCAGTGCAGCTGAGCCACTGTCGGGGCCCTCAAGCCATTATTTGGGTCAGATTATAATTGTTCTATCAGAGTCCAGCCTCTTTTACATCAGCCATCAGAAGGATGGGAATGTCCAAAAATGTCTTTTATATGTCATGCTTGCTGGGAATATTACCTGGATAATCTACAAGATTTGTGCCTGCTTTGGTTTGGGTTGTTTGCACTAATAACAAAAAAAAATGTGAACTTTTAATTTCTTGGGAGGTAAGTGAATCTGGAGAGACATCTGAAAAGAAATTAATGGGGAGATGTAAGGAAACAGCCAGGCGACCAGACTGGTGAGGCTTGAAGGCAAGAAAAACAAAGACCCCCCCAACAGGCTGCAACCAGTAGGGGGAGCTAGAGCTGGGGAACCATTGTGCCTGGTGCAGGGGTGTAGGAGAAAAGAGCAGGAGGCAGGGATGGAAGAGGAAAGACAGTGAGTGACAGCAGAAGGGTAGAGGGAGGCTACCAGAAGCCTAGTTAGGTGAATTAAGAAGAATTGACTGACAAAGACTTATCTGGGGGAAATAAGAGATCTAGATGTAAGTCCCCTGTGAGCCTCCCTCAATATACTAATGCTGCTTCAGTTTACTGTATGTCAAAAGTTCTCAGGTTAGAGACTTGCTCAGCTCTGTATGCTGCTGAAAGGTAATGGAAACAGTGATGCTCATGGTTTAGTAGATAACCTTTGAACAATTATGCCTCAAAGGACATAATGTGACAACTGTTTTTCCCTCTCTCCCTCTTCCTGGTCAGGAGGTGAGCATGCCTTGTGTCTCTACCAAAGTCATATGGTCAATAATCACAGATTAAAATCTTTAACATTTAAATTTATGTCAAGTAATCATAATAATAATAATATAAGGCTATATACTATAACAAACACCTTGGGTATTTGTTATGATGACCAAAAACTATCAGAAACCCTAAGTCAATAATTGTATGTGGTGATGTAGAAAATTCCTTATGCTTAGAACTGAGATTATACAAGATTGAAACAAATGTATCCTCTGCTCTTTGGAAGCTCAAAGAATTATGATAAAATTATCCTAATGACACCTGTAGAATGGTCAAACAACAATGTACAAAGAATGTGGAAATATGGCAGAAGGTGACACTGAGATGGTCTCATGGGAATAGGCGAGACCTCATGCTTGAGGTGGCCTTTGAGCTGCTGATTGAAGTTTGATACTCGAATGTATATGAGACGTGTGAGAATAAAGGAAATCTGGTCTTTGAGGGGTATCTCAGGATAGCACATCAACATGGTCAGATGCCAAAGAGACTTAGGTATTCCTGAGAAGTCTTAGAATGTTCAGATATTTATGATGGTTTAGGAGAAGCGGCAGAAGGAATGTTGGGAGAAAAATGTGGTAACTCAGTTCAGAAAGACCTTTTTTTTGATAAGAGACTGCTTATGGAAGGCTTTGGAAAGAGGGATGTCAAATCTTAGCTCTACATACCTGTTTCTTCCAAAGAGTGAGTGGTTGGGATAAGCAGCAGTTGCACAGTGGTCCTACCCACACAGATTCACTATTGGATATACCCTCGCCTCTTTCCATGCTATCTGAAGCTTGTTCAGGCTCACAGTAGTGTATGGCCTCGGCATCTGATATCACTGAGCCACATTAATGGGCCATGTAGCAGCTTACTCTGAAATGAATCCCAGATCACAATCCAGTTTAAGAACATTGTAAAGGTTGGCATTCACTCAACACTAGTTAAAAGTCTACTATCAAATATTGAAGTCCTCATCTTTCTTTTGTCCCAAGTTGGGCCTCTAAATCAACCTGACACTCTACATCATTCATGGCTTGGGAGCCTGGAATTAGGCTTAACTGTTAAGACTTTGTACCTGCACCAATGTCTCCATAGGTCAACAGAATGGGAGTAAGAGATTAAAGATTACCCATTAGAACATTTTCTCAGAAGGCTGAGTGATACTTTCTTGCTAAGATATATACTAGGGGTAGATAATAAAAAGAAGATTTATTCAATACTTTTTTGAATTAGGTTAGAGCTGTTTTTATTATAACTTAGAATGAATTTGCTTTGTTCTAGCATCTTCATATTCTTCACTTTAAAATGAGATTGTTGAACAAGATCAAGGTGATATTTATGGCACCTTTCTCTCCAGAATCTCACTGCACCCTGAAACTCTTTCATTTGAGCAAACCAGGGAAAACAAAGCATACTGTGTAACACCAAGAGATTCCCAAGATCAACAGAACATGACCCAGAACCTTCAGGCCATGCATGTAACAGTTCAACTTGGTTTAGTAAAAAGCAGAACAGAGTAAACTATGATGGCATGAAAAGTGCTTTTTCTCTGAGAGATGAAGTCCAGCTAAGTATCAGTCTCAAAGAACAGAGATTTCACCCAACTCATCAACTTGCCAAGGAAGGGAGGGCGGGTGGCTTGGTTGACCCCAGAATATAGACTACACCAGCACAATATTTTAAGCTGCCAAAAGGCAGACATATTAGTCGAGACCAGAATACCCAAGGAGAATTGATATAATTTTATTAGTGTTTTGCTTAAGTAGTTTCATCTGTTTCAGACATTGCTTGCCAAAGAATAATATCTCCAAATCTTACTTATGGTTCTATGTAATTTATGTCCAAAAATCAGCCTTTAGTCCATGCCCATGTAAGGTAGCAGCAACACAGAGGAACAAAAGGAATGAGATGTTTGGTCAAGGTGCACAGTCTCTGAGTGTGTCAACAATAGTCAGTGAAGAAATTAGAACTCAAACCTAGGCAGTCTGTCTCTATGAGTTTCCCTGTATTCCAAACTATTGTGTCATACTATTTATATTTGTTGATTATGGCTACGGTGACAAATTGTTATAAACACAATGAACTCAAGGAACCTTAGTTTGATGTCTTGTAGTTGTGGAGGTCAAAAGTCTAAAATGGGATTAGAAAACGAAAATATAATTGCAAGAGCTCTGTAAGTCACTCTAGCAAATTGTGCAATCTTTTGGATGTGGAAGGCAGCTGGTGTGAAGTGAGGGCACTGTTGTGTGTTGATCTCTTTAACCTGTGTGGTCTGTTCTGACTCTGGTTGGTTAGTGCCAGAACTTAATTGCAGTAGAACAAGTAAGAGAGCAGAAGGAAGGAGCAGGAGGCTGTGGAGCAATCCCTCTGGGCTGATGTATTCTGGACTGACATACTCTAAAGGAGGAAACAGAAGGCCTCTCTACCCAGTTCCTCCAATTATTTGCTTGGCTTATCTAAGTGAATCTCACTAACCTCTATGACCCCTCATTTCCTTTATTTCATATAAAAAGTATGGATACAAATCTCTTGCTTGAGCTGGGAAGATGACTTGCTCCACTTCCATCCAAGCAAAAGGACTTGACTTCAATCCCCCAGAGCCATGGACAACACTGGCCGTGGTTCTATGGATTTATCATCCTAGCCTGGAGAGATGGAGACAGAGGACCTCTGGGGCACTCTGGTCAGCCAGCCTGACAAATGGGTAAGCTGTAGAACTCTGAGACGGATTCTCTCTCAAAACAAAGCAGAATCAAAACAAGGCAAAAACACCCTATCCACCAGAACAAACAAAAAAACTATATAGATGTTTCACTATGGAACAATACCTGAAGTCCTCTGGGCTACACATGCGGACACATGACCCTCTCCCACATGAACATATGCACATCCACACATATGTGAATACACAGACACACACACACACACACACACACACACACACCTCTTGTCTCCCTTCAAACATAATTCTATGGGAATTTAACAAGGCATGCCAAAATTATTAGTGAATGGCTAAAAAGGACGTGCTTTTTAAATATTCTGCCAATTGGCAAATATAAAAACTGGATGAAGCACTTAGTCTCTAAGTGATTTAACATATGCACAAGGCTTTTGCAAGCATCTAGAGATTTAGTTCTCATGACAACTTTATTGCACAGAACGATTCCCACCAGGTAAGGAAGCACAGAGATGGAGACACAGAGAGGTTAATTGCGTCTCCTAATGCTACAAGTCACATAGCAGGTGAGTTTCTGAACCGAGCCTGACATGCAGGTGGTCTGGCTCAGAGCCCACTCCTTAATTGCTCCATGCTGCTTGCTAGGCAGGAACAGGAGGGCATGGAGTACAGAGAGAATGTGGATCTGCTCCATCAAATGCTAAACCAGGACAAGGGAATCACACAGAAAGGTCTTTATCCCCAGAGTATCAGACACATCAGCACACATCAGGAGTCCTAGGGCTACCTCTACTACTGACCTTGGCAGTGATGCCCTCCCTCCCCTGCCCATCATGGTAGGTTGGACAACCACAAGTTGCCAAGAACATTCACATTCTCACTAAGACTGATAAAATTCTTTCTGTCATACACAGTCCCTTTGTGGCTGTTCTGGGTAGTGATGTCTCACAGCTCTTAGATGGTTCTGATTCAATACTTTCTCTCTCTCTCTCTCTCTCTCTCTCTCTCTCTCTCTCTCTCTCTCTCTCTCTAATGTATATGAGTATACCATTGTTCTTTTCAGACACACCAGAAGAGGGCATCAGGTTCCATTACAGATGGTTGTGAGTCACCATGTGTTTGCTAGGAATTGGACTCAGAACCTCTGGAAGAGCAGTCAGTGCTCTTAATCACTGAGCCATCTCTACAGCCCTGATTCAATACGCTTAATTATCCTGTCTTCTTGGTTCTCAAAACTCTACCAGTAGCAAAAAGTAGAATATAAGCATTGATGACTTGCTCAATTCTGTCTCACTCTTGTCTATTTATCAATTCTTCAAACCTGGGCAACACTCTGAGCTCTGGTTTTCTTGTGAACAAATAAGGTCCTAGGCAGTTGGAGGGACTGAGTGAAATCATACATTTTATATTTCTTTTTTTTTCTTTTTTTTTTTTTTTTTTGATTTTTGAGACAGGGTTTCTCTGTATAGCCCTGACTGTCCTGGAACTCACTCTGTAGACCAGGCCGCCCTCGAACTCAGAAAACCGCCTGCCTCTGCCTCCCGAGTGATGGGATTAAAGGCGTGCGCCACCACGCCCTGCTCACATTTTATATTTCTTACATAGACCTTGCTTTTTCACTCTCTTCTGGCTCAGTATTCACTATTAAGATTCGGCCTGGCTACTTCTGTGTATCTAGGGCCTTTGTTTCTTACTTCTTTTTAGTATGATTTCTTGTCTAGTTACTTCTCTGATAATAAGAACTATCTGCTCACCAACACTGACATCTTAGTCTGTCCTGGACCTTTTGAGACTTTCTGCAACACTTTATGTCCAGGCCACATCCAACTCTATTACTGTAGTCTCTAGTTTACCTGCTCCTTGGGGATTACTCTATGGGCTTTGTACCCCTTCACTTTGTGCCATCTCTGCTTCTATTCTTGCTCTGTGTGCTTCTCTAGATCCATTGTGTTGTGCCTTCCCTTACTTCTCTTCTTCTTCTTGACCATTAAATATGGAGACCCCTCAAGTTATCACTATTTTCTCTCACTAGTCATCCTTGCCTATAGTCTCTTCTTTGACCATATCCTGCTACATGTCTGTGTGCTGTAGCTAGGAATTTTGCTTCTGCTCCCTAAACCTGTGTTCCTAAAGAGCCAAACCATGATAGTTCTAAAGACATCATTATGAACATGTTATACATGCTACTCCTTATTTCTACAGAGTTTCTCAGTCTCTACAGATTTGATCTTTGTCTAACGACATACATCCATCTCTTTCCTCTGCAGTGCTTTCTTGATTCTTCCATCTTCCCTGAATGACTCAGACCTAGCTCCCTCTAAGTCTTCATAGTGATTGTTTTCATGTAACCTAGAGTAACAAACAAAATTCCAGTCAACCATACAGGGTTTAAACAGAAAATTTAGGAATGTCCTTCCTAGATAATTCATTCCCTGAGGGCAGAGGCAGAGTGTTATGTTGCCAGGAAAAATCTCCACAAATTTGAATTCTATTAATCTTTGTGTGTAGATTTGGTTTCAGCAAAGGGTCTATAAACGCATTAAAGACAAGATGTAGTCTATGTACTTTTGTATGATAAATGGTATCTAATTGCAATAGAATGAAAAAAGAAACTCTCTGTGTTGAATACAGCGATTTATAATTCTTTTACTAGCCCTTATGGATTGAGATATTTTTCTATCATTACATTCATGTTAAAGCATCATAACACAGAATGTAACTCCATTTGGAATAAATGTCTTTAAGGAGGTAATTAAAGTAAGACGATGTCTCTAGGTGGTCCTTAAGCTGCAATGACTGATGTGTATATACAAAGAAGACATTGTAACAAAGTCCTGTGAGGTAACAAATTGAGGACACTTGGTAAGGTAGGGATTTGCAAGCTAAGGAGAGAGACCTTAGATGAAACAGACATCAGGATCTTAGTCTTCTACTCTCCAGAACTGTGACCAAATATATTCTTGCATCACCAGGTCCATGAGATTTTGTTAAAGCAAAATTACCAGGACAGATAGTCTAGCTGACTGTAGCCAAATAGTTCTATTAAAGAGGAATGCTGTTTCCTATGGACTTGATGTTTAAAAATAATATTTTTATTTTCTTTTTTTTGGTCAGACAGTGGGTTGAATGAATAGAATATTTATCAACCTTTGGCAAGGGGGGATTTATCAAAGTGGTTGCCACTAAATCTAATGCCCTCTTCCGTCTCTTTCTTTTCTCCTTTTCCATTGTATTCTTCTCTTCTCTCCTTCTCTTCCTTCTTCCTCCTTTCTTTTCATCCCTCTTTCTCCTTTCTCCCCCACCCCCACTTCTTGCTGTCTAAATCTTATAACAATAGAGCAGGGATTTGAAATTTAAGTCCCAAGACAGCTTGTGTTGACTATAAAACAAAGTGGACTATTCGTCTCTGAAGAACTTGCAGCTTTGATAGCAAAGGAGACAGGAATGCCATGTTCAATTTCTGCCCCGGAGTAGATGTGTGTGTATGGCAGAGCCCAGAGGCTGACTCTTCGCACAGACTTAACAAAAGAAATGTCCAGGTGTATACAGTAAGAACTTTTTTGAGCTGTTCTTGCTGTTAACAATCTGGTTTCATATACCCAGATGATTATATGTCATAGACATCAAAAGGAGGTCAATAAAATCCAGGCTTTAAACTTTGACAATAATTTGAGCTGAATAATAGTTGAATTTCAGGACTGAGTTGTCATGGTGAGAGCCATTGGAGAGGAATAATTATCTTATAACTCAGTTACTGTCCTGCTGAACTCACAGCAATATCTCTAACCTCATGTCTAACTCACCAAGCCTGGACTATATTTAGTCAAGCTCAACAATATTACTTTTATATTATTTTATGTATATATTTGCATTCACAGCCAAATATATACAGAAATTATTTGAATAAATATGAATTCAGTGAAGTTAATGGAGAGAAGGTGCAGGTGGTTTAGGCAGCTATGAATTACATGTTCTGAGAGAAAATACTGAAGCACTATTCAAGTATTCTCAAGAGCCAGGTATAGAGCAAGGTTAGCAATAATTATTTCTGCAGTTTAACATATAGGACAATGAAGCTATTTGTTTCAATTATTTTTGAACTAACATTTTCCTCTCATTTCTCTTGGGTAATTCCATATATTTCCCCCTTTATTAATCTATAACAACACTATGGTGTACTTTGTTAATCAAAATTGCACACCGCACAGTAATTTATAATATCATAAATATAAGCTACCATACTTTATCAAATGTACAAGGAAATACTGAAATATGCTAAAATGCTAAGTACAAATCAGAACAGGAAATGTAGGTGGATTAAACACACTGAGAAAAATATGAAGTGGAAGCTTACTATATTTGAAACACAATTGGTTGAGGACGATTTTCAAGGTATTTTGAGATGGGTAAAGAATGGCAACTTTTGCATCAAGAGGAGTTATTTTTCAAATGATTCTAAGAAACAAAAGAAGAGGCAAGGAATGAGTTTTTTAAAAATAATTATTCCATAAAATAGAAGAGAAGAGAAAATGAAATATTAAAGAAAAGAATCCTATGCTTGATGATCTCTCTCTATTGAAATATAGAGAACTCAAATCACAAAATATTCCTGAATAGCTGTAGAAATAAAAGAATCTTGGTCTTTTAACCTCCAGAGCTGTAACCAGATATAATTATATTCTTATATCATACAGTCCATAATATTTTGTTAAAGCAAGACTGCCAGGACTAATAGTCTAGCTAAATGTAGCTGACTAGTTTAATAAATGAGAAATAATGTTTCCTTTGGACTGGCCATTTAAAAACAATACTGTTCTTTGCTTTTATTTGTGTAGGTAGTTCAAAATCAAACAGATGAGGAGCAGATGATTCTCATTATCAGAGAAAGAGCTAGGCAAGAAATCATACTGGAAAGTATTAAGAAGCAAAGTAGACACATGCAAGTAGCAGAGCTGAGTCTTAATAGAGAATGCTGAGCCAGAGGAGAGTAAAAAAGCAAGAGAATCGGCAGTTGATCATCTTCTATAAGTCAGAGTTCTAGACAAGAAATATATAGTAAATATATGACTTCACTCAGTCTTCCCAACTGCCTGGGACCCTATTCGTTCACAAGAAAACCAGAGATCAACAACATGACATGAATTTCTGCTAACTGAAATACATGTAGCAGCATGTCTAAGATGTCTGGGAGATTAACTGTGGCTCCTCAGAAAATTCTGAGTCTTTATCTCGAATGGAGGACGCAGAAGACAAGGCAAAATGTTCAGCTCTCACATCTGTTGTCTGTCAGGACAATGGATAAATAACAATCGAATGGCAGCAAATTGCGTCTATACCCTGCAAAAGGACAGGAATACTGATGTCCTTGTTTGGTTGGGGCAGTCCCTACATTATGCAGATGCAATACTTAGGGACCTCAGAAAGAGGTACATTAAGCCCCTATTGTCATCATCTTGCTTAAACTGCTTGGGCCACAGTAAGTTATCATATATAACCTGTAGGATACTTTTTGCTCCTTACAGAGAAACAGAGTGAGTGAGAAAATGACACACATCTCTGGTGGGTCATCTCCCACCTCCTTGGCTAAAGTTGATAATACTTTAAATGTCCCTGATGTAAAATTGCAAAAATTTTTGAGCAAGAATGTAATGTCGCAGGTGGAAATTCCATAGTTTACCTCATGTAACAAATGACAGTTATTTGCTGTTTGCAAGACCATGAGTGTATCATAAAGATAAATATCACATTTTATCACAAATGCAAAATTTAAAGAGTAAAGAAGAGCATGAAACCATTGGGTAAGGGAGGGAAAGGATGAAGTGAGCTGAGAGTGACAGCGAGGGGTATGCCAATACAATTGGAGTGCTTATGCGCATGTGTGAAAGGAACATGGTTAATTTCCTCCATGTACATTTCATGCATATGAGTGAAAATGTAGGGATGGTAACCTATTATATAAGATAACATTCTGGATTTGTGTATCTACTCTATATGAAACATAAATGAAATTTTTATTAGAACTTCCAAATCACATCCAAAATATATCATTACATATATGCAGTGGTTCTAAAATGTTGTCATTCTAAACACAAATGAGAAACACAAAATGAACTAAGAAGGTTATATTTATAAATGTATATGCACACACACATGTAACAATGATAACTAAAGAATAAAAGGCCATGAATTTGAGCAGTGAGAAGGACATGGGAGACATTAAAGGGAGGAAAGATAGGAGGGAGTGATGTAAATTTGAAACAGTACTTAGCACAAGTACTGTGGATGAGAAATAATCAACTTGGACACTATATTCTCTCTCTCTCTCTCTCTCTCTCTCTCTCTCTCTCTCTCTCTCTGTCTCTCTGTCTCTCTGTCTCTCTCTGTCTCTCTCTGTCTCTCTCCTCTCTCTCCTTTCTCTCCTCTCTCCTCTCTCTCCTCTCTCTCCTTCCCTTCCTCCCCATCTCTCTTCTTACATTTTTATTCCTTCCTCCCTTCTTCCTCTTTTCTTTCTTTCTTTCTTTCTTTCTTTCTTTCTTTCTTTCTTTCTTTCTTTCTTTCTTTCTTATCTTTACTTCTTTCCTTTCTTTTCTCCTCCTCTTGCTCCTCATAACCATTATAATTATAATTATCATTTTTGCATCTATTTGTATGTGCATACACACACACACACACAAACACACCAGGGCAATCCCGTGGAGATCAGAGGACAAGCTATGGGCCTTTGTTCCTGTTTTCAACCATGTGAATTCAATCATTTCACTTTCTAAGAAAAGAAAACAAAAGAGAGAAAAAGGCAGGCTGATAGACAAATGGAATTGTTTATTTTTAAGTAAATAAGTAAATAGGAAGCCAGTTTTGAAAGCTCGAAAAATTACTTCCAAATGAAATATGGTGATGACTGTGATGAATGGAAGCTGGGTTGTCGTTATGATTAAAGGGGTCACTGCAGCCATGATGATATTGATGGGAAGAGTCATGAAGACTGTGGAAGCTCCTACTGAACTCAAAATCAAACTTACCAAATTAAAACCTCACCATTAACAACAAATAGCAAGTTGAAAATTGCATTAACTATAATAATTAGTTAATTATTAGAGTAGAAGAGGAGTGCAGGTGTAGAATTCTTCAGGAAGTCAAAAGCAAAAGAAAGATGAAAATGGCATCTCTGGTGAGAGATAGAGGAAGGTAAAGGATGACATTTACATGTCATAGGGTACCTGGAGAGTCCAAATGTAAAGAACAGAAATAATAAGGGAAAATATGATGAAGGACAACAGCAGAGAAAAGACCCAGGCTTTGAAATTATGAATGAACACTGTGTTTCAGATAAATGCAATAAATACCAAAAGAGAGCTGACATGGACTCAGTCCTATGGACTTTTCTAATTGCAGAATAGAAAGAAATGTAGCACATGCTCAGGAATGTGAAGGGCACTGAGTATGCTATATGTGCCTGTGGACCCCAAGGGCTTGTGTTCTAAGCTCTACAAAGTAACCAGTTTTGGGAGTCAGGTAAGCTAATTAACTTGTATGAATCTCAGTTTATCCAAATCTAGAATGAAGTTAACAGCTGCTATTTTATAAGGATTTTTCTGATGATTAGCACATAATTAACTTGTGGTTGATGAATGACCATCACTTAATAAACAAAACCAAACTCCAGCAAATGCAATCACACTAATAGGAAGCAGAAAAAGCAAAGCCAAGATAATTGCTTTAAATCATTTGCAATATTTACCAATTACTTTATCCTTTGTCTTTGAAGTAGACTCTACCTAGAATTAAATAAATTTTAAAAAGAACATGGCATAATGTATAAATCGAATAATATTATTTCTATTTCTTAGCTGTCCTCCAAAATATAAATATATAATTTAAATATTTGACATGAAGAAGGATGGGATGCAAAGAAATAATACTTCAATCACTAAATAGAAAATATAACGAAGTAGTGAATACTATAAAGAAAAAAATGCTTTAAAAAATCAACAAAAGGAATAGAAAAAACTCAAGGAGAGCTTCAGAGCATCTAAACCAGTGATTTTCTGTATTAGATATTTTTTTATTTACATTTCAAATGTTACCCCCTTTCCTCGTTTCACCTTCCAACCCCCCCCCCCATTCTCTCATCTCTCCCCCTGCTCACCAACCCACCATACCTGCTTTCTGGAACTGGTATTCACCTACACTGGTGCAAGGGCCTCTCCTTCCATTGATGTCTGACTAGGCCATCCTCTGCTACATATGAGCTGGAACCATGAGTCCCACCAGGTGTACTCTTTGGTTAGTGGTTTAGTCTCGGAGAGCTCTGGGGTTACTGGTTAGTTCATATTGTTGTTCCTCCTATGGGGTTGCAAACCCCTTCAACTCCTTGGGTCCTTTCTCTAGCTCCTTCATTGGGGACCCTGTGCTCAGCCCATTGGTAGGCTTCTAGGATCCACCTCTGTATTTGTCAGGTACTGGTGTAGTCTATCAAGTGACAGCTTTAACAGGCTTCTGACAGCAAGCGCTTGTTGGCATCCACAAAAGTGTCTGGGTTTGGTGATTGTATATGGGATGGATCCCCAGGAGGGGCAATCTCTGGATGGTCATTCCTTCAGTCTCTGCTCTGAACTTTGTCTCTGTAACTCCTTTCATGGATATTTTGTTCCCTGTTCTAAGAAGGATCAAAGTATCCACACTTTGGTCTTCCTTCTTCTTGAGTTTCATGTGGCTTATGAATTGTATCTTGGGTATTCTGAGCTTCTGGGCTAATATCCACTTATCAGTAAGTGTATACCATGTGTGTTCTTTTGTTATTGGATTACCTTATTCAGGATGATATTCCAGTGATTTTTTAAACCCTTCTGATACTGTAACCATTTAATACAGTTCCTTATGTTGTGGTAACCCCAACATCAAAATTATTTTTCTTGCATCTTCATAATTAATTTTGCTATTGTTATGAAATGTAATATACACATCTGATATGCAGAATATATTATATGCAACTCCTGTGAAAGGGTTGGTTAGCCCCAAAAGGAGTCACGATCCACAGTTTGAGAACCACTGCTCTAAGAGAACACAAATGAAAATCAATTTAATTTATCAAAGCAATGAAAGTGAGGGTGATAGCAGGAAGAAGGGGTCTTAGAAAATGCTTCATCACAGAATCTAAACCATATGGTAAAAAACGAAATGTCCTTCCAGGTAAAAAGTACAAGAATTTACAGTTATAAATCTAATGATTAAGTTGGGTGGATAAGGAGGAGGGGAGGACCTAGGAGCTGCTGGGAGAGATGGAATAATATGATCAAAACTATATCATATAAAACCTTTTTAAATAAAAAAATTTATAGTAACTTAACAAAACCAAAAGTAACTAAAAGGTATGAATATGCCTTAAAGTAAGCAAAATTTAAAGGTTGAAAATAGCATTAAACAGGTCAAAGGAGGACTTTTATTTAAATATTGATAAAATATTTGATCACAAAGAAGTTACATCTGATCTGATGCGTGACATAGGATCAAATACATAAAAATAAGGGATGGAGTGTAAAAGGAAAAATGAATACCAACATTTTATAATTGTATTTAATTACATAAAGGCACATTTAATTTTAAGGAAGATTTATAATAGGAGACACAATGTTGTAATCAATCACAATTCTTTCTAATGACTGTCCTCAGACTACTCAGTACTCACAACTTTTTCTTCTGTGAACTCAATCCAGTAAATCTCCAGATATATCTAGTTATATATGATTCCTAATGAAGGACCCTTTCCAATTAAAAAAGAGTTCGTATAAACACATATATACTTGAAAGGAAAATCATTTAGTAATTTGAAAGTATTTTTTTTCTAAGAGCCAACAAAAATTCAATATTAGTTTCAGAGGGTAAGATCTGCTTAAAAAGTAAAACTAATCCACTGGAAGTAGAGATTAGAGCATTTAGAACCAGCAGGAGTTCAAAGGATGGCCAGATTAAAATAAAAGTACCAATTAATATAGCAAAATAACAGGAGATTTGCTCTCATGCAGATAAACCATAGCAAATCTATAAGAATAAACTCAGGCCAGGCACTCAAACAAGGCAACCTATGAAAGTGTATGGAAATGCAAAGAACTAATGTATGAGTAAAGGCAACATCCTGATGCCAGATTTGGGGCTACAGTGATGACTCAGGTCAAAGCACTTGTTGCCCTTCCAGTGGACCCAGGTTCCATTCCCCACACGATGGTAATCCATCCGGAGGGGAATCCAAAGCCCTCTTCTGGCCCCAGTAAGTACTGCAAACACATGAACCATAGACATACAGGCAAAAATACCCATCCAGGTAAAATAAAAATAAAGGGGAAAACCCCTATCTGTTTAACTGTTAGAAGATTATGTTTAAAGTTGATCAGGAAACTTAACGAGGTGAGAGATACACAAAACTTTTGGAGGAATAAAGGTAGAAAGGAGAACTGAGTCTTGTCAGAAATTAAAATGTTTCAAGTTACAATAATTGAACTAGGGGGACGGTCTTGTTAAAACTAGCAGTCAAGTAGACCGGGGTTGAAAGTCCTCAGATATATCTATACATAGATTTTTGAACTTATAATGTAAGGATTGTATGTGAAGTAATCAGGAAAAAAGATGAACAGCTAAGTCCTGGTGAGAGATGGTGACTGTATGAGGAAATATGGATGACAGAATGCTATCCATGTGGTGGGTAAACTGAGGCACGCATCATTGGAGGTCTGTCATAACCAAGCAACTTCTGATAGATTAACAAAGTATGAGCAAGCAAGGTAGTTCTCTCAGCCAGATTCTCTTACTGGCAGGCAGAAATTTTCAGTTACAAAGAAAGAAGTAATTATTTCATTATTTATCTTTAAATGTAATCTTGTAAGAATCTTAAAAGAATCATAAATCTAAACATTTATATAGAAATCAGTGATATTTACCTTAAATTCTCAAAATGTATATCACTCATCAGCAATTCTTAAAGATTATATCATGAAGCTGAAGGCAAAAAATGGGTATAATTAATCAATTATCACCAGGAAAGCCTCAGGGAGTCATGTCAGTCAATATTGCCATACTTGTTCCCTTACGATAAGGGTCCCTTGCTTAACTAATAAAGAGTGTGCCTTTCTGGACTTCATATTGTTCCCTAAGATTTTTTACATCAGAGTCAGTAGTAAAAACACATCAACCTAGCTTCACTGCCAACTTTACTTTTCCAAATGTTTTCTAAGGGTGGCAGGTCATTGTTGACAATCTATATCTCTAAGTTCTTCTCTAGGATGGTGATAAAATCATTAGTCTACTCCAGTAGCAATGACTGAAAAAGGACAAGCACTTGTATTGTGAATGCCAGAGATGCTGTCCAGTGAAAGAACTGGAGGCCCCCTTAAAGTTTTCATATAACTCTTAGATTAAGAGGGATGTGAGGGCAGCAAACACAGCAGCATAAAGTCCTCTGGGCACATAGTCCTCTGGGCTGTGCCATGCTGAGGTCCACCCATGTGGCTATGATCAACCTCTAGGCTGCATTCATGATTTCTAAAGCTATTTGTCATTCTTTCTGCATGGCCCTTGGAACTAAAGGGCTTCTGTTGCTATTTTAGGTTTTAAATACCATATTAAGATTAAAATTAATTGCTTGGCATAGAGGCACATGGCTTTAATCCTGATACTCAGGAGGCAGAGGCATGTGGGATCTCTCTGCATTCAAATCCAGCCTGATATATATAGCAAGTTCCAAGTCAGATAAAGTTACATAGATAGACACACTCTCTAAAATAGATAGATAGATAGATAGATAGATAGATAGATAGATAGATAGATGATAGATAGATAGATAGATAGATAGATAGATAGATAGATAGATAGATAGATAGCTTTCCTGGCTAGTAAGTTATCTCAGTGATTAAGAATGCTTGTTCTCCAGCTAGACAACTGGAGTTCAATTCCTGTGACTCTCAGAATTCACAATGTAGAAAAAAAGATCTGATTTTCAGAGGTTATTCCTCTGATCTCTGCACATGCACCATGGAAAATTTGTGCATATGAATTGGTGTGTGTGTGTGTGTGTGTGTGTGCGCGCGCGCGCGCGCATGTGTACACAGAGAAGAGGGAGGGGAAGAAGGAGGGTGGGAGAGAGAGAGAAAACTTTAATTTTTTTAAACCTTATTTTTAATGGTGGTTCTTAAATGCTTTAACCTCCCTTGTAGCTCACCACCCACCAAAGGCCATTGAAAAGAAAGGATATAGGGGAAGTGGACCTGTTCAGAAAGACTTTTGGAGAAACTCCCATCTGTGGTGTCTGGAAATCAGAAGTTCAGTTAAAGGTTAACAACAACAACTGGATCCACTCACAAACACTTTACAGACACACCAGCAGTCCAGTTAGGTAGGGTCGGGAGAGCAAATAGGAATGAATCAACAGTGGTGGCATGACCTAGCAGAGACAGCCAGGCACAAGTCAGCAGGAAGGACCAGGGCCAACTGGAATGCCAGAGAAGTTCTTGGCTGTGCCTCTCCCAGTGAAGTGAAGATCAGTGAAGACATGAGATCCACAAGAGTTGTACATCTCTATAAGCAAGCCAAGCTCTGGGCTGTCACTGTCCCTCAAGTTCTATTTATATCCTCCAAACATCATGTGTCCTCCACTGGTGGACCTCAGCATGTGGGGTCTGTTTCAGCTGAAATTACTGTGCCCATCAGCCAGAGTCTGCTGAAGCAACAAGAAACTGCAGCACGCCACCAGGAGTTTTTGGTGAGTTTCTCTTTATGGAGTCCTGACAAATGCCGCTCAACTATACAATGTAAGGCAGACCAATGCATGCATGTTATTAGCAAAGGATCATTCATCATGTGTCCTTTCACATGCTTGCTTTAGCAGAACATCTTTTCACCTGCGTCTGCTTCAGCTATATGTTACTTCATGTGTTTGCCTCAGCAAAACACCATCCTACTGACTTTGCAAAGAACCCTTAAGTTTCCACTTCAGACGGAAACAGAGACACACACAGAGGTTATTAAGTAATAAGTAAATGTAATATAAAAATAATATAGCACTACTTCCTGACATATGTGCTTATTTGTCAGAATATGCTAAAAAGACACGGAAAGAGATGGACATGGAATATTCATGATACAAGTCAAACTTAGCAAAAATTTAGCAAGACCCATTACTGTAATAAATAGGTAGACAGGATAGGCATTATGATATGCGTTTGTGTAGACTTTGACAATGCTGATATCATGTCTACCATGTCTATAGTGGCTCCATGTTCCCTACTTGTGATAAGTCACACGCAAATCCCAATAACATGTAAGACAAACATGAATGAAGAAAAAGGAGAATGGGTCTGAATTATGATGCTGCCTCTTGCATTATTTTTTTCTTTTTCTCTCATCTTTAAAATTCACTTTACATCCTTATTGCTGCCCCCTCTCCAGATCCCCCCTTACATAGTGCCTCCCCCATTCACCTTCTCCTCTGAGATGGAGTCTCACATGGAGTCCTTCACCCTGGGTACCTCTGCACCCTGGTACATCAATTCTCTACAGAGCTAGGTCCATCATCTCCCACTGAGACCAGACAAGGCAGCCCAGTTAAGGAAATACATTTCACAGACAGGCAACAGCTTTAGGAACAGCCTCCACTCCAGTTGTTTGGGGACCTACATGAAAACCGTGCTACATACATGTTATATATATATGTGGGGGGAGAGGTGTATGCTCTTTGGTTGGTGGTTCAATCTATGAGGTAACCAAAGGGTCCAGGTGAATTGATTCTGCTGGTCTTCTTATGTAGTTCCTAACCTCTTTGGTGCCTTCAATCCAAGGGAAATGGAGGGGGGAAGTCAGGATCAGGTGTGGGGAGATACAGGGGAGAGGGCTAGAGGACAAGAAAAGGAATGGAAATCTGCAGCTGGCAGGGGTAGGAAGTGGGGGGAATCTTGAGGGCCAGAGACCTGGGATGGCGGAGGCTTCCAGGAGTCAGTGGAGATGACCTTAGCCAGGACTCATAGCAGAAGGGGTATGGAACCTGAAGAAGCTACCTCCTACACCCAGGCAGGAAGCCCAGTGGTAGAATGAGGACACTAACCCACCCACAAAATTTCTGATCCCAAATTTATGCTGTCTACAAGAATTTCAGGGACAAAGATGAAGCAGAGAATAATAACAAGCCCAACTTGGGACCCATCCCATGAGCAAGCACCAATCCATTCCACTAGGATACTATGTTATGCCTGCATACGGGCATCTAGCATTGCAGTCTTGTGAGAGTCTCCACCTAGCAACTGACTGAAAGGTACAGATTCACAGCCAGGGGAAGCTTAGGGAAGAGTTGTGGGAAAGACTGGGGGCGTTATTTTCTTTTACGCAACATGGAAGATGGGAAAGGAGTGGTTCAAACTATCAAGCAAATGCTATCCATCCTGTCTACCCTGGTGCAGTGAGATTCCAGGTAGCAATTTCTTGTGTAAATTTTGAGTGTTTTCTGGTGAATGAGTGTGTGCTCACTCCCCCAAATGCCTCTTCACATACACAGGCTCAAGTGTCCTTTACCCTAAGCCATTTGCCTGCTATATTGTCTTGACAGTTATATAAGTTGGTATCCAAAGTTGATTATAATTTATATTTATCTACTAAATGAGAAATGATAGCTTGCTCTGTTTTACATGGCTATGAGTTTAGTTGACTAAACTTGTCTCTGTCTTTACCTATTGTTTATGTATCTCTATAGATGTTTATATCAGTTGTCTAAGGCTCTTATCTACTTCATACTTAACTGTCCTGAACTTCTCTTATATTAAAAGAATTTTCTGTTTTGAGATATATGGGAATTGACTCAGTACTTTTTGACTCATTTTGTATGGCAATGGAGACAATTTAAGTTTTAAGTGTTAATATTGATCAATATTTTACCTTTTAGTTTCTGTTTTCATACAAACAAAAACATCTATGACTTCAGAATTTTGATAGTTATCTATATTATGCATATATATATTTCTTATATGGCTTTATTGGTTGTTAACTGGGTAACATGAGGAATGAAATATTGGACATAAAACATTGACTCTTCCCCTTAAAGAAATATCCAGTTATCTCAAAGTAAGTTATCTCAAATTTCTCATGAATTAACTTTAATATTATATGACACTAAACTATTTTAACTTTAACTTCTCAATTTTATTTTATTTTTGAAATTCTAACATCATAACAACAACTCTTCCTTCCCTCCCCTCCGGTCAAACTGTTCAATATACCCCACCGTGTTCTAGTTCAAATTCATGGCCTCTTTTTGTACTAAAGTTTTTTCATGCATATATATGTGTATATGTATATGTATATATTATATATGTGTGTATGTATACATATACATTTATATATATATGTATATATGTGTATATATGTGTATAATATATACATATATATTTGTATATACCTATATATTCTTAAATATCATCTGTTAAGGCTTATAAGTCTTTTCATTGCTGGGCTTTATAGCATTTTCTATGATTGTGCATGTAATTATATATGTATATGTATATATCGACACATATATATTCTTGTAGAAAAAATTTAGCATATACATCAATATTGAAAAGAGGTCCTTTGTATGTTTATTTGAATCATGTAAAAGTTAAATATTAATTTGGGGAAATTTTGTGCAGTTTTTAAAACTGAGCCCTCACTTGGCATGTGTGGAACATGGCATGAGATTAAAACCCGTTACACCACATTTCTCATCATTTTAAATTTAACTTCTTATGGATTATAAAACTGGCTGATTTTAAAGGGTTTTCTTTGGTAGATTTGACATTTTAGATTTGACTTTTTTCATCTACTATGTCTTCCGATGACAGTATTATTTTTTTTAATATAAGAAAACTTTATTTTACTGATAGCTTCACAAATTTGTTAAAATGTCTTGCTTTTCAATACATTTCATCTAGATTGTCTTGAGTTTTGTGAAATAACAAGTGTCATTCAAAAAATAATGGGAATGTTTCTTGATTTCTATCTCACACAGCAATTGTATCACACACACACCATCCCACTAATTGCACATTTCACACTTGTTTAAAGATAAGTATGGAAATAATGAACATTCCTGTACTGTTTCTAATGTTAAAGAAAAGATTTTTAGGATTTCCATTATATATATATATTTGCTCTTAAGAATTTTGTACCTATTTCTACTGAGCTAGTCCTTTACCCCAGGTTAAAATTGAGGTATAAAACTAACACTGAAGTCTCTTTGCCTCGAGGTCAGTGAGTTTAACCAGAAATAGCCATCTCTAAATGACCTGCTCACTGTATTCTAAATGCCTCATGCATACGCTTTGGTTCAAAAATCTGTCCCCATCTGAGAACGTTCTTGCTCTGACTTCTACAGTTCCCAATGGCAGCAAATGCAATTATCCAGTAAGAATATAACAGCGAACCCAGCACTTTTGATACTATAGCTTGGAATTAGAAGGTTTTAAGGCCCAAGCTTGAGCATTAGGCTGACACATAGAAGGGGACCCATCATGAAATTTCTGTAGAAAATAATCTTCACATCACAGCCCCATCACAGATAGAAAGTGCAGCTCTCATGAATAGTTTCAAGGGTGTGTAAATGTTTTAAAAAGAACAGTTCTAGTTTTTTTCAACTTGTGAAAGTTACACTTTTCCAGACATATGAATGTATGTCCAGATTTGAAATCCATTTCAAGTAAGAAGCAAAGTGTCTTGTTATTATAATGATCAAACAGGCCAGTCTCGGTCGGGTCATGGTTAAATTGAAAGTACAGGAAATCCCCCATGGATGCAATTACTTCTCATGTAGCCCCTTTAATAATGCCTGAGTTTCGTGCTCAAATAAGCTGATCAATAGTTGCTTTGGTAGCCTATCTCACTTGGGCCAACATCCCTGAATTGTTACCATGGATAAATAAAAATGAAAAAGATATATTAAATGTGCCTCCTCCCAGCTCATGAAAGCACACAATGAAAAGTGGGCAGCAGGAAGCAGAGATTTCTCCAAATGGCCATCGCAGTTAAGGGAGAAGCAGGGTCCGTGAACAATGGCATCCTTGTGGCACCCTCTGCAACACCATTTCAGCTTGGCCATGGAAGAATGAATGATCTGATATAGAGTCCATGTATAACAGTAGCCATGCACATCCCTCTTTTCCTTGTTTCCATGATTCCCATCCCCCCTTCATAGTCCTCACAGGGAATCTTGCTAGAACTCCCTGTATTGTAACTTTCTGGGGCTTATGGGATGGCTCTCTTGCACAGTAAAATAGGGATGTGGCTGGAGCTTGTGGAGATTCAGGGTGTGTGGAAGCTGTGAGAATGTTTATGAGTGACAGCCCATAAAACTCAGGGCTTAATGGAGACCATTCAGCTGACCTTCCCAACAGCTAGGGGGAGCAAGTCTTTGTGACTATATCAAAACAATAAGCTACAGGAAGGGTTTGTAGTAAGTTATCAGTCCAGGTACTATGTCTCCTCTATTTCACCCTAAAATATGAAATTAAAAGAATATGAGATGTCAAATGTATATGTGTGTGTATGTGTGTGTGCACATGTGTGTGTGAGTGTGTGAGTATGTGTGTGTGTGTGTGTGTGTGTGTGTGTGTGTGTGTGTGTGTGTGTATCATCCTTCTTTTGGATTCCCTCCAAGAAAGATGCAATGAATTTTTCAATGAATAAGTGAACCCTCCAAAAAAAAAAAAAAAAACTTACCAATGGCAGTAAGCAGGACAATATACCTAGTGTCTATTAATCTACTGATGAGTCCAAAAGTGATTTGGAAATTTAAGGTTATGATGGTTTAAAAGGGAACTATCTATCATAGGCTTATGTATTTGAGTACTTGGTCCTTAGTTGGCAGTGCTATTTGAAGATGTTGTGAATGTTTAGGAGGTGGAAACTTGGTGGAGGAGTACATCATGGTAGGTAGACTTTGAGGGTTTGTAGCATGGTCCCACGACCAGCTTGTTCTCTTTCTCTGTTTATATGGTTAGAGATGTGACATCTCAGCTTCCTAGTCCTGTCTCCTACTTCTCCCCTATTATTATGGACTCTCCTTCTGTCAGTGGATGCCAATGTAAATTCTTCCTTGTGTAAGGTGCTTTTGGTCCTCTCTTTTTCTCTCTCACACACTCTCTCTCTCCCTTGCTTGCTTTCTCTCTAGCTCTCTTGCTCTAACTTTCTTGCTCTCTTGCTCACTCTCACTCTCTCATTCTCTTTCTCTCTTTTTCCTAGAAACCCAAAGTAACTCATGCAAGTGGTTTGCACAGTCTTTTACCTAGAAATGGCAAAGTGAAACTTGAGTCCATGTCCATCTTGTTTGCCAGGCTGTATTTAATCACACGTAAGTCCACTGTATGTTGGATAGTGGGCCCATGTAGAATTCTGCACAGAACTAGCCTTGAAGGTATTGGGGGTATTCCATCCTAACTCCATTGCGTCTTTTCTTCACCTTACCTTCACACTGAGTTAGGATGTACTGAGCACTCAGGATGCTTTGACAGGGGTAGCTTTGAATTCCATTCCAAGTGGGGAGGCCACAGGAATCACATCCTGAGGAGCCAGTTGCTCAAAGAATACAGCTGTCAACTGAGAGTTTGGATAACTGGGAGGCAACAATGTGCTTTAACCCACACAAACACACAGCAACAGTAAATCTGTACATATACATGAACAGTTAAGTGCATTTACATTCCCCTACATGCATATTCACATACACAAACATCTGCAAATCTCTGTCTCTTCTCACTTTCCACGCAGGATTACCTTTCAAGAGTATATACCAAGCCCACTTGTTGAACATAGCAATGGGCCTTTAGGTCTTTAGGGAAAAAAATTCCCATTTTAAAAGCATTTGGTAGTAAAATGTCATTATGTTCATAATTCATATTTAAGTGCTTAAGCAAATATATACCAATGAATATGGTCAATTATTAAGACGTATACTTTTCAGTAGTTAAGAGCACTGGCTGCTCTTCTAGAGGACCATAGTCATATTCTCAGCACCTACTTGGTATCTTACAACTCTCTGTAACTCCTGTGCCAGAGGATCTGATGCCCTCCTCTGGTCTTTGTGGTACTGCATATACATGGTGCACAGACATACATTCAGGCAAACACTCATAAATATAATAAATAAATAAATAAATAAAATCTCAAGAACTAAGCTTTGACTATATACATTCTTTGAGCTCTTACATTTTCCTTTTTTTTTTTTTCATTTTGAAGATTTAAAAGTTATAGAAGATTCTGAATTTTCTGGTGTTGCCTCCCTCCTCTAGTTGTGAATTCTGCTACTTAGCAGTGCTCGCATCACTTAAGAGCCTGTTAAAATGCAGTTTCAGACTTCACACTGTAGCTACTATATATGGGTTTGCATATATATACTTATCATGCAAATACAATAGGATTTACATGTATACTTATAGCTTGTGTATATTTCTTTAAAATGTATATGTTGACCTAGGTGTGGTGGTACATACCTATAGTTCTAGAAACTCAGGATATTGAGACAGGAGGATGAGGCCTACTTGGGCTATATAATGACCTATAGACTTTAATGTGATAATGTTTCAAGAGGATTGTTTGGGAGGCAAGTAGATTTAAATAAAGTCATTATGGAGGAGATCCCACATGAAGACTAGTGTCCGAATAGTAAAAAGAAAAGACTAAAATTCTTTGTCTCTCTCTCTCGCTATCAGAAGTATATAGCTAGATGTTGGCTAGAGACCTGTGTTCTAGGAAGAATGTCTTCACGTGGAACAGAATAGACAAGGACCTTGTTTATGGACTTCAAGTTTTCTCGGACTTGTGAGAGATGCCTTTTGGTTAGCATGCAGTTTGTAGTGTGTTCTATTGTAGTCTGAGTAGACCAAGGCTCACTCCAAATTTCAAGAGCACCAGTCTAAAAAATGAAAACCCAGCTCCACTGAGAGGCAAAGTAATTCATGATTGTACTTGTCTGCACCAAAGTAGGCTCATTTCCTGCCTGCCCTCTGTGAGACAGTGGGAGCTGGTTGTACTGAGACCTAACTATGGAGCAAGCAAAAAGGCTACATATAAACAGCAACTACTTTGTTCATGAAGTTTTCTCTGCTACAGTTCCTTTTTCTTTGTACCCAACTACCTGTTTCTGAATTAAAAAAAAAAAAGAAAAGAAAAGAAAAAGAAAAAAACCTAAACAAACCGTCATACACTGCTTTATCTATTAATCCTTCCTTGACCCTCTTAGCAGATTTAGGACCTCAGCATTTCCATAACACCCTGTGCTTATTCCTGATTAGAGACTTACCATCATACATTATCACAGCCTACTTTCATCTCTCCCACCCCAGACTGAATTTCGTGGAGCGAAGGCTTAAATCTCATTTTTAATGCTTTGCCAAATACTAGGGTCCTATAGATGTTTAATAAATGTTTGCCGAATAAATCAATAGATGAATGAACCCATACAATATACACTTGTAAGTAGACATAATCACATAAGCAAGCAGCATACAAATGATACGGGTGTGCGCATATAGAGCCTGGATTTACTATGAGGAGAGGAAAGAGGGTCAGCTCACCATGTCTGTAAACAGATTAAAGAGCTAATCTGTTGATGAGAAACCGAAGATGGGGCACGGAGCTTGGAGCACAGCGTACTTCTCATGGGTCTTATTCTCTACCATATACTGAAATCTCCTAAGGAAATTTTTAAAATACCATTATTTGGGTTCTCCTCTGGACAAAATAAGCCAGAAATCTGTAGAAGTAAGCCCAGGGCATGTTTCTTTCTTTATTTTAATTTGAGACTATTTCTAATTTGAAAGGGCTGATAACCCCTTTTTTTTTCTGCCTGCAGGTATTCTCAGTTTAATAACCAGTGAGAATAATTTATATTGTTCATAACTAATAAAATGACAAAAATGTTTATTCCCCAAGCTAACTTTGGGCTTGAAACTTTAACACCTACCACCCTATTTTTAAATTTGTTATTGAGAGCAAAGTCCTTTTACGGCAGTTTTTCTCAACCTGTGGGTCCTGATTCCTTTGGCAAACCTCTAATGCCAAAAATATTTACATTACAATTCATAACAGTAGCAAAATTACAGTTATGAAGTAGTAATGAAAATAATCTTATGGCTGGGGGGTCACCACAACATGAGCACATAGCATTATGAAAGTTGACAATTGCTGATTTAAGGACTATAGTCAGGTTGGTTTGCCTGATGGGAGATGCAACTCATGGATTATACCCTCACACATTAAAGGGAATGCAGGGGAGGCTTGTTGGTAGTAATGTGGCTCTCTGATGCCCTTCTCCTGGCTCTAGTGCTCAGAGATCTGAAGACCATGTTGCTGAACCCCTGAGTGAAAATCCATGTAACTTCGTTTGCCAAACCATACCAGCATCTTTGGGAAATCACTGACTCTTTCTCTTCTCCTTTGTTATTTCATGCTCTTCAACCAGGACTATAAATCTTAATGCTTCTTCTATTTGCATCCTCCCCCACTGCTCTGTGTTGTCCCTGTGAGTGATTATGTCTCCACATTGGTTTCAGTGACCATCAATTAGCCAATGACTTCCTGTCATAGGTTTTTTAAGAATGCTTTAGTAAATTTCAGCAAACAGTGTCACTTAAAACAACAGGAACATATTTATTCCCCCACACTTTGGCCATTTTAAATCCTGTTTTCTGCTAGGATGTGCTGATGTCCCTTGGGGAGGATCCTTCCTGGCTATGTCAGTCTTTGGTAGCTCCAGGACCTTGCTGACATGCAGCTGCAGTGGCTCAAGCCTGGCTTTCCTTGTCAGGCTATGCTCTGTCCTCATCTGTCTATGTCTTCGTCTTCTGTTTTCACAAGGACCCTCATTTTATTGGATAGATTAGAACCTCCTACAACGTCAGCATGACCTCAACATAACTCATTATACCTTCTGTGATTCTGTTTTGAAGTAAGGTTTCCTTTTGATGCATATAAGATTAGCGCTTTAACTGTTGATTTCTGTTGGAATTTCTTAGGATCACTATAGAAAATTATAATTTTGGGGGCACAGTCAGCCATCAACACTTCCAAGTTTTCACATCTGTTTGTTACTTTTCCCTAAACACTAGTGCACTCTTTGGACATCTCCATGCAGAGATCTAACAGACATCTAAAGTGCTTCAATTCAGAGGTTAAATTCATCCTTTGTTTTCTCTAGGTCCCTGCCATAGTCACCTGTTTCAGTGAATGTCATATTACACTGACTTAGGTGAGCAAACCAAAAATATGATTCTCATTGTTGATCTCTTCTTTCTTTTTTTCTTTTCCCCCCATTTTATTAGGTATTTACTTCATTTACATTTCAAATGTTATCCCCAAAGTCCCCTATACCCTCCCCTCCCTGCTCCCCTACCCACCCACTCCCACTTCTTTCTTAATGCCACTCAGAAAATAAAGTCAGAATTTCCTAGCACCTAAAAAATTCTCACCTAATTTTCCCTTCAGCACCATAGTCACTATTGATCCATTTGGATTTTTATCAGCATGTATTAGTTATATATCATTACACAGTAATGGATTCATTATGACACTTTCATACATGCATATGATGGTTCTGCTCTTTAATATACATTCCCAATGTCTTACAAAGCTTCTTCAATGGGGTTCAGTAGAGCTGTGGAAGGGGCCATTGGTATGAATTATTTACAGGAACAAGGTTTTCTTGCCAGCAGCTACACTACTGAGAGAAAGTATCTCTCCCTCCTGCAGAATCATTTTTAACATAACAGTGGCTCTAACTTGGGCTCCCCTCTTAATTCTCTATGTTCCTTTCATGCCTAGTGTCACTCCAAGTAATCAATATGTAGAACAGTCTTTTCAAACACAAATTGACTGGTCTAATCATCCTTAGGAGATCCTTCAATATTTTCCATACTTTCTGCATGCCTACAGGGGCCTCATAGGGCCTTAAGCAACAGTCCATTGTTCTAGCTGGACTTCCTCTCCCTTCCTCCCACCTTTGTCATCCTCCAGCCACATTGCTCTCTCTCAGGTCCTTGAAATCGTGTGTTGCTCTTATATCAGAGACTTTTTGCACATTTTTCTCAAAACCTTTTCTTCTTCACCCTGTATTTGGGTTTATACAGTGTTAGGGTCTCTGGTCGAGTTTCCTTTCCTCTAAGCAACTTTCTGTGACTTTTCACCCTGAGTCAGGTCACCATGGCACTCTATCCTTTCTTATTGATGTACAGTAATTATTATGAAATATTTGATTACAACTTAGTCTACAATCTATTTCTCCCATGGAAATATTAACTTTAAGAAATATTGAAATTGGGACTGTGTTTTCTCCTCTGATATCGTCTTCATAATAAACACATTGGCTAAGACAGTCGAGAAATCTTTCCCAAATTAACAGTTCATATAAGGCAGGGCATCTTTTGATTTTGCTCACTAGTATATGTCCCCAGTGTCTTGCAATGCTCCCCACACATACCAGAAACTTCATAAATACTGGTTGAATAAAATGATAGATTAGTTCTTTTTTTATCCTCAGAGCCAGAACACTGATCCTTGGAACAGCCAGAGGCAAACACTCTGGAGAGGACGTTCAACAATGAGAGAAGTGAATGGCAAGCAGGAGCTGTGCCTTGTATGGATATTCCAACATTTCAACTGCTCTGCTCTGTTTAAAGTATCTATTCTGCCCTAATAGCAGCAAAGGAGTTCTCCTGAGAGTTTCTGTCTATCTGGCACACATACCGACAGGAGGTCTCTCTTCTCCATGTCAGACATCTGCAGAGAAAGCAGCAGGCAGGGGTCTTTTGGGTCAAGGTCCTACCCACTCTGTGTCACACTGTGATCTTGGAGGACAAGACTTAGGATAACTACTTTTAAGACAGTTGGCTCTAGGAAGCTGTGCTTGTTGCCAGTTGCAGACATGAATGACTTGAAAATAGATCTGGTCTGTAGTTACATAGACACAGCCATATGTATTTAGCAATAATACCATAAGGTTGGGTGCTAGAGTACTCTCTCAGTATGCAAACCCCAGCACACATTCTTTCCATTGATTATGCAATTAACCTATAAAAGTGATTATTTTCCCTATTGTACATTTGTAGAATTAAAGCTCACTGTACGGCAATAGAACCATGTATAGATAAAGTCAGATGCATACAGTGACGCAGGGGCGACTCAGGATCTCTGAGTGCTGAATAGTCATCTGTGTGTTCCCCCTTCTTTCCATGGGGATAGCATTTGGACATCAGAGTACAGCTTGCTATTCTTCAGGTGGCTTCATACTGAAACTGGACCTGAGTGAGTGTTTTCTCCCAAGGACTGCTTGCTTCTGATCTGTGAGTCGAATCTGTACCACTCCTACTTGCATCAGATGACCACTTCTTACATATCCAAATACTTTGCCAAGTCCTGTGTGTCCCTTACCTCATTTAGATATTACAGCAGAAATGGACTTGAACTATGATTGCCTCCATTGTACAGCTATGGAGATTAAGACTCAGAGAAATTAGGGGAAATTTAAAGATTGTGTAGTGCATTTTAGAACAAGTATTGTACTTAGGCAATTTGAATATAGCGTCAAAGCACTTGAAGATGGTGTCACATTGCCTTGGATAACATTCCTGTTATGGATTCACCTCATGACCATGCACTCAAAAGGGAATCAAAGTGTATTTACTGGTAGTTTTGATTTTTTAACTGGACCTAGTTCTCCTGTTCTCAGTATCTTCTTGTGATTATAGGGAAGGAAGGAAAAAAAAAAGAGTAAGAATGTTATTTGGATTAAAAGAAGACCATATAAAAAGTGGTGTGATATTCTTGTAGGATGTAAGTACTTACTCAGTGGTAGTACTTAGTGGCTGATTATAATAATTATGCAAAGCAAACAAATTAGCTGAGTTAACTTCTCACTAAAGCTCATTCCAATGAAGTGTACCAGAGAAAATGATTTCTTCCATTTATTGTTCCACCAAATGGGAATTCTAAAGGGGAAAGAGCGTTGTAATGGGGATAATTCAGACAGACACCACATAGACATCACATTAAAAGTGTACACACATGCACATGCATATAACTGCAGCTAAAGGCTGAAGTGCAAAGATGTGGATTTGGAGACCAATTTCAAGGTGGCTTATTTCAAATAAAGGCAGTGAAAACTTGTGATTGAGAACTGCGGCAGCACCTTTAAAATGCTCATATTTCTGAAATAATGAGCTACTTTGCAAGATGACAGATTTAAATGGTGAAGCATACACTTCAAAATGCTTGCTGTCTAGGCAAGCCTGTGATATTTCTACAAATGGGGGTTTTAAACTCTGGGGGGATGGGAAGAGTTTATAGAGTGCTTCTCAGTTTTAACAAGCACTTTATGTTGCAACGTTCTTCATAATCACTTTTAATAATTGTTCTTCCTAACAGCTCTGTTATCCCCATTTCACAAATACGGTAATTGTTGTGGATTGAATAAAGGGAATATTTTGGAGTCCACTTCCTAGCCGATCTGAGATGTTTAATGATACCACCCAGCTGATGAAATTGGGAAAGCACACTTGCTGTTAAAAGGTCGATCTGAGCAGGTCTTGTGAGGTGAGAAACCTTGCTTTTCTGTAATTCTGGCCAAATCTACACTGTGATTAACTCTGAGGTCTCCAGAGACCTCACTGGTCACACATAGAAGGAGACACTTAAAAAATTAGCTTCCAGCTTGCCTGTCACCTCTATCTAGAACTATGTTTTGGAAGGAACAGCTTGTTCATTCCTCTAGTCAATGGAAACCGTTTACTGAGCATCAACAAAAAAATTTGTCTGAGAAGTCTTCTAACCAAAAGGTGTTTGTACCTGCCTCTGCATTTTGCCACCCGATTCTCAAAGTCCAATCAATCATTTTCACAACATTTTACACCTGAGCTATCCCAAGTCAGATACAATTTAGATGTCAAGTGAAAGGTGAAATGGTCTAGTTTCATTGACCAAAGTTCTAAAGACATTGTATGCCTCAGAAGATATTTGCCTACATATCTTCAAGATCAACTGGTCTGTGACTCTGGTCATTGTAGAGGCCCAAGGTCATCTCGCCTTCTCTGTGGAAGCTTTCTGGACCAGTGCACCCTCTTAGCTTCAGCTCTTGGGGTTAGTATGCTGCTGGCTTCCACTGCACTTCAATTCCAGTCAGTGTTTCTTTGAACATCTCCTTGTTGTGAGATGCAGTGTACAATTCTGGAAATCTTACACAGGAAGCTTTTAAGACTCCAGTTCTGGGTTCTTTCATGCTTTTAATGTTTCTTTTGACTAATGAAATTGTGAGCTTCCAAAGAAGAACCTGACACTGTTTGTACCTCTGTTAAACTCCTCTTAGCTCAACTTAAGAAACAAACAAACAAACACACACACACACACACACACACACACACACACACACACACACACCCTTTGTGCAACATATGCAGGTATTGAGGTTGCTGATAACTAATCAACTGAGTCTCCTGCCTCATAGGTAAGTGCCAGAATCCTTTCCCAATTTATGACAAAGTTCCAATAAGCCAGAGGGAAGACATTGCACCTTCTTTTCTGAGTGATTGTTGTTATTTTTATATTATTTTGGTAGGTTTCTTTGGTGGGGTGGGGCAAGGTGTTTCTTGAACTCAAATGAGCATACAGTTTAACCCTGTCACTGTGAGCATGTGTATGTATGGCTAGGAATGAGAAACAAGACTTTCCAGTTGTTTGAACAAACCTTCTGCTACATCTTGTTTGGGGAGTTATATCCTTTTAAATTGGAGGAGTGACCATGGTGGGGGTCCATGCACACCAGGGCAGTATCCCACAGCAGCATTCCGGGACCTCACACATACACATAAGCTCAGTAATACCAAACTTCTCCCAGTGGCTTTTCATTTCTGGTTCCTTAGTCCCTTCCTTTGTATCATAGAAACTCATTGAACTTCTTTGGGGCTCCAATTATTACCTGGCATACATTATCCTTCGTTTTCCCTTCTTGTTCAATGACCTTCTGCATAGCTTTTAAATTTGCACAAATCTGTGATAAGACAGGGAATTCTGCCACTCCTTGACAGATATTCTGTCATTCCTTGCATTTCATAAAGACAGAAGAGGCAGTAGAATTAGCAATGTCACCTCAAACGTCAAACTCAGTTAACAATCCTTTCCTGTTCATTTTCATACTCCACTTAGCCCCATTTTTTTTCCTGTTGTCTTCTTTTGGGAAACTGAAAAACATGTCTGCATTTGCAAGGGATGGTGACAGGAGATGTAACTGAGATTCTAAAGCTGATGGGAGAGAATTGTGTTCAAATATGTGGCTTATTATTTATATATGAAAAGGAGATTTTAGAATTCTCTTTTTTTTTGCAAGTGTTAAGACTGAAATCCAAAAATGTAACCAATTTATTCAGCCACATACTAAGTTAATGGGAGACAATAAACTAAAATTTGGATTGGACCCCTTCAGACTGACTTCTCCAAGTTCTGCCCAATAAATCCATCTACAAAGTATCACACACCAGAAAAGGAAATGCAGTCTGCCCCATTCCTCCTGGATGTGCACACATCACAGTGGCTTCCAGTACAAGATTTGCAGTTTGGTGTCTCTGGAATTTCAAAATCAGTTTCATGAAATAACCTTGAACAAGTTAGTCTCTCTCTTAGCGTCTGTTCCCTCCTCTATAAAATGAAGATAATGATAGCATCTACAGGGTTGTTGTGAGTATTAAATGAGCTAATAGCCCACAATCTGGCATGCTGTGAGGCTCACATCATGGCTCTTACTATCGTACATACACCATTTAGAAATAATTGTGGAGCACACAGATGAGTCCTTTGGCAGAGTGCAATCCAATAGCACATGTTGTTGAATCTCCCAAGTAGCCATCGGTGGCCTATTAAACTGGGACATTATCCACTTGCCAGGTTTATTCATTTATTCTTTCATTGGGTGCCTGCTTAAGTATTTAGTGGGTGCCTACTCTATCCTGACTGTGCCAAGCCAGAAATATGGAGGTGATTTAGATGTGGTATCTGTCCTCAGACTACTGTTCCAGGAAAGTAATTGCATTTGCCTGCTAAAGTTACCAGCAGAAGTGTTTGCAAGACACACTGGGAAAGAATTGAGCTTCGCCTTCTCAAAACAAAATGGGTTTTAAAAAGTCAGAGAGCTCTGTGAATCAATGAACTGTATTGGTTTCATTCCCTGGGTTTCTGTCATCAGGCTCAAGATGAACCGTCACCAGGAAAATCTGTCCTTTTCTAATATGTGCAAACAAATGCAGGAATGACATATTGCAAAGGTAGGTCGTATCTGATTTAACATGCTGCTGGCTTGAATCTAAGGACTCTTCCCGTGTTTGTTTCCTCTCCCTTTTCCTTCCCTGGGGCCTGTCCGTGAAGTGTGTGCCACAGAACAATAGATACATATAGGCTGCTTGCTCTAGTGATCAGTCTGCTCTTGAAGGACAATGAAGGAGAGCGATTTGACTTCTGAGTGCGATCAGGAAGCACTTGGAGTAGATGGAGAATCATATGTTATTTCCACTTATCAGAAAATGAAAAAGTTTTATGGCTGAGATGAAATGAAAAATGTCTTTGGGGAGGATGGAAGATGAATGTCACTAAGAGTGTTGTTAGGGGTGACGGGAAAGCTGCAGCTCACCTCTAGCCTGAGCACTGGGGAGGACTCCATCTCCCGAGGCCTTGTGAAGAAGAAGGCCATGTCTGAGCTGAGGCACGGAAGTTTGTATGAGTCAGCCTGTGCTCCTTCCTGCCCCGAGGGCTTTGCGCTCCTCCTGGCCTGGCTGGTTCAAGAACACTTTCAGTAACTTCTGAGGGTCTTTAAAACTACTCCTTGTATTCTCCAGCATTGTCCAAGGTGCTTCTCTGGGCACAGTTGTGATCTGTCCCTTGGGCCATCACTTGTTTCTTTCTTGTCCTCTTTATGCTCTGTTCTTTTAAAGAAAGATGTCTTCCAAATGCCTATTTCAAATCTCAGGTTATCACCAGGAAATCATGTTTTCCAGTCTAGCTCCATACTTCTTGACACACACTGCTCCCAGAACCTCCTGGAACATGGCTGGACAATATATATAGCGTAAATACTTCAATAAATATCTGGGTCTTTATCCTTTAAAAATTACGTATAACAGGAAGATAATGTCACACTGTAGAGGCTAAAGCGGGTATCTACAGCAGCACAGTTAACTGAACCCTCTTTGTGATCTGGGGTATCCAACAATAAAAGAAACAGGCTTCCCTCAAAAGGATCAGGCTTGCTCACTGCTTCCCACATTAGCTCCCCCCCCCCCATATCTCCGTGTCTCTGCTGTGTATCTGGGGTAGAAATCTCAGCAATTGCTAATGTCTGGTGCTTTCACAGATCCATAGAGCTTCTTGTGGCCTTGATAGAGTTCCCTTAACATGTTCACAATTCTAAAGCACTCTGTCTTTTTCCTCCCTTTGGATTGCCTGGGATATGTAGATAGAGGTCGCTTTGCACACAGCTGATTCGTTCTGCCTAGACTAAGATTCAGTACAGCATGTTGTAGTCGAATATTAAAATAAGGTTTACCGAAGCTGCTTTGAGGCCTGTGGTTAGAGAGAGTATGGCAATTTAATGATTGGGATTTGGGGTGACATGGGATGACTTCAATGTGACCTCTGCGTGACCCAGCTAGAATCCATCCTCTAAGATCCTTGGTATTAGTTACCTGAAAAGATCAAGTTAAATAAGGACTTACTTTGACTCATGATCTGCATGGGAACTCCATCACAGTGAGGAAGGCACAAGGGTCGGAACAGGAAGCTTCCGGTCACATTGTATTTGCCCTCAGAATACAGAGAGATGAGGATTGACCGCCAGCTTGATTTCTTCATCTTATTCAGTCTGGGCTAACAACTCAAGAAATGTTGCTACTCATATTTGAAGCTGGTCTTCCCTTCCCAACTAACTCAGTCTGGAAATTCCCTCACAGATGTACCAGGGAGCTGGTATCCCAGGCGTTTCTAGATCCTGCCAGGCTGACAGTCGAGAGCCTCCATCCCAAGCTGGGAGTTAACGTTGCTTTCTACTTGGCTCTAATGCAGTGATTCTCACCATGTGGGCTGCAATCCCTTTTGGGGTTGAACAACCCTTTCACAGGGGTCATATAAGACCATCGGAAATCACTCATATTTATAATACAATTTATAACAAATATAGAAAATATAACAGTTTTGAAGTAGCAACAAAAATAAGGACTGTATTAAAGGGTCACAGCATTAGGAAGGTTGAAACCCATGGCCCTGCGATCTCTACAAACTTTTCTGCCATTTCCCTCAACAGCTACTGTGAAGTCTAACACGGCCTCTCTGATTTCCAGAATGTGATTGCTTCAGTGCCCAACCTACTTGTTCCAGCCCATATATTTCATTTGACATTGATACTGGTCTTTATGTTTTCAAGACCTCCTGTAATCATTTAATATCCCCAGTCACCTACTTAAAGAGGGCCTTCAAAAGGTTCACCCATTGCTCTGTCCACAGATGGCTTTTCCTCTCAAGCTGCCAAGCCATCATTTCCATAAGACAGACAGCCTTTCCCATATGCCTGTCATATGGTCAAGGACCTTCTTTGGCTCCCATTGCCTTTGGAAAGGCCCTCAAGGGTTGTTTCTGATTGATGGATTGCTCTGCAAACTCCACACGGTGCCTGTGTTTACGAGGCCCTGACACAGATTTTAATGACCACTCACATTAATCTCTCTCCAAAAAGGTCTTTGGAGATATTTAATGTGCAGCCTGTGTCTCTTTCCCACAGACAGAGATGCCTGAGAGGTAGAAGTAACTCCAGAGAAGCTGTTGAGTTTAAATAACACTTTGAATGGCATCCCTTCTTTGGGGGATAGTTCTTCAAACTCATCAGCTTGCTTGAATGTGGAATGCACCTTCCTTTTTAGCATCACTCCGAAATTTGAATGCTGTTGGTGTTTCAGAATGCCATGATGTTCCCTGTGACAGCTAGAGCAAAGTCTAATTATGGAAAGGTACGTATGGGTCCCAATGCTTTTCTCTCACTGAGGTTGTCGCAACCTTAAATGCTTTGTGCATTCAGATTTTGCAAGCTACTGTTATTGTGCGGGAGAAAAAGTTGATTTTTTATTAAATCTACTCTTAGCTGTACAATTTCTTCAGAGACCTAGAGCCCTCCCTGCCTTTACACGTCTAAAGAAATTGGATAAAGAGACAATAACCTGTGAGTTTCTGGAGACATTGGATGGTTTGATCTATTTTTACTGCAGCCTATTTCTAAGGGTAACACAGCTCTGAATTTTTTTTTAATCAAATGGTGTGAATCGAAAGTTGCAGCCTGACCCCTGGAGCAGACACCACAGGATGTCAACAGAAGCTGTGAATATCATGAACACCAAAAAGGAGTTGTCTTAGTCTTACTATGGGGAATAACCTTGACTCTTAACTGAGGAAGCAGACTCCCATCTCATAGATCAGGAGTGGATGCCTTACATTAGGGGCTGCTGGATTTGAATCTGTTATGCACCGTTGTTGAGTCATCTGTGAAATTTGACTTGAGAAGTTTATTTCGTCAGATAAATATAAGATTACGACTGTTCAACTTCTGTCTGCTATCAAATTTTTCTTTATTGAGAGAGTACCACAGTTAAATGCTATTGACAAATACCATTGAAGGGCAAGGATAGAAAGCAACCAGGCACACATACCCAAAAGGCACACTTGTATTTATTTCTGAGTATCAGGAATTAACATTAGCACATTTATAAATCAAAATCTAATTGATACATTTGTTCTAAGTCAGATCACCATTTCTTTGTTTTGAAGCAGGACTTGTGGATTTCACATCTAAGACTTTCCATGCTTGTAAGTTCTGAACACCATCTATGGAACAAAATACTGTTTAGTGATTGACTTTTGCACACAAAGCAGGAGAGAACCTGGTTGAATATTTCCATTTTTCCCAAGTGTTACACATCCATAGAGTAATTGTCTGAGGCACCCTTGGCTCTTGCCCATGAGCTTGGAGCCATTTATCTGCTTTTTACTTTCCCTCCTAGAAAACCTTGAGGGGTTCACAGAAGTGTGTTACCCTGACAGAAAAGGGTAATGTCTGTCTTTCTTTGTTTTATAGTGTCCCAGCTTCTGGGATGGATACTGACATATTGTGCACAGCTAATAAATACATTGCATGAAGTAGTCATATTAAGAACTTGTGGGCTGGGGAAGTATCTCCAGCTTTGTGAAGAACTTGAAATGCCACTCAAGCAGGAAGACCTGTATTCGTTCTTCATCATCCATACAGTTGTAGGTCATGGAGCCATGTGTAATCCCAGCTATGGGGAGCCAGATACAGGTGGATCTATGAAATGCACTATCCAGTCAACCTAGTTGAACTGATGAACTGCAGAGTCAATAAAAGGCCCAAAAGGATAAACTGGACAGTGACTGAGGAAGACCTCTGACATTGACCTCTGGCTTCCACATGTATGTATACATGTGCACCCATATCATATGAACACACATACATGAATGTAGACACACAAATAAACCATATACACAAATTAAAAAAGAACTTGTATATATGTCACTTCTGGTTTCTGCCAGTGATCTTCATGTTTTTGACTCTGTCTTCTCAGAGACTTGATCTCTGCAAGCCTGACTGTTGTTCTCTATCCGAATCAAGCACTAAGGTCATGTTGTCCTTCATGAAGTCATAGAGATTACATATATGGCTCAGAACTCCACACCTGCTCTCTTTTGTCCCTTTGCCTCTATCAAAGCAATACAAATCAGCCATACATACACCCCCTTGCGGTAGCTAAGGGTAAGGTCTGGCGGTCAAAAGGGGTCAGCAGATAGACCACGGACATTTGTCCCTGGCCTTGCATCCAATGGCAGAAGACAGATGGTTAAGGTAAAGTTTGAGGACAAGTTTTTTAATTTTTTAATTTTTATTTATTTATTTATTTTGGAAATTGGCACACGTGTAGTCAAAGAGCAAATTAGATAAGCTATATCTCAGGAAAAATCAATCATGGGAGTTGAATTTAGTCTCCCTTGAAGGCTCTTCTCTTTAATGATTTCTGTATATTGAAAACCAAACCAAACCCAAACTGGAATTTAGCTACCAAACCAAGTAAAAAGACTGGAGAGATAGAAGTAAAAATTAATGCTGTGAATGAAACACAGCAAAAGTCTATGAATGTAATGTAACCCCATTTAGATGTTACTGTATAAAGGTCCTTATTCCCTCTTGATAAGTGATTTTAAAAAGGAATGAATTAATTTAGAATTTTTGGTAAAAATGAGTGGCTCTACAATTATTGTCTTCCAAAACTGATTAAGGATCTTAGTGTGTATGTGTGTGTGTGTGTGTGTGTGTGTGTGTGTGTGTGTATGTGTGTGTGTAAGGGGGGCCATTTAATTGTAAATAGAAAATAAAATACCTTCAAGAAATAGGTAGCTGTGTTGGTGTTAAAGTGATGAATACCTTAATGTCACGTCTTGTCATTAACTCACCTCCTTTGAACAAACCTTCCTTAATTTTCCTATATTAATTGCTGAGGCGTGAATGATGAACATAACTGTCTAACCTGCAAATAATTAAGGTGGGCCTTTCCTCTCAAACACTGAACCTCTCTGTACATAGCGTCCTCACCATTACGTTTTTAAGCATTTCCTTAGAGAGAGGAAGCAAGGGTAGATAGAGCCCACTGCTGTGGCTGAAATTTTAAGTTTTAGAAGAGAATGTTTCTAGAAGCTTCTTAATGGGACTTTTGAATTCACGATCTTGAGGAAACTTTCTGCAACATTCTGGGATGCAGGAGGAAGTTATTATTGCACTGGATACTTGAGAGAGAGGACACAATGCCTGCTGTGTACAAAATCAGACCTTGAAATAATCACTTATTCTGTCCCTACATTCAACTAGGAATCTGACTTTTCAAACTTCAGCATTAAACACAATCAGTAGCTTTGGATTCTGTACTGCACACATATAAAGAAAATGGGTTTTGAAGATGGCTGTTAATTGTTTCCTGGATGTAGTGGTGAGCTAACTTGAAAGATATGGGTTTGCTTTCAGAAAGGACCAGTTCTGTTACTGTGACTTGTGAAACACATGTTGCAGTCTCCAAACATGAGCATTTAATCCATTGCCACAGCTCACCTTTGCTTTGGTTCCATTCCATCTCTTTCTCTAGTTGTCTCTCTCCATTCTCCCAGTTTTTCAGGTATGATGTGCATACAAAAAAGTCACCTGTATCAACTGTGCATGTGATCAATCACAATAAATGGGATAAACTCACCTTGGAACAAACACTCACAGTCCTATTCTAAGCACAACCAGACTGTTCCGGTTTCTGTGGTCAGAATGCTGCCCATCTTTTGATTTCATTTAAACATACAGCATGTACCTGTAGACCTTGACTTTTTTCTTTTGTGTAATGCTTTTTTTGTAATTCTTTCATATTGACATATAAGTATTTTGGTCCTTTCTTATATTCTATAATATTCTATTATAGAAAATTACTGGAGTTATTTGCCATTTTTCCTGTTGAGAGACCTTGGGTATGTTTCTAGTATTTGAGTATCATACTTTTCCTTAAATTAGCCAATAGGTCTTCAATGTTATTTTTTAATAACTTTTGTATTATTACTATAAATGTAAGAACTTATTTTCTCCAAGCCCTCATCTCCGTTCAGAACTCTTGATTTCTGTGCTTATTTACTCGTCAGTGGTTCTAGTAGCTAAAGAATAATATCCTACTTTCATGTTCAGGTGTTTTCACCGATTAATGTTTGTGGTGGGGATTGAACTCAGAGCCTTGCCAGTTCTACTCTTAAACTCCAGCTCCATCTTCAGGCATCTCATTTTGAACATTTGTGTTTCATGATGACTATTGGCAGTCAGCATCTCTTCACTTTCCTTTTTCATTTGTGTGTCCAGTAATTCATGATGAAACCCCCTGTTCAAGTTCTCTGCCCAATTTTTATGGCACTTTTACGTGTTTATTTGTAGAAATGGCTTATACAGTTTACCTACAGGCTCTTTTTTTCAGAATTGTATAATTTTCATGTAATATTTCATCAAGATTGGATATTGCTTGTTCATTTCCCTATCAATGTCCTTAGAAAGGTAACGGTTTTTATGTTGATAAAGCCAAATCTACTAGTTTTCTTCTGTGGTTCCAATATCCTACATAATAAATCTTTTTGTGACTTGAGGTTGCACATAAAATTTAATCTTCTGTTTTTGTCTTGCTGTGTTAACAGGAAGGAACACACTCACTCATGGAGTGTCTCAGAACTAAGACTAGGCAAGGAAGTCTCACAGAACTCTTTGAAAGCGATGAGTTTGCTGTTCTTTCATTCTGATGACAATGGAGTCTTCTTCCTCTTGCTGATCCTCTTGGGACAGAGGGGCCATCTATGTATTGCTTCCTAGGAATTGTGATTATTTAATCTTCTTTGTGTCGTCAAGTACTCAATGGGTTGAAGTGAAAATTACTCATTTGCACTCTCACTGGGTGTGGTGCTCTGACTAGGAATGGCCCCCATAGACTCATGTTTTTGAACGCTAGGCCCAGGGGAGTGGCACTATTGAGAGGTGTGGCCCTGTTGGAGTAGGTGTGGCCTTGCTAGAGGAAGTATGTCATTGTGGAGGCAGGCTTTGATGTCTCCTATGTGTAAGCTATTCGAGGGTAGCCCAGTCTCCTTCTGCTGCCTGTGGATCAAGATATAGAAGTCTCAGCTCCTTCTCCTGCACCATGTCTGCCTACACACCACCATGTCCTGCCACGATGGTAATGGGCTAAACCACTGAAACTGCAAGCCAGCTCCAATTAATGCTTTCCTTTAAGAGTTGCCTTGGCCATGCGTGTTTCATAGCAATAGAAGCCCCAACTAAAACACTGGTATAGCCTTGCCTTGTAGCTAAGGTGGAAGTAACTATTCCTTATCATTTACTCAACTCTACCCAGAAGCAGATGGAGAATTTTCTGCTATTTTTGCCCATTTGATAACAAAAATATGCATTTCATCAGTATAAAATTAGTACTTTAAAATCCCCCAATTCCCATTCCAGATCTGCTGAGGTCACCATATTTGGGGTTCTGATGCCCTCAGGATTTCAGGACTGTAAGATAGAAAGAGCTCATCCACTTTTGTTCTATTTTTAGACATGAAAAAAAAAATGTTCTTGTTGGAATGCATTCCCATTCAACCAGACACCACTCGGTAAATAGTAATTGGCAGTTAGCTCACTTGAAGACAATCTTAGGAATGATTTCCTTTCTAGTGCCCTCTTGGGACTAAAGCTCTCATGGACACTGGAGCAATTGAGCAGAATTAAGAGGTACTTCATTCTACCACCAAGTCCTGAGCTTCCAGTTAGCCAGAAGTTGCAGTTTAGTTTTAACTTTCAGTAAACAAACAAAAGAGAATACCCAAGAAAGCCTTGGTCCATTGGCCTAGATCCCATAAATTCAGTAGAGACACCTCGGTTCCTGAAACTCAAGTAGAGATGATGGTGAACATACAGAATGAGCAGCCATATGTTTGGCTCTCGTTTGGTGCAAGTCAGTTGTCTGCACAGGCAAAGATGGTGAGTGGTAAAATGTTCTCAGGGAAACCCTGTGCAGCCCTTGCTGCTTGTGTGACTGTAATTCATACATACCTGGGAGGGGTGCCTATCAAGACTCATGTCTTCTATCCATTGAGGGCTTATGTACAAACCAAGGAGAGACAAGAGCTAGAAGTGTATTCCCATTTTGTGTTTGATACTATAGGAAAAGTAAGAAAAAAAATGTAAGTAGACCTTCAAAACAGTTTTTCCAGAATCTAGTATATTTTTTACATTTATAAGAATAGTTAGGCATTATCAATAATAAATTCATAATTTTTTTAGCATTAAATTGCTGGAAGTGAGAACATCTGTGAGAATATCAGCTTGGTGGTGTGTTTGAATGCATAGGATGAATAGTCAGGTGAATTATATTCTGAATTAGGACACTGACTTGAATAAATAACTAAAAACTATTAGGCAATGTTTTGCTATTTATTTGTTTATATTGCTTCGGATGACCACAAACTTACTCACCATATGGCCGAGACTGACATTGAACTCCTTCTGAGAGCTGAAATCAAATGAATCCACTAACACACGTGCTTTATACAGTGCTGAAGATGAACCTCAAGGGTTCATGCATGCTAGACAAACAGTCTAGCATTGAAAAGATCCACAGCCATACTTTCAGTTTCCTATTTTTTATTTTTCTAAAAAAAAATTCAATTAGCAAATAGTAGCTGCATATTTATCAGGTACAATGTGATGTTTTGATCTATGTTGTCACTGTAGAAAAATTCAATCAAGCTAATTATCATATCTATCATCTCCGTCAGCATATCCTTTTGTTGAAGTTGTGAGAAAATGTCTTCATTTAGCAATTTTGAAATAGAGAATATATTGTGATTAATTGTGGTCATCATGCAGGGAAGTTGGTCACTGAAAATTATTCTTCTGTTCTAATAGAAGCTTTATGCTTTCATCAAACTGTCTCCATTTCTGTTCTCTCTCTGTTCTATGACCACCATTCTGCTCCAAAGAGGACTTTTCAAAGCTCTGTGAGTGAGTGAGATCATGTAGCATCAGTCCTCCTGTGGCTGGCTTATTTCACTTAGCATAATATTTGAAAGGTGTCCAATAAATGCTTCAAAGTGTTGGAGGAACTCACATGAGGGAGCAGACAGGAGGTTGTGGGAGAAAAAGAAGTGTGGGGGACTTCGCACATCAAGGAGCACTTTAGTAGGTCCTGAAGTCTGTTCAGTAGGATTGGATGCAGAGAGCCCTTTGTAGTGTGCTTGGTCATATCAAAGAATTGGAACCACTGAGAAACTTTGTATAATTTCACTTAGCTTCCTACTATTTCCTATGGAAAGGCAAAAGAGGCCTGAACTGTCAGATTAATAAACTCCATGGCAAAAGGTATTCCACATGTCATACAATTACAAAGTGAGACATGTGGAAGCAGCCCATTCATAATGTCTTAACATGAAATTTTGACATTTGGCTAGGGTGGTGACATCATTAAATAAATCTAAGCACTTATTTCATTGACAGAGATGATGTTAAATCGTCTACGAAGTCAAGTACTAGGAGCATCCTTCCAACCTCGTTTTAGACTTACTCATGATCTTATCTCTCATAGCATTAGAGAACAGGCCTCTTTTTTTTTTTTTTTTTTTTTTTTTTTTGGTTTTTTCGAGATGTTTGGAGATTTAACAAAACAAGTGCCAAGAGAGATGGCTCCGTGGTTATGAGCCTTGCTGTTCTTTAAGAAGACCTGGGTTTGGTTCCCAACACTAACATTTCAGCTTACAAACACACACACACACACATCTGTGTGTGTGTGTGTGTGTGTGTGTGTGTGTGTGTGTGTGTGTGTGTGTGTGAAAGTAGAACTATGAGTCAAGATGATATAGTGACAGGATTCCCCATAGAAAGGGACATCTTAGCCCTGACATCATCTTGGAATGATGGGTTATGGCAGCAATGAAAAGCAGACTGATCTTATTGGCCTGTCTCCTTATTGTTGTAATTCTCTACAGTGTTCCTCTTTATTACTTGTGCGGTGTGTGTCTGCGACCGGAATTCAGAGGCAGGAAAAACACATCTATAGTTGATCAGATGTTTTGTTTTTTTTTTTTTTTTTTTGTTTTGTTTTGCACGTTATCCGCTTTATTATGGCCACAAATCACTATTCTTCAAAGGAAAAAGGGTGGAAATAGACTTCCTAGTACAGAAATTTCTACATAGACCCCAGAGACTGAAGATTTCTAATTCTTGGAAATTGTATATTCTTTCTATTCTTCTATGAGGCAAGTCATTCAATGGAAGCAAAATAACCACATTTTCTTAAGGCACTGAGATGAAATAAAAATGAAACCTGGAATTCAAGCCAATGTTGTCCTCCTTGGTCTGAGAGGCCTGCAACAGCATGCCCCCAGACATATCTTCTCCTTTTCATTCTCGAGAGTTCTGTTTTGTGCTGGGGACTTCTGGCAAAAATTATACCAGGAAGGCAGGAGAATTTAAGCAACACTTTAGTGTATTATGTGTTGGTTTCTGGCAAGGGAACACTTGGCTGAATAAGAAGCTCTGGATGCCATGTCTCCAAGGTGAATGTGTAATAACTTAGGTGTCAGTAGTTTCCTAGGAGATGGCCATAATTATATCCAAACAAATTGCCTGAACGACTGCAGATTTATTAACATGAGATTAAAACTCTCAAGTTTGAACAAACCTGGAGAGTCTCAGAAGCAGTATAAGCAGCCCGAGTGTCTGGAGTCTGTCTAGTTGTCCAGTACCAGAGGGTGGTTGGAAACCTGCTAGGGGTTGGAGCCTGCAGTAAGGCCTCCGAGGCCCCACTTGTAGGTTCTAGAGGTGGTGATTATAGTAATTAGGTGTTAGACTTTGAAGCTTGTATCTCTTAAGTAACTAAAATAGAGCAAGTCTCTCTGAGCCTTTGTGGACTTTAAGAACACCGTCTATTTGCTTTGAAGTTTATGCTGGATTCAGTTCTGGGCTCCAGTTGACCTTCACATGTGCAGGTAAAATGGGTAATGTTCTTTCCTGGGGGATTGCCCTGTCTGTTGGACAGACAATGGGATATGTGTCACTAACCCTTCCAGTCACTGAAGCCAATCTTGTCCTGACTTTTGTGATATCCTACTAAGAGAACACGCCGGACAAGACTGCAAAAGTCATATAGAGAACCAGCAAGCCTTACTTTCCACTGGGGTAGATTGTGAAAGCAAAGTGTGTGTGTGTGTGTGTGTGTGTGTGTGTGTGTGTGTGTGTGTGTGTGTATGTGGGGGGGTTAGGGGGAACAAATAAAGGCCACTTCTTAATCTGAGAGGCCACAGTGTCATGTAACAAAGGGCATGGGTGGTGCAAAAAAGAAATGAAAGACTGTTGATTTTGACTTTAGAGACCTGGCAGGGTCTTTGAGAAGACTAATTTAAACCAAGAAGTACTGCTTGGGCTGGTAGACGTGTACATGGAGCATTCGAGCTAGGAATTTTCTTGACTCAATATTTTTTGTTCAAATGAATTAGCATGCAATTATTAAACACTGTGTTTGAGACTGACTGAGAGGTCAGGTTAAAAATGAAAGAAAAGGGTGACAGAAAGGTGTTTTTGCTGATATCTAAAAGCCAAATAACAGACCAGACTTTGAATATTTGCCAACATTGTGATGTTTTACTGTATAGGATGTAAAGAAAAGAGGATTAGATGAAGTTTGAAGGTGTCAGAGTATAATCTTGTTGTTATTAAAACTGGGCAAGAGCAGGTTGGTGAGGTTTAATGTAGCTGGTGGGTGAGGTTGCACTGAGGCAAGCTGAGGTGGCCCACTGTGGAAGTATTTCTCTAATGAGGCAGGAGCTACTGAAAGCGACCAGACAGATGTAAATGTGATTTAGCCTTTAGAGGGTCACAGAGAAATTGGATGAGCCTGGAGTTTGATCAATGGGCTTAATTTACCAGACACTACCTACTTGGTGCTAAGATGGATGGAGGAGATTGGAGGATGAGAAGCAATAACACTGGATAACAGCCCAGATAGAGGCTTAAGGAAAAGCTACAGAGGGGATCTAGTAGCTGAAAAAAATCAAATAAATACAACTAAAATCCTTACAGATGAATAGTTATCAGTGGCCTGGGATTAAGGCATTGAACTTTGATCACTAATATAGATCCTGCAAACACACACTTACATTTTGTATTAGTTTCCTGCCTCTCTCTATACATTTACTGGCTTATAATATTCTTAGAAAGACTTGGCATTCTGTAGGGACCTCTCGTAGACTTTTCCTTCTAAATTAGCAGATAGAGGGGTACCAAGGTAAACATGTGCGTCTTGTACTCTTAACACGTATTGATTGGCTGATTTCATGCCTCTCAGCCTCACAGACTGCAATGTTATAAAATGTCCACTGAGATATTAAAATTATATTCATTCTTGCAACCGTACTGGAATTTGTTATTCTGGAGCCGTATGCATATTTAAGTTCCTCTAACTTAGAAAAGAATGCTATTCCTTGAGCACTCAATTTCTATGATGTCAGGTTCTTTGGCTTTGGTCTTATGCGGCATCACAGGGAGAGGACCTCTGAAAAGACTAAAGGAATTCAAGAGGGACTGCTTGGGCTGGTAGAAGTGCACCATGGAAGATTCAAGCTAAGAATTTTCTTGACTTGGTGTATTTTTGTTCATGTGAATTAGCATGCATGTATTACGTATGTTGATTAAACAGGCATGGTCCAGTGTGAGGAGCAACATGCGAAGTCCTCTTATCGGAGCCATTAGAGTCAGATTTCCCTGTTTCAATGATGGCTTCATGGTTCTCTTCCTTTCCCCTCATGCAATTAAGGGCAGCTTACTTGGCCTCTGTGTGGGCAGATACCATCCCTAAAAGAAAAAGAAAAGTACTTGATTCTGGGTCTTGTTGGGAGAAAATTAAGTGAGATGATACATAAACCAGGTCTCAAAAGACTGCTGGGTATAAAGAAATGGCTGCAGCTCCCAGCATGCTCCATAATAAGTATCTCTTTTACTATTGTGTGCTATGTGCTCATTGGATCAGTTTCTTCTCCTGTTTCTGTGATAAGGAATCCCAACAAAAGCACTGTAATCAAGAGTTTATTTGGGCTCAGGGTTCAAGGGTATAGTCCAGGCTGGCAGTGATGTGAGGAGCTTGGGGACCCAGCTGCTCACCATCTGAAGTCAGGAAGCAAGGGAGTGAGAGATACTGGGACTCAGTTAAGTTTCTGCTTTTGTTTCAGTAATGCCATGGAGCTGTTTCACCTGCATTTAGGGTCAATCTCAGATGGAAATGAACATAATCTGGCTAATCCCTCCAGGATACACCCAGAAGCTTGTCTCTTAAGGGACTCTGGATCCTGTCAGGATCACAATATTAATCATTACTATTATGGACTATTTCTTGCTTACAAGGTACAAGGAGTAACAAGATGCAGTTTGTTTTCAAGGCCATAAATATATGTGTCTGCATATGTGGCACACACATATTTAGTCTTTCTATGCATATATATATATATATATATATATATATATATATATATATACACACATGTATGATCTACACACATATTCTTGAGAGAGAGAGAGAGAGAGAGAGAGAGAGAGAGAGAGAGAGAGAGAGAGAGAGAGAAGAGAGAGCAATCTCAGGCAGGTGTACTATAAGCTCTAAAGAGATTAAGGTAGCTGCTGAAACAGCCTAGAGGAGAGAGCAGATTATCTGAGGCTCAGGATGTGGCCTTAGACAGGAAGGGGGTTAGAAAAATATAGGCAGTGAGGAATTTAGAAACAAAGTCTGAGGTGGAAGGAGAAAAGTCTCTTCAAGCCTTCTAATTTAAAAGGAGGTCATCAGTCCATATAATTTTCAGCTGCACAAGATCTCCAAGATTCAATTCTTTGAAATGGCACTTCCATCCCTTGGTGGATATATGAGAATTCTGTAACTGTGTTGTTGCATCCAAAAAATTTTAGCTTCTGGGCATGGAGTTTATCCAGTATCCACAGCAACACAGATTCCTACTGGAAATTTGAATTAGAAAAACGCTGACACATTAGAAAATATAATTTGTACTCAATGACTTGAAAAAAAAATAGAAATACCCCGTAATTCTGCAGTTACTAAATGGGGCCTAATGGCACTTTCACTTTTTCATCTTGGCATTTCAAGGTTGTTCCTACAAAGCTCACCTAGGAAGAGGGGCTTTTAGTGAAAAGGCACACTGGTGCTTCCTCTGATTGAAACTGGTGCTTTCAAATCATTTAGATACCTTAAGTGCTGGTGTGCTTATCAGCTAGGGAGTGGCTTGCCAAGTTCATTGTCTATAAGGATCATGTGGTGGCTTTGTACAGTAAATACACATTCTAGGAGCAATGTCATTCAGTTGATCTCTGTGTGACAGGCCCCAGGAGTCAGGATGGGTGGTAACTCTGATGTAGAGTCACCTCCAAGGGACATGGCTGACACACTATGTAACTTGCTTCATTTTCTCTGTGGCCAGAGTTTACCTGAGATTGTTAGCTGGGGAGTTCCTACGCAATGCTGTATCATGTTTTACCTGATGGGACTTTTTGGAGTTTCAAAGAAATCAGCAAGGCAAATGTTACGGTGTTTGGTTCAGTACATTCATTAGAGGAACCCATAAAGACATTACAATAGCTGTCCTTGTGATGAACTTCAATAAGAGGGGAGATTCTAGGCAGATAGCCCTCAGTGAGAGTGTGGGTATGGAGTTAATATGAGGGATAAGAGAATTCAGCTAAGGCAGGAAACTTATTACTGTAGCAATATAGTTGGCTCCCCATAACCCATAATCTTTGTGGCAAAAGAGACCTAGACAAGCTCATTAGTACCTGATAAGGTTTGAAGCCCCTCCATGGTCAGTTCTGCACATTTACATCTGGCTGGACTGTAGAGCAGTTAATGTGTTAGTGCATCAGGACCCAGAGAGAGGTTGGTGTGTGGGGCTACTGATAGGCCCTATTCACCGAGTGAAGAAGGTCTCGGAGAGACACTGAGTAGTCTTTAAACCCCTATGTGTGTTCTAGAAGCAGTTTGCCTTTAAGTATTAAGGATAATTGGAAAATCAAATCTATTATACAAAGAAGACTCAGGAAGAAAAGTGAAATTGAAGCTACTAATCCAGATTTGGAAACTGTACCTTGTTTATTAAGGACCTTCAAGGCCAATGTTTGGTCTTTGTTCCTTCTATCCAATTTCCCTCTCTGGGCATTCCTTAGGTACTCTTGTCTTTCTGGGTCCAGGAGATTCTCCATGTTGCTAACTTGCCCTGTGCATCCTCAACTCAGGTATGTCCTGGAGCTGAGACCTTCTGTCCTAGAAGGACCTCTCAGAGTGATCAATTGAGATAAAATAAAGTAACCATGGGATAGGATATCAGGATTTGTTTAATATAGGAGGCATATGTCGATTTGTATAATACTGTATAATTTAGAAAGCTCTGGAAATCATACTGCCTCATCTTTAATAAAATAAGAGAAAATAGAGGTTAGAAGAAAAACTCCCATGTAGGTGGACTTTCAGGCTTCTTGTTAGGATTTAAGACAGACTGCAAATATAAAAATCCCGGTAAGTCAGGTATGCATACAGAGTGCTGTGCTAAAGACAGCATGCTCTGCCTCAGAGCATCAGCTCCAGTGTGGGCTGGGACTTTGAAATGCATGCTAAGCCTAGAGGTGAGCAACTATGTTAGAAACAAGAGATGTGGAGGGTAACTTCTGTTTCATAGACTTCCCCTTTAATGATAACTCAATTAATTTTAATAGCAGTGCCTATGAATTGCCTTATAAAATGCTGTTCAAGGTGTCCTATAAAACCTACAGTTTAACAGACAATTTAGAGTGGTGAGAAATTCTAGAGTGAAATGCGATGTCATATTGGGATCTGAAAAGATCCTGCACTGTTTCTTTCTGCAGCTGCAGAGCTCAGGGAAGAAAATCGGTTTTTAAAATTGTCCTTACAGTGCGTCCATGAAAAGGTCAGCCTAGAAGGGAGCAGAAAAAGGGTAAGACATTCAAGTGAGAGAAAGGATAACCACTAGAGGGCAGACTAGAGCTTGATGGAAGACTAACTTTCTCCTGAAGGAGATGGACAAAACCACTGTGACCTGTCTACTTAACTCCCCACAACTGCTTTCATTGAATACAGGAGGCTGCGTATGTGTATATATAATTCTGATGCACATCTCTACATGAAGGTATGGAGGTCCAAAACTGATAATAAGTGCATTCCTCACATTCCCTTTATTTATGAGGCAGAGTCTCTTGCTAAACCTACTCAGTGTTGGCCAAATTGCTGGGATTATAGATGGCCATGACTGCTGGGGATCCAAACTCCTGTCCTCACACTTGTGTGGCAAGCACTTCTAACACTGAGCCATTTCCCTTCCCCGGGCACACACTCTTGCATCTCCACACACATTCACTTTAGAAAATGCCCGTGTAGAGGAACCCTTTATATTAAATTCATATCATATTAAAATACCAGGACTGATATTTTGAAGCCCCAACACATGGTTGTTCTAAATAATGTTGTCAATGGAAATGCATGCTATGAAAAGTTATTTCCCACTGCAAACTTGCTTCACCAGAGTATTTTGCACATCTTGGGAGGAGATAAAAGATCACTGTAAGCTGTCAAGCTGGCTCGGCAGGACACGAGCAAGCGCTGCCTTTGCTGGATAGCAAGACCGGAGTCTAGAGCCCTGTGAACTCCTTAGGCTGTGTCTCATCCAGTGGAATCCCACAGGGAGAGCAAGACTCTGCAGATGAAGTGTAACATAGAGATAGCCACATGAGGCTTCCCCCCACCCCCACCCTGGATGATCTGGAGACTAAAACCTGAAAAGTACCACTGCAGGCCAGTCTGGAGGTTCACGATGATTCTTGCTTGCATATGTTCCTACACTCTGGCCCACCTCGACTTATCACCCCTAATTTTGCAAGCACTTCCCTTCTTTCAAGGCAGCTTAAAACACTTTGAACCATTTTTTTTTTTTTTTTTTCAGCTGGTCTCTCACTGTTTAAAAATGCTACATTAGCTAGCATACTGAAGTGAACAATTCCACAGTTATGTATGATTTTCTGGTGGCTCCAGATGTGAGACCCTGTTTTCTTAATGACACTGGAGGTGTCTGGAGCAACTCAACATCTGCTCTGTTGAGCTTAGTCAGTCAGACACACAGCTCTTTAATAACTTGCTCTTTGGTCCTTATCATTCATCCAGGGACCAAAGTTTGCCAGGCAAATCAACCAGGAGACAGTGGAGCAAAATGTTACAATAAAAATGCCATAGAATGAATGAAAGGGGCTGTGGAGTCCCATGCTCCTAACGTTTAACCACAGGAGAACCTTTGGATAGGCCAATCTCTGTGGCTACCAATTTCCTCTCCTTTAAAATTAGAACAAAGCTTTCTCTGCCTGTCTAGTGTGAAAATTATGACAATAGAAACGATGGAGATTTCAAGAGCGCGCACTGTTCTGTAAATCATGGGTTCTGTTTCATCAATTGGTGATACAGAGAACAAGAAAAGGCACTCGGACCCCACCCTCTGGACAGCCACATCAAAGAAAGAATCCACATCTGGATTCACCAAAGGAGCACACATGTGCTCAAGGGCAACACAAGTGTTAACTGGGCAATGCCAGACTCAGGGGCTGTTTGACTTTTAGACAATGGAAAACAATGATACAACAAGTTAGAAGGTGTTGGTACTGAACCTGCGAGGGCTCCCAGAAAGAACATGATTGATAGAAGCTGCTGTCCTCAGACCCACAGAGTCTGATTAGATGAAGCTTCCTGGACTGACTAATGCAAATATCCCTCTGGGAACCAACTCCCTATTACCTATTTCTTAGGGTGTCTCATATAAAAATGTAAAGACTTTCACTGATGTCACCTGCTTTCCTCAGGCCTCCTGTGTTTGCAAATGGCCCAGTTAAGACCATTGAAATGTAAAAACGCCAAAGGCAGAAAAAACTTCCAGGGCCTCCTGCTGCAGAAGAGAAAAGGTATGGAGAGCTATTACTGTGCTGGAACTTTCCTGCTGTAGGAAGGAGATGAAAAAAATGTATTCACCATGGGCTCCAACCGTCTGAGAACAAAGTCTCTGGTCTGGCTGATGTGTGAAGCTTTCTGAAAAGGTCGTGTCCTGGAGGCATCCAGCACTAGGGGATGAAGCCATTGAGGGTTACCTTATTTAGGCCTAATGCTCAGGCTGGATCTGGGAACACAATGTCTCCTTGGGAGGCTGGAGGAGTGGGAGGGGAATGCTGAGTGGCTAAGAATCTCTTAGACCTCTGTGCATCAGGAAACCAAGGTTGCTTTTGGAATTTTTCCAGCTACAGAATTTGAAGCTGAATGGTAAGCAAGCAGAGAAATGGGCTGGATATTCATAAATGATGGAATTTTGGGCCACACTTGCTCCTGGGGGGGGGTCACTTGGGAACATTTAGAGGTCATATACTGGAAGTGAAAACTTCCATCAGTTCATATATTAGGGTAAAGTCTTAGCAAAAAATGTTAATGAGTTCATGAGATCCATCCTGATGTTGGCTGGAGACATTGTTCTTTCTTATATTTAATATGGAGCTAAAGGTTGCTTGTCTACCATGAGCATATCTTGCAAAGAACTAGGAGATAAATACAGATAACTTTGACTCTGTTTCCACAGGTTACAACTTAAATCCAAACCAGATGTGGTGGCACAAATCTTTAATCCTAGTGTTCAGTGGGCAGAGACAAGTATATCTCTGTGAGTTAGAGGCCAGCCTGGTCTACATTGAGAATTCCAGCCCATTTGGGGCTTCATGGGCTCTGTCTCAAAATAAATTGATAAAATTAAATTAACAACTTAAATCCAGAATCCTCATGGTTGGTAAATAAATACAGAGCTCTGATTGGCATTTTCATAATGGTGGGATTTGAACCCCTTGTTTGATAAAGAACTACTATTGCTATATCTGGCAGCATGTGATACTTAGCAAGTTTAGAGTTTTAGGTACTTTGGTGACAATGAAAAGACTATAAAAGAATAAATGGATCTCTGCCAAGAAGGATTGCCAATATATGTGTTAAATATGCTAGTACATGCCTATCACAAATGAGAGAACTAAAGGACAGTGAATAAAGGGAGTTTGCAAAATTGCCCTGAGATGGCAACTCCTCTTAGCATTGTCCCTCTTCCACCTCTGACATGGCTGATGCTTACTGACTTAATGCATAAATCTTCAAATTGATCCTAGACAACTCTATCTCTCAGTAGTCATAGCTCATTAGTCATAAAACCCTATTAGTTCATAGCTCAAGAAAGTTTGTCAATGTCTAAAGATAAATTACTTGAAGTAATAAGAGTGAACAGTAGAGTTGACACTGAGAGAAGCATGCAAAAGCCCCTAGATTTCGATATCCACAAAAGAGAAAGACTAAAACTCCCACACCTTTGTAATGTTGCTCTTCATAGTTCACAGCATCTTCTGTACTGATCTTCTTACATGTGGTGCATGCCGTGTGCACTTCTTCATTTTTCTGCTACTCCCAGTGTGTGTGTTAGCATGCTAACAGGAGAGGAAGTAGGGAAGCGTAAGAATACCTTGATGGTATTTTCCTCATGGAGCAGGCATAGAATTCCCCGTTAATTGTAGCATATATGCATTGGCTTTGTCATTAATAACATTATAGAAAACTTTAATTTTATAGAGCTATTATTTTTAACAGCAATAAAAATGTGTTATTTAGGGAAAAAAATCTAAAAGGAGGTCAAGCACACCTTTACATAGAAAGTGTTAAGCCTCATTAGACAATCTTTAAAATGACCTACATAAATGAAGAAGATATATCATACTCAAAGACAGTTTTCATATTTCAAAGATATCAAATCTCCCTGAATTTACCCATAGTCCCAATGCTGTTTCAGGAAAAATCCCACAAAGAATTTTTATGCAATGTTACAAGGCCAATCCAAAGTTTATGTGAAAGAGCAAAAAGCACAGAATAGGTAAAGCATTCCTGAAGAATAAGTTGGCGGCTTTTGCTCTTGATATTAATATTAAAGCATCATAAATTTGTAATACTGCTATTCAATGGAAACATAATGAGAGGGGCCTCGGCCTATAGCTCAGTGGTAGAGCATTCACCTGACAGTAGGAATCCCACGTGTGTTGATACCCAGCACCACCCCAAGCAAAACAGAGAGGAACAAAAAGAAGAAGAGGGAAGAAAGCAGATTCAGCAACTGCCCAAAACGCTGCACCATGTCTGTGGCCCAACCCTCCAAAGATACACCCAGAAATGCAGTAAGAGTTACAGAGGCAATTTAAACATTAAAGTAACTTTTTAAAAATGATAGGAATTTTAGTGATAATATTTGGTTCAATATATATCTAAATACTACTTCTACATGTAATCAGTACAACAGTAGCAAAAATATCTCAGTGCCTTCACCGCAAGCCCTCCAAAATCAGCAGTTCAAACTTACATCTCACTTTAGAAGATTCACATTATCTATTAGTGCATATTAATCAATGTGTGTGTGTTGTATTACTGTTACTGTAGAGTAATATGTGGGAGAGTGTGATCAGGGATTGAGTTACTGGTTATGAAACACAAGAAAAACCCTAAAGACTGATGGGTATATGAGGACCCCATGTGTGGAAGGGGAGGCATTGTGTTTCGTTGTTTAGAGGATAGTGTTACAATTTATACAGAATTCAATTTTGTTCTTGACATGAAGATCTTGACATAAAGACTTAGGTATGGAAAGGAAATCTTTAAACCTTGAAAAGAAAGTACATATCATCGAGCGATTGAATATCCTTATGACCTTTAAGGAGTAGCTTCCTAAAAAATAAAAATAAAAAAGCATTAATTATGGAGGGAGATACTTTGAGATTTGAATTATTGAATTTAAGAAGCACTGATTATTAAGTGATCCTATAAAGTAAGTAAAAACATAAGCCCAGTATGGGAATTTATATGCAGCACTTAATCCTGAAAAGCATTATAATTCAAAATAACTAAATAACTCCTAAAAGTCAATAATGAAAACCTATAAAACCCAATAGAAAAATAATCATTTCGGAGAACATAAAACACCAAAGAAAATAAAAGTGTAAAAAGATTCTAAGCCTCATTAGTGATCAGGGAGACACAGTTTAAGCATAAGAAAAGGCAATGTAAGATCCAACAGGCGGTCGAAACTGAGGAAGATTTCTGTTCCTAGAGAAGCATGCATGTGCTCCTTGAGAAAGACTAGGTGATACAGGCACCACGGAAGACAATTTGACCTTGTCTTTTAAATAAATTATGTACATGTTGATGAACTTGTGTTGTGTCCTGTATTATGTACAGAAGGACACACTCAGGGAAGAATGTTCATAACCTAGAGTTCCTAACACACTAAGGTAGAAATGACACTAATGTTTATTGGTGTCGAAAATGAATGAATAGATGATGTTCTGTTTGTTTTTTGAAATGTTTATGTCAGGGAAAAATAAATGTTTATTGGTCTACTAATGTGGACACGTATAATTTTAATGAAATATAATCAAATTTAAAACGAATGGAAAAGTTGTGTGAGACAAATAGGATGCCATGACTTTTGTAATCTAGAACCTTTCCTAAAAGACATTTACATATTTTAAAGTTTACCTTTTCAAATGTGTAATTTGGTACCCTTTAGTAAGTCTACAGCATTGTGTAGCCATAACTTCAGGGGCTAGAGAGATGGCTCAGCAGTTAAGAGCACTTGTTGCTCTTACAGAGGTCTGGATTTCTTTACCTGCACACACGCGGGATCTAAAAACCATCAGTGAATGCAGTTGTGAGGGCCTATTACCATCTTCTGACTGCTTTAGCTACTGTACGAATGTGCTACACAAATATATATGTAGACACAGCACCCACACACCAATAACAATAAAAAGAAACAACAGCAACAATAATAATAAGGATAATAATTAACATTTAGATATTTCATTATACTTGTGTTGTCTGGCTGAATCCATGGAGGGAATTATCCCACCATAATAATAATTCCTCCCAGGGACTGCCCCAAGTTGCTCTGTGAGAGAACTGGCTGAGGCTTTTGAGAGTGCAGCACTATGTAGAAGCTGGTAACTTGAAAACATGAAGCAAATTCATAGCCCTGGGTGCCTCCAAAAAGAAACTAGAGAGAGCACATACTAGTAACTTGACAGAACAACTAGAAACCCTAGAACTAAAGGAAGCAAATTCACCTAAGAGGAGTAGAAGGCAGGAAATAATCAAACTTAGGGCTGAAATCAACCAA
>NC_034596.1:6604194-6650244 GCF_900095145.1 Mus pahari | reverse complement strand
AATGTGGCTCAGGGACTAGGCTGTCTTGTGTGTGCTTAGCAGCATAGCTGATCTTTTCCAAGCTTTAGAAATGACCTAAACATGTTTCCAGTTCTTCTGATTCCCAACTGGGACATAGAAAGCAGAGCAAACAACCTCTGAAAAATAGCCAGTTATCAGCCACTTTCTTTCCCACTCTCAGACCATTTTATTTTCTGTCCTAATGGGTTTTCTTATTCTGTATAGCCTAATAATTGGGGATAAGACAGCGCACAGCTTTTTGAGTTCAATGTTTCCACTTTAGTATAGTATAAAGTTTCCATGACTCATACATGCTATAGGAAGTACAGATACTATCCCTTTCTATTGTTGGATAGCATTGCTTTGCAATACTGGCTGGGATTGTTATTTGGTTAGTGGATAGGAAGTGGGGTTCCTTACAACATGACTTCAAAGGCATGAGATATCAGGAACTTCTCCATTGCCCTTTATTTACTTTCCATTCTTTATCAACTAAGATCCCATCCTTAATGTAGCCCTCAAAAAGAGCTCTAAGAAGTACACACACATTACTATTTAAGTATTTTTTTTATTATCACCCCTATTTTAATAAGAATATAAAAAAATGGGGCAGTGGGCTGCACACAGACTGCCTGGTCTCCAGTACAGCATAGGTTTTGAACCCTGGAGCCCCAGTGGGCAGAGATTTCTACCAGCATAGGATGGCAGGAGTTCAGCCACACCTGGGCACCTGGCTCCTGTCATGTAGCTACAGCCTTCCACAGTCCCCCTGCAGAGAGGTATGGGCATCAATCACAGTAGTAGCTGCACCAAGCCCTCCCATATGCAAATAAGGTTTCCCCAAACTCTCAGTCCAAGCCAATGAGAAGTACCCGCTGTCAAACCCTCAATCATCCCCAAAACTGTATATAAATCCTATCCAGGGAATAAAGGTGTGCGGGAACTACTCAATCATCAGAGCCTTTGTCCTAAGAGCTGTAACACTTGGGGAGACATCAGCTCTCCCAAAGCTCTGACTGAGGCCCTGCTGCACTCCTCACTGGCTAGTCTGCTTCTGGTCAGCCAAGCCCAAGGTGACTCAGTGCAGGGCAGCACTGCAGAGACTGAGGTGGAAGCAGGGAAGGGACCTCCCCTCCCTGGTCTCACTCCCTTCCCTTCTCTGGAACCCTCGCTCCAGGCCTGGCCAGAGATCTCCATGGAAAACCTCTGGAACCCAGGCCCATATAAAATAGTAAGCAAGCAATTAGTGTTGTGTTTCTGATATGGTTTATGCTATATATAAATTTGGCAGTCGCTGTCCCAGCCCAATTGAACTTCAAATTCATTGGCAAGCCGACCATGTTTTGCCATGTTTCATACTCCTGTGCCTTTGAGACTACTGGTCTCTTGCTCCCAATTTCCTCTCTCACCTTTAATTTCTCCTACAAAAAGAATTCCTGCTAATCTCCAAAGAGAGATAGTACTTAGAATAGTCTAGGTATCTGCTATTGATTGGCATAAACTATTATAATCCTTATAATTTATAGTAATTTATTTTAAATTATGCCTATATACTGAAACATGATTATTTCTTATAATTCCGTATCTCTACTACTTTCTGAATTCAATATTATTTTGCTCAGGTAATCCTAGATTGGTTTTCTGGGTAAGGTTTGATAAATTATGAAGTCTATCTTAAAATGTCTACTATCCCCTTTTGAATAATAACTAATCTAGGAATCAAATTCATAATTTAAATTGTTTTTCCTCTACTATATTGTTGTCATGGATTTATTTTCTTTGATATTTTTGGTAACAATACAACCAGTAGTTGATGCTTTGTAAATATTTTGCCATTTGACTTTTTTTTTTTTTTTTTTTTTTTGNTTTTTCAAGACAGGGTTTTTCTCTGTAGCCCTGGCTGTCCTGGAACTCACTCTGTAGACCTGGCTGGCCTCGAACTCAGAAATCCGCCCACCTCTGCCTCCCGAGTGCTGGGATTAAAGGGTGTGCCACCACTGCCCAGCCCACCATTTGATATTTGTCTTCAGTCAAGTTTGATTGAAAACTATGCCCAGAGCCTGAGAAGTGTCACCTGAGAAGAAAGGGTTCAAATTGAGGGCTGCCTCTGTCTGGCTTGATGACCTATAGGCATGCCTGTGAAGAATTTTCTTTATTGCAAAATGATATGCGAAGGCACCATATACTGTAGGTGTTGCCAAACCTGGGTCAGTGAGCCAAGGGCTGAATGAAAATGAAAATGAAAAATAGCTGTTGAGCAAGCAAGGAGAAGCAAGGCAGTAGGCAGCTTTCTCCATTCTCTGCCTCAGTTCCTGCCTCTAGTTTCCTGTCTTTGTTTTCCTCCATGATGGACTGAAACCTGTAACCCATACAACCCCTCCCTTCCTCCCAACTTGCTTTTAGTTAGGGTTTTATCACAGCAACAGAGAAGCAAATTAGGACAAGTCTCTGCTAAGCTTTGGGATTTTGCAACTAGGTGGTCAGGTGTCCACACTTTTGGAAAGTATCTTGATTATATTAGGGCACTGAGAAATCACATCTTTCACCAGTGGTTGTGATTGAAGTGTGAAATGTTGCTCACAGACTCAAGTGTGTGTGTGTGTGTGTGTGTGTGTGTGTGTGTGTGTGTGTGTGAACTCTAGCACCCAGCTGCTGTTAGCCTGGGCTGGTAAAGGAACCTTGAGGAGGTGGGGTCCTGCTGGAGGAAATGGGTCATAGGCAGCCAGCCTTGAGTCTTCACAGGCCAGCCATGCCTCCTCTGTTCCCAACTGTGTGCAAAAGTGTAATCATGCAGTCTGCTTTCTCTGTGTGACGTCTTGTCCTCCTCACCATGATGGACTATATCCTTGTGACTATCCTTTAAGTTCTTTTGTCAGTCTGGCTTTTTTCCTCCCATCACAACACATAAGACAGTAAAACATTAGTTCTGAAAAATAATCCCCCCCAAATCCTTTCAAATGTTGCCTCATCAACATTGGCAAATCTTGGCAGAACATCTAGTAAGAATATGATAAATGTCTCTCCGTCCTCAAATTTTGTTTAGGCTTTTCAATTTTTTATCAGTAGAAGTTGCATTTTTACAATTTTCCAAGTCTTAGATTCCAGTTCTATGCTAGAGACTCTGGTTGTGGCCTTTGCAGAACATTTAATTTCCCTGAAAAATTCTGGATCTATAGTTTTTACACACTGAGCTTTATCTTCAGAATCATAATTCTCCTGCAGAGTCTGTAATAAAAGGAGAGTCTCCGCTTTTTCTCTTAGCTCTGTGTTCATTTTGAACATATGACTTGATCTAATCTAATCTTTCTACTTTCCTGAGTCCTCCAGGATTGGGCAGTCTTATCTCTTGATACTTTTCTTAGAGAAGATAACTTCTTTATGTAGTTTGTGATTTTTTTGTTTTTTTGTAAACTAATATTCATAGACATCACTTTCTTCCTTGAACTCCTGGTCCTATAAACGTTGGTTATAGTATTTTATTTTGAAATGTTATGTATTTATTTAGTTTTAATTTTTTGGCCTACAGAGACTTTATTGATGCAAAACCAGTTTCTGAATGCATTCACTCTTCTGGAGATCCACTTTTGGGAGAGAAACTTTAGCCTTCACAAATTTACTAGATATAGGGCACGTTAACTAATACAAGGGGTATTTTCATCATCCATGCTAGAGTATGTGAAATTAGTTCTTTAGCTAGATTATACTCTTAACCTCCCCTACCTTCCCTGTCACACACACACACACACACACACACACACACACACACACACACACACACACATTTCTCCTTCATGTTCTTATATACTTCTCTAGGGACAGATAATACTTGGTGTCTGAGGTAATGGCTGTGGTCTTTCTGTCTCTAAGACACCTCCTTTGGCCATTCTGCTTCACATGCACAATATTGTGTTCATATGGGCACTATACAAATACCAGTCCCCAGAGTTGGTAAAGTGACTCAGTGGTTAAGAGCACTGGCTGCTCGTCCAGAGGTCCTGATTTTAATACCCAGCGACCACATGGTGCCTCACAACCATCAGTAATGGGATCTGATGCCCTCTTCTGGTGTGTGTGAAGACAGATCACTCATATACCTAAAATAAATGAATGAATGAATGAATGAATAAATAAATAAATAAAAATTTTAAAACCCATGGTGTCTTCATTCATCATCTTGTTCAACATTTTCTGTATCACTTATTGTATATAAATAGTAACTATCCTGTTGAATTTCTAGCATACTGTTATGTTTGCATCTTTTATACATTATAATGCTAGAATGAGATTTTATTCCAATGAATACAAATGGAAATGACATTACAAAATACATATGCAACTAAACTGGCATATTTGTGGTATGTATAAGCAGAACTGTGTCTTTGTTGGTTGAGTTCACAGTATTCTCAGAGTTCCAGGTACCATAGGGTCAGTGAACAATATAAAAACAATACTTTATTTAAAAGGATACTAAGTCTTCTGGCTTCTATCTGAATTACCACTAAACTCACAACAGAATGAATTAAGAGTGACAGTAAACCTATTGTGAAATCTGGAAGGAATTCCTACTATTAGGGTGATTGAGCTGGATTGAAATGTGTAATTGATGGTCCATTCTTTAGGCCCATGAGAAATCTGCCTGTTCCAGTGAAGATAGAAAATCTCCCTCCATATCCCTTATCCATGGCTTGCTCAATGATAATAAGTAGATGTGCTTTGCAAACTCAAGACTCTATTTCTAATATATGTTAGCAGTTTATAATTATTATCAAATATTGGGATACCTAGAGAGATATTTCTCTCATTTTCTACTTTTCTTTTATATTGCAACTTCACCTAAAACCATACCAATAGTTGCCTTTCAGCATTTAGCAAAAGATCATGATCATTAAAGTAGAACTACATGGTATTTATGGGGAAGGGAAGGGTCCCTGGTGAGACACTAAAACTCTGGAGTTAAGGTCTTTCTGGAAAGCATGTAGGATTGATCAGGCTACAAGTTTGTTTTAATTTAATCACTTTACATATATGTACACATACATGTTTATGTACATATAATATATACATATATATATGTTTATCATATTTTCTTTATCCACTCATTACTAATGAACATATACCTTCTTTGTTTTGACATTTCTTAAAGTAATGTCATTGAAGTGTCTTTATTACATGTATATTTTGTTAGGAGTCTACAGTGAATTCTGTAGATTCAGGAAAAAATATTAGAGTTAGGTAAAATCATACTGTGCATATTTTAAAACCTTTATTTCTTTACTCAATAACTTCATCTATGAGGCCCATATCAGTTCTATATAGCTGTAGTTATTTTTCATTGTTATCTAGTATTTTCTTTAATGGAAACAATGTAATTTTGTATAGACTAAATCATTTTGTTTTAAAGGTTTCTTTTAGTTTTTGAATTGTGCATTTGTGTGTGTGTGTGTTCACATGTGTACATGCATGGGTAAGTGCATGAGTAAGAAACACTATATCTTCCTTGAGCTGGAGTTACAAGGAGAAGCGAGCCACCTGATAAGGGTGCTGGCAACTGAACTCTGGACCTCTTCAAAAGCAATATTCATTTGTAACTTCTGACTCATAGTCTGGGTTTTGGTTATTGCAAACTTAAACATCTGTGTTATGAATTTATGTTTATTTATTATTATAATATGTGGGCCTGTGTGTGAATGCTTGCAGAAGCCTGAATAAAATATCAAATTTCCCTGAAGCTTGAGTTGGAGGTGGTTATGAGCCATCAGTTAGGGTTGCTAGAAAGTGAGCCTACATTTTCCTGAGGAGCAGCAAGCCCTCTTAACTAAGAAGTCCATCTCTTTGGCTTCCTGTTATGCATTTCTTTATAAACCTGCACATTTAGATATATTGGCTACACGGATAGAAACAGAATTGTTGAACAAGTAAGACTAGGCTGGCCCTCAGTAAACATCCAGTTACAAACATGAAAGAACCATTCGTTCTGCATTATCACCAACACTTGCTGTTACCATCTGTTTACAGTTTAGTTGGTGGATTATGTGCAAATGGAATCACATTTTGTATTAAATCTGTACTTCCTGGATGACTGAAGAGTGAACACAGTTTCGTGTGTGTGTGTGTGTGTGTGTGTGTGTGTTTGATTTATATATGTTTGTGTACACATGTGTGAGAATAGTGGTTCACATACCCAAGCATGCACAGCTGGAGGATAGTGGCCAATGTCAGGTGTCTTGTATTTCTTTTCACATTGATTTTTGAGACATAATCTTTAACTGAACCTGTAGCTCAGCAATTGCCTATACAGGTTGGAATGAATCCTTTATTTCCCCATTCACCTCTTTGCCTCCAGGCTCCTAACTCCCCAGTCCCAATTTTACATATTTACCTGATATTTGACATCCTTATGGAGGTACCATTTCATAAATGTTGGCTATCCTTCTTTGTTTATATGGATGACAAATATATTCTCTAACATTTTCTAACTTTTAAATTTTTCTTTTAATGAAAACTATTTTAGTTTGATGTGGTAGAAATTTATAATCCTTATAAAGCTGCAAAAGGACACAGATTCCAGGTATTTTATTTATAAGCCCTATGCCTAGGTTGCATAGATCCAGGGCTACACTAAGTTATCCCACAGCTATAAAGCCCCTTGTTACTTGTTTCTCCTGGCCACCTGGTTCTGGTCCATGACAGCTTCTTCCTCCTCAGTCTTCTTATCCTCCTTTCTCTCTCTCTCTCTACCTGCAAACCTCTCTCTCAAACCTCCAGTCCCACCTTTCTCCCTCCGCTGCCCAATGACAGGCTTTTATTGACCAGTTAAGTCAGAAAGAAGATTCACGTGGATCACTTGAGTATGTGAGGATCTGTTTGCTGAGGGAAATCTTTATCTTGAGGAACAGGTAATTTTACATTAGAATACAAGCAGCATCAGACCAACCCACTACAGTCTGACATATTTTAATAATCAATATTGGTTATTATATTTCCCTTTATTTGAGAAATCACTTCATACATAAATCACACATGTATACTATCACGTTGGCTGCAGTAAGCCTTATTGTTTTTCTCTTCAAATTTAAGATTATGTCCTACCTTGAGTTGATATATTGTAAGTAATATGAAACAACATTCAAACTTAATTTTTTATTATTTGCAAATGATTCCAGCAACATTTATTGTGAATCTGTTCTTGTTCTATCACTCACATAGAAACCACATACACAAATCTAGATAAACCAGTTCTTGGCTCTTTTATTCTGTTCTATTTGTCTTTTTTCAGTTTATCTTTATCAATCTTTATATTGTGGTATTATAACTAGAAAAAAATATACCATGCTATTTTTCACCTTAAATGAGTCTCGGCTTTATTATTTATTTCTTACTTATATTTGCAGAGCCATAGGATAGTACTATCACTTGTGAAGTTACATACTAATAAATTTGGATTTTAGGTTGTGATGAATTGAATCTAGATTTGGAAAAAAAATATCTGCCAGACTTACATATGAATATTGAAACTGTTCAACATGTGCTGTCTTTATTTAACTCTCTTTTATTTCAATAGAATTTTATTATTTCAGCTACATAAATTGGGCATGTTGTTCACAAGATTGCCACACGCTGTTTCATGTTACATGTAGCATCTTCATTTCTTTTAGCTGTCACTAAGATAATGAAATAATTTCATGCATTGTTTTGGTTAAAGCAAATTCTGCACTCACTTAATAATTTTAACATTAAATCCCCTGTGACTTGACAGATCTGCTTTCTCCTTTCCCAGCCCTCCCCCCCTTACATTTCTGTTTCATTTCTTCCTGCCCTCATCCTCTCTGCTGTGGAGTAGAGGGTGTAGATGTTAAGAAAGTGACTCCCTGTCTTGTTTCTTCCCTTGCTGCAGACTTCCTATGCATATACTTTATTTTTAATCACATTTCCTTTCATTTCCTGGCCTGCTAGGAGTTTTGATTTTTATTATGAATAAATGGTGAGTTTCCTTGAGTGATTCTTTTCCCTCTGTGCCACAGGAGATTATGGGGAGATCTGCTCTTTCTCTCCTAATGAGGTAGATGGGGCATCAGGTCTTTGATGGGTAGAGGTGATGCCACAGCTGTGAATCACCACACAGGGTTACTCATTCTTCCACCTGAGCCTGATGACTCTTATAATATTTTCAGCTCTTTCTTGAAGTTAAGGTGATTTTTAAGCAACTGTATAGTGGGGGAAAAAAAAACCAACAAGGTACTATTATCTAGAATGTGAGTCACTATGCATTGAAAAGATAGAAAAATAAAAACAGATGTTTTACTTAAAGATGAAAATTGCAACTTAGATGAAAATATAACAATATACTTCAGTACTTAAAGAACAAATGTGGCAGAAGAAATGCATATAATAAAGCATCACTGATGGCCTTATCTGGCATCAGTGGGAAGGGAGGCCATTGATCCTGTGGAGGCTTGATGCCCAAGTGTAGGGGATGCTAGAGCAGTGGGTGAGTGGGTGGAGGAGCACACTCATAGAGGCAAAGGAGAGGGGGACTGGGTGTGGGATGGGGAGTTTGTGGAGGGGAAACTGAGAAGGGGGATATCATTTGAAATGTAAATGAATAAAATGATTAATAAAATAATAAAAAAAAAAGCAGTCCTGGTTGTTCCACGTCTAATTGTAGCTGAACTCAGCCATCAGATGCCCACGAGGCCTGATTATTACTATTTTTTCTTTTCCACCCTCTGCTATAACACAGACGTCGAGCTTAGAGACGTTAATTGTTGGTTCTAACCTCATTACCCCCTCTTTCTGTAGTTCTTAGATCATACCATCCCACTTTATCTGTCCCCTGGTTTGTGCCATGGCACAGGATTTTTGCCCCCTCTGGTCAGCACTATCTAGAATTATCTCAGTATTAGTGCACACCTTGCACTCAATAGCATTCTCTGTGATTTTCTCTTTGGTCCTGCTCATCTCCTCCAGCCTTTAGTTGTCCAAAGAAGTCATTGGGGATCCATATATTAATAAATAGCCATAGTGTTTTGAGCTTGCTGGAGAGCAGAGCAGACTAGGAATATTGCAGCCATTCATTTGCAAATGATTTAAGAAATACTTCATCATGCTTTATTGTGTTTTGTGTGATATAAACACACCTCTCAATTGAATTATGCTCTGTACTCAAGTGGGAGGTTAAATTACACTGCAGACAGAAGAAGAAAAGTGCAGTTATTTTAAGTAGAGTTTGGGAAGACAGAAGAATGGCGTTGTAGGATTTTGTGGCATTAATAAGAGTGTCTAGATGTGAAACTCTGAGCCAACCCCTTGGGCTTCCTAGCTCACACATAGTATTTGATACTGGAAACAGGCTTTTCGGGAGTGGCAGTGAAGATTCTTGATACTGGTTGCTACGCTAACCATAAGGATGGACCCCATAAGTTTTAATTTGTGGTGTTGTGATTTGAACAGGAATATCAATAATTTCTAAGGAGATTGATATAATGGACAATAAATCAAATGGGTCTCAAGGAGCCGGATAAACAATGCATTCTTAATAATAAGAATAGGATATTATCCCATTTGACAAGAGGAGGAAATGGTTGTATAGTCATACCTCTGTGGGTCATGTGGACATATACCTTTTCTGAGACTGAATGTTCTAGCAGTTAACTTGGCTTCTAAAAGGAGGCTGTCTATTTTTAAGTTTAAACTCCTTTTAGCAGCTGAAGTTCAAGGACATAGACTAGTTAACATGGCTTTGAAAAGAGGAATGAATCTAGAGAACTCGTATTACCTAAAGCACAGAGCATCAGATAACCTTATATAACACATTCCTGAAATAGAACCACACATAAATAACATTTTTTTTTTCAGTACTGAGCCCTGAGCCAAGACCTCTCTCACATACTGAGCGAGTGTCCTGCTGATAAGACAGGGCCTGACTCTGTTTTTTTGTGTTTTGAGGCAGTGTCTCACTCAGATGTCACAAATGGCTTTGAACTTCCTCCAGGCCTGCAAAACCTCACTTGCAATCCTCTTGCCTCAGCCTCTTGGGCAGCAGATTCCAGGCCTGAGCCACTTGGCTCCGCAGTTCACTGATCTTGAATACAAAAACGTGCCGTGGGAGTAGATTAGCCTTCTTTTGTGTGTGATTTTGTATGTGATGCGGAAGTCAGATTACAACCCAAGTACCTTCCCTCAGGGTCTGTCCACTTTATTTTATTTTATTTTATTTTATTTTATTTTATTTTATTTATTTTTTGAGACAGGGTCTATCACTGGCCTGGATATCTGTGAACTGAGTCCCAAAGATCTGTCTCTCTCTGGCGCCCATCACTGGGAGTGTAAGAGGGCACCACTGTATCTGAGATTTTAACACAGGTTTTGACTATTGAACTCAGGTCCCCACGCTTGCAAGAGGAGTACTTTGCAGACTGAAGGTTTCCTCACCCTGACTTTACTTTTCTGAACAAGAGATCAAAGAGGGCTAGAACTCTTGGCTATACACATATAAAAACAAAACAACAACTAAAACAATGGAAAGTGACTTTATATACAATCTCATATACAGATTCTACTAAAATTGGAAAACTGTCTCAGTTATAAAAGAAAAAACTATAAGATATATTAGAGATGATCATAAGAGAAAACTTGTGTATCTTGTATTAGGTACACATGTAAACACAACTGATAAAAGAGAAAATTTAGTAAGTGATCATTCATAAAAGTTGAAAAAGAAAAATTTGTCCTTGAAAGAGTCTACTGAGAAAATGAGGCAACACTGTAAATATGAAGGACCAAGTACAAGAAACACTTTGCAAATTACCAATCTTGAGTATTAGAGTCAATGAAACCATAATAACAAAAGGACTTTGAATCATTTCATTAAGGAATAAAGATACAGAAAATTCAAGTAAAGATTCACTAAGACATTATTCCAGAAGAGTTAGGAAGCTGGGAAGACAAGACATTCTATGAAGGGTGTGGGGGAAACCAAACTCTTACACACTGTCAGTGATGATATATGATGGTACTAGCCTTAGATAGGCAATCTATCAATGTCCCTGTACATATGTCCCATCATCTCTATTCCCGAGCATTTTCCTGAAAGAATGGTGAGCATGTACCCACAGAGTCATGAACGTAATGTTGATTTTTATTGTCAACTGGATTGGATTGCAAATGAGGTAGGAGATTAGTTAGTATAGCACATTGCTAGAATGTGCTAGGTTGTTTCAGGAGAGGATTGACTAAGGGTGGGGGGGAGAAGAATCCGCAGTGCAGATGGCATATTAGTCAGGGTTTTCTAGAGTCACAGAACTTATGGAATATCTCTATATATTTAGGGAATTTATTGTAATGACTTACAGTCTGTAGTCTAACTAACCCAACAATGGGCAGCTGTGGATGGGAAGTCCAAGAATCTAGCAGTTGGTCAGTCCCATGCGGCTAGTTTAAGCTGGTCTTCTGTAGAAGTAGATTCCAACAGATGTGCGGGCAATTAAGCGCAAGCAGTCATAAGACTGAATCTTCCTTCTTCCAACGTCCTTATTTAGGCATCCGGCAGAAGGTGTGGCTCAGATTAAAGGTGTGTACCACATGCCTGGATCTGGGACTTGTGATGTCCCAGGCTGACCTTGAACTCAGAGATCTCTTTGCCTCAGTCTCCTGGGAGTAAAAGTGTGTACTACCTTGTCTAGGCCTAAGCCTTCCAAGGCCACTATGCCTCAAGATCTCCATGCTACCAGGTCAGAAAGTTATGTCTTCCTGCCTCAAGATCTAGACCACAGGTGTGCCCTCCAATTCTGGATTGTAGTCAAGTTGGCAACAAGGAATAGCCATTGCAGATGGACGTTCACAGGCTGAAGACTTGGATGAAATAAAAGGACTGGAGAGGCTGAAGCCCGTAGCATAGTCTCCCTACCCCAGTCCTTCTCCCCATCCCTCTGTCTCTCTCCATCTTTCTCTCCCTATCCTTGTCCGCTCTCCATCCTCTTTACCTCTCTCCTTTTGCCCAGGCTCTTCCCCTTCCCTGTCCCCCTCCCTCCCTCTTTCCTAGTAGCCACTGTGAGAATTATTCTTTTCTACTGTGACCACCCTGCTCTCCGCATATGCGAGAACCTCTGAAAAACACCAGCAAAATAAATCCCTCTTCCTTTGTTTCTGCCACATATTTTGTCAGAGCGATTCAAAATGAAGATGTCTATGCACTGCAGGGTTCTTTGTGGTATCCCTAAATCTGGGAAGTCTAAGTCTTCTTTCCTAGGCAAATGGACAAACCTCCTGTGGTGCATGTGTCCGCACAGTGGATTGCTACTTGCCAATAAAAGGCATGGACTACTGATAATCCAAGGAATATGGAGGGTCTCCAGATAAATGACACTTAAGGTAAGAAGCCAAACCCATCCATGCTAAAAATTTCACTTGTAGAGAAATGTTATCAAGGGCAAAGGGAAATTTTCTGCTGAGGGGTAGATTCATAGGTGTGCGGCGCATCGCCGTACATACTCAAGTTTCATTATCACTTATTTCATACTAATCTGTCGTTATCAATTATACTTCTAAGATGCTGCCATTAAAAGTAGACAAAAGTAAATGAACAAAAGTAGATGTGAAAAATCTGTCTCTGTACATCTAAGTAAAACTCAACAGAAATGATTAGCAAATCATAAGGTCATTGAGATCATAAAATATTTTATGGAGTATTTAATATTTGTGTGTGGTAGTAATGCACCCTCTTCTAATATTTACTTTTTAATAGAATGGTTAGAAGGATGTCTGAGAAAAGTAGACAGTATGAGGCCACACAATGATTGGGAAACAACTTCTTCTTGTAATGGATTAAATTGTGTTCCCACCTAAATTCTTGGATATAACACATTATGAAATCCTACTTTGAGATCCTCAGAATGTGACTTCATTTGGATATGGGGCCTTTAAATAGGCAATTGAGGCAAAATGAGACATTTTGGGTACATTCTAATCTGATATAGTATCTTTTTAAGAAGGCACACTTGGGACTCACAGACAGAAAGAGGAGACCTTATGGACACACTGAGAAGGTTGACCCTTGTGGCCATCTATAAGCTAAGTGTAAGGGCATCAGAAGAGAGCAAGTGTGTAGAAACTTTGATCTGAGGCTCTCAAGTCACCTGATCCTCTAAGACCAGTGGTTCTCAACCTTCCTAATGCTGAGACCCTTTAATACAGCTCTGTATGCTGTGGTGACCCCCAACCATAAACTTATTTTCATTGCTACTTTGAAACTGTAGTCTTGCCAGCATTATGAATCATAATGTAAATATTTTTTTTAGAGATAGAGTTTTGTCAAAGGGATCGAAACCCACAAGTTGAGAATTGCTGCTCTACATAAAGAACTTGGCCCCCGAGTCCACACATATATGGTACTGTGTTTCCTCACTCCTAAGCACATGCATGCATAGCCCCAGCAGGTCTACAATAGCAGACTTCCCAGTTCGTAGGGGCAACTATTTGCCAACATGCCTTCCTCTATAGAGCATCTGCAATATCACACAGAGCACCAGCAGGCTGTCACTCATCTTGGAGCACAGTAATGACAAGCCTTTCAGCTCCCAAACCCAGGCAGGACTGCACCCTGCGGCACCTCTTTAAGTGCCTGCCATGGTAGGGTGCCTGCTGGGGCTTACAGCTGCTGTGTGGTGGGCTCCAAACTCGAAGCTCCTACCGCTGAGTGCCATTGTCAGGTGCAGCCAAGCCCTAGCTCTGTATAACCAAGTGCTGTGAGCAGGGGAACATCAAACAGGAGAGAGACAAATGAAACTCGCAGGTGACTTCACTCACGGGGATTTTCTTTCCTAGTTCATTTGTGGTACTTTTCATCTGAAAATTTTATCTTGAAATGTAGAAGCTTAAATATCTTCAATGGAATTACTGCATGCTTTCTAAGACTCTGGCGTTCTTTGTATAAAGTAGGGCCTGCTCTTGCTGTCTCCCTTAAGATACCATGTCCTCATTTATTTTCTTGCCTTTTAAACTTTTCTTTCCATCTAACAAGCCCCTTGAACACCTCTTAGGATTTTTTTTTTTGATCATAAACCAGATTTTTCACTCTTTGAAAGCTTGTTCTCTCCAACCCTCATATTAAACTCCCCGCCGCGTGAATCCGTGAGTGATCTGTCAAACATAAGCATAGAGACTCCTTGGAGATAGAGACGTGGTGTTATATCTTACGCATAGCCTTCTGGGCACTAAGTGTTCTTAATAAATCACCATAATGGCTTCCACAGTGTCTAAAACATTTTCCTCCAACAGAACTCGACAAGTTTTCACATAACTCAAACTAATTGAGAAACGGTTTATCCCCTCATTTGTTCGTTGGATTACATATTAGTTGATGGGGTTACCAAGTTGAAGAAGAAATGGGTTCGCTCTGCGAGAGAGATTTTAAAAATGCGTTCAAAAGTGTGAAGTGGCGTTCGAAAGAGAAGGAGCATTGTGTAGATGGAGGAGGGGTGTGTCCAGAGAGGGGCTGGACATGAATGAAGGAGGGACTCGAAAGGCAGGGCTGTTTAAGATCAGACCGCTTGCCACATGCTTAGTGTAGTGCATGTGTTCAGCTCTGCCCTAGCTACTCTACAGTGCCTGGGCCAGAAGCCTTTCCCATAAAAGTGTTTATTCTTGGGGCATAGGTTATGGTGGGGTGACTCTGAATATTTGTAAACATCTTTCACATGTAAACATGCATTGACTTCGGCTGGTGAGATGGCTTATCAGGTAAAGGCAGTTGCCACTAGGCCCTCAAAAGTATGAATCTAATCCAAAGAAGCCTGTAATAGAAGGAAAGTGGTTGTCATGTCAACCCACACGTGACCCTCTGACCTCCACGGAGTGTGTGCGTTCACATAAAATAGATAAATAGATTGTTAAAGAGAAAAATGGAAAACTCCCTATTCATTGGCCTATGAAAAGTTGCTAGACAATTTGATTTTTAAAAATGTGCTAAGCTAAGCAAAATATGTGTGTTTATTTGCAATTTTTTCTAAGTTATATTAAGTGACAATTTTGTACTTGCTTTCTGAAGTTTATTTTAGCTTTCACTATCAAAGACCATCAATCCTTTTGGGAAAAAAAACCCCAGCAATTTATAGTGTAACCCTTAGAAACCATCGGCTGTCGTATCTCTAGTTTGTCGTTGTTCTTTCCTTTTTCTCCAGAAGCCTCTGCTGACATTAGCTATATATGATTTTGCCCTGTGTTTAATTCTCAAATCCTAAAATTTACAGATAAATAATTTAGCAAGTACACTTTAATCATAGTCTATTTCTGATTGCATTCTTATCCCCATGACGTATCCCAAAGTTTGGGTTAAAATGTCCTGGAGAAGAGTCACCATTTCCTAAATTCCCTCTAAATGTCTCTCACAATTCTTGGCAGAATATGGGAGCCACAGCTGTCATCCTGTCCTTGGGGGCTGTGGCGAAAAGATGGAATTGTTGGGAAAGGCCCTTGACCTAACCAGAGCTTTCTGGTAGATGGTTGCTCTCAGGTGCTTGTTAGATGACCTTGGGAGGTGGTCTATGTTTGATCTGGATATTCTAAGAGAGAAAAAAACCTCTTTTGGCTCCCGGTGACATGAACTTGGGAAACTAGTGTACTGACCCAGAGCTGGGGTTTGTAAATTCATTGCATTGCAAAAATAAGCAAATAAGGAAGTGATCAGGGAGGAGTGAACAGAGCAAGTGTGAAGGGAGAGGGAGAGCTTCATGCTGCCCAGCCCAGCAGCATAGCTAGAATCAGCAGACAGTGAGTTAATTCTTACTGAGACTTGTCATTTTTTTTTTTTTAACTTCATTGTAGGCAAAGCCAGTGAGGGGTCCCCCTGCCTTACTAATGCTCCTACAAGCCACCTGAAAAAAAAAATGATGAGATTTTTCTCTGATCAAGGAAATAAATGGTCACTGTAGAACAAGGCCACAATTCACCATTCACCCACATTTACCCCCCCCCCCCCATCCTGGTGTACTGCTATGCTCTCCATTTTCTCCAACAGAATCCTTCACAATAGAAAAATCATGGATCATGGAGCTGAAGTGCCATTGACCTCAGCACTGACAAAGGACATTTTCATAAGCAAAGAAAGTTCCAGAATGACTGATTTCCTCTGCTTCCTCCTTACTTTCCCTTTGAGCTGTGTCCTGTTTGCTGTTTGCTTGGTTGGACAATGAGTGACTCTCACTCCCTTTACTTTCAGGACAACAGAAAAGCCAAACTGTCCTCAGATGGAGTCTGCTGCTGCCAGCCTAGAACTGGCACATGTCATGCACAGAGCAATCATGTCCTCCCTACCTATTTACAAAAGCGGATATTCATTTTCTAGTGAATGCTGCACAGATCAGGATTTTCAATATCATCGCTAATGAAGCTCACTATGTTGCTTTGATTACCATCCCCAGACTCGCAGCTAATTAGATTGATTGTCTATTTGATGCATACTGATTAGCTTATGAAAGCCCTCTGAATTCCTGACTTTGTGAGGAAAGGGCCCCTGACTTTATGATTACTGATTGATGCTCAAATTTCTGATTGCTGTGTGAATAGACACTTAATAGCTATGCCACCCTGACAAGGGTTTTGGTATTCATCTGATGAGGAACACACAGCACCCTGCTCTGTCAAACATTTAAAAGGCTCCAGAGTGTGAAGACCACTATCAATGACATCAGAGGCCAGGTAAATAACACCAAGTGGTTACCAATGGCGACACAGGAGGGCTGTTTTTAGAACCTGTGATAGTCTTGAAAAAGACTGTTTTGTGGGGGACTTCTATAGAGTTGTGCTGTTTGTGATTTGCACTAAAATGTTTAGGAGGATATCTATGATGGTTAGTGTGAATTATCAACTTGACACAATATAGAATAACCTGGAAAGGGAGTCTCAATGGACTACATTAAGTTGGCCTGTTGGCATATTGCTGAAGGATTATCTTGATTATGCTAATTGAGATTAGAATACCCTCTCAATGTGGGTGACAGCATCCCCTAGGGTTTCTATTGTGTAAAGTGTCCAGAAAGCAGTCAATTAATGACCATACACAAATCTTCCTCACTTCTCCCAGGTTTGATGCCCAGATTCAGAATACTAAATTGTGCCTCAAGCAAAGAATAAGGTGTTCTTTTTTCTTCTGGCCTGTGAGAGACGCTTTTGGAAGTAGGCCTAATGTCTCTTTCATTTCCATCCTTTCTGCATCCAAGCAGAGTGACATTCAGGTTTACATTGTCCTGTGGTACAAAGGCCTGACAGTACACTCTTTCCTGCTGGCAGGCATTCAAGACCTAGGAGTAGAAGAACGCACTGATTACCTGAAAAAGATGCGCCGGGGTGGGGAAGAGTGCCAGGCCAACACTGTAGAAGTAGAAAGGGAAGATGAACGTGCCTCCCTTTGTACGGATGCTGGCCATGGCTCACTTTCATTAGAAACAGACCTATGCAAACCAGCTGAAATAAAGGCAGCAGTTTACTACAGAGAGCATTCTGACATTTTCTGTAATGATGACCATCTCCTCACTTGTCATGTCCTTCAAACTTGAGGGCAGTCCTAGCAAGAATACATCCCTCTGTGCCTATTGCTATGTTTTAGGGAGGGAGAGGGGGAGGCAGGCAATGAAGGGACAGATAATTGTCCTCCAAGCAAGAGATTTATTAATACTATAGCAAGCAGTAAGATCGTTGACCTTTTGAGGAAGAATCATTATACATGCAAACACACACACACACACACACACACACACACACACACGACTTTTGTTATAAGAATAAATGGACAAATTTGACTTAGTCTACGTGAAAGAGATCACTCTTTCTCTGGTGGGGTAGCAGGGCTTGGTTAAGTGTGACCCATGCAACTTGAGAGTAGTCATGTTGTCTTCCATCCCTGTGACAGTAGGATGTGAGGCTGGTTATATTCTTGCCTTTCTTATAGCCCCCTCTGTAGAAAAATTAAATAAGTGAGAAGACATAGTGGTCCTGGTATATACAAAGGTTCTGGGGCAGAGTTAAAATGGAACATTAAGTGAATTTAACTACCATTCACTGATCACTAATTTTAACATAGTCAAGTGAGTATATCATTTGTTTTAGGATTGGCAGGTTATTTATATCGCCTGAGGTATTCTCACCACCCTGAAATCATAAAGGTTCCCTCAGCAGGATTCTTGTCAGTACTTTAGTGCATTGTATCTAATATAGTATAGAAATTTGAGCTTTTTCTTTTCCTTTCTAAATGGGTATATAATTTTCTGAGTAAAATTCAGCAAACTCATCCTTTCCCTACAAGTAGCAGGTCCAGCAGGTCCTTTACTAACACCCTCCCTCCCTCCCTCCCTCCCTCCCTCCCTCCCTCCTTCCCTCCCTCCCCCTTTCTCTCTCTCTGTGTGTGTGTGTGTGTGTGTGTGTGTGTGTGTGTGTATTTTCTCTTTGCAGAGCCTCTGTTGGTAATTGGATACAGGTTTCAATGAAAACATCAAATTGGACAAAAGTTTTTCAGCATTTAGTTTTTATCTTATGTATATGCTACATATCTCTAATTATAGGCTCAAACACTTTTGAATATATTATAGTTTTCTATAGAAAAAGTTCATATACCTTGGATATATTCATTACTAAGTGCCATGCGTTTTCTTTCTATTTTAAATGGGGGTCTTGTAAATTTTTATACCATATGCTTATTGTTAATTAATATAAATGCATTGACACTTATGTGTTCTTCTTGGGTCAAGAAACTTATTTAATGTCATCTGTGAATGCCAAGCATTTGTCTATTGATTCTTTGCTGCTTTCTGTTTAGATAGGCTCATCTGTAATGACATGGCTATTCTTCCATCCATTTCATTTTAGAGTCTCCTCACTTGCTCCCCATGTCAGTACAGCATTGTAGAGAAGAGGCAGTATTTGAGTTTTCTTGCCTTTTTCTACCTGCTAAAATGAATGTCCCAGTGTTTTGTCAGGAATTACATCTGTTCAAAGATTTTCATAGATACTCTTTATCAGAATATGGAGAATTTTTTTTTACTAGATTTTCTTTCTTTTCCATTTATGTCTTTCATAAAGTCTGGTTGTTACATCTCTCAGAACATTTTTCTGCAGCTGTGGAGACAGTAATGTGTTGATTTTCCTCTTTAATGAGGCTGTTTGATAATTGCATTAATAGCTTTTAAAATATATTCCCAGATGATCTCAAATAGATCCTTGTGTATTATAGTCATAATCCATTCTCAAATTTGATATGTGTGGACATATTTTAAAAGAGTTTTCATCTAATTGCAAAAATAAAGTTGGGCTGTGTGTTTTCTTCTGTCTGTGATAGTGTGTCTTGCTTTGATGTTAAGCATCCTAACCAAAATAACTGTGAAGTGTGTGTGTGAGTTGTGTGAGTGTGTGTGTGTGAGTGAGTGTTAGTGCGTGAATGTATGTGTGAGTGAGTGTGTGAGTGTGTGTGTGTGAGTTGTGTGAGTGTATGTGTGAATTGTGTGAGTGTGTGTGTGTGTGTGTGTGTGTGTATGTGTTTGCACATGTGCATGTATCTGTCTGTGCATGCTCAGTCTTTGAGTATATATAATAAAAGACGCGACAGTTCCTATTTACATTTAGCTGTTCTTTACATTTTTGCTGTAATTTAACCCTAATCCCAGAGTCCAGTGGAGTTTGTTCCTTTTTTTTTAAATGGGTTATTTTATTTATTTACGTTTCAAATGTTAACCTGCTTCTCAGTTTCCTGTCTCTAAAACCCCTATCCCATTCCTCCTCCCCCTGCTTCTATGGGGGGCTCACCCACCTACCCACTCCCACTTCACCACCCTTGCAACCTCCTATGCTGGAGCATTGAGCCTTCACAAGACCAAGGGTCTCCCCTCCCATTGATGCCAGAAAAGGCCACCCTCTGCTACATATGCAACTGGAGTCATGGGTCCCTCCATGTGTATTCTTTGGTTGGTGGGTTAGTGTCTGGGAGCTCGGAGGAGTCTGGTTCGTTGATCATTTTGTTGAGTTTGCTTCTTTTTAAAGAATTTTTATATTTGTTCATCGTGCTTATGTGTGTCTGCATGTGTGCCATGACATGCTTGTGGAGGACAACTTGGGGAAGTCAGTGCCCTATTTCATCTTGTGTACTTCAGTAATTGAACTTGGGTCACCAGGTTTGGAGGCAAGTACCATTCCTGGCAGGGCAGACCCACCCACCCTTGCAGAACCTGTTTATGTGGTTGAGTTTTGTGGATATCTACAAATGATTCAGCTTTTCTTTCTTTTTTTCAAGGTAGAATATTTTCCTTAGATGGATTCCATTGTACCTTATTTGATGTCTCTACTACATAGATTTCAACTAGTCCCCATGAAGGTATCTTGTAAAATGGGTACCTATCAAAATATGCCTGTAATATCAACCCAGTATTAGTTATGTATTTGTCTTTTATTCTTTTATTTCGTGATTCCAATTTTTATGGACTTAGCCATTTTATTTCTCAATATGATGAATGCGGTGTCTTCCATGAATAATTAGGTGTAGATTTTGCATATAGCATTTATTTTTACATTCTTAATTTCTCTGTGCTTTTAAAAATGTTTGAGAATTTTATACAATGTTCTGATTATCGCCATCCTTTTCTTCCTCATCTTCTCCATCTCCTTCCACCCAACTTTATATCCATTTTACTTTTAAAATTCATCAAGTCTAATTTTTGCTGAGCATGTAATCCTGGGTGTGTGGGCATCCAATTGACTGTGGTCAATTTAGCAGGAGCCACAGTGTTTGAGAGCTCCCTAGCAGCTCCTAATTGTCAATAGCTCCTGAGATCAGGTTGGGGCTTCATGCCTTCCTCCCCTCTTTCTCCTGATGATTTTCTGGCTTGAGCTTGCATAGCCGTTTTCCATGTTCTCACAACCTCTGTGAGTTCACATGCACAACTCCCTTGTTGTATCCATTGCTTCTTTGTAATCCTCCACTACCTCTTTCTCTCACAATCCTTCTGTTCCAACTTCCACAATCATGCCTGAACCTTGGGGAGAAGGGGTATGATATACATGTCCTATTTAGGAAGGAGAGGTCTCAATTTTGACCTCTACAAGACACCGTAGGTTGGAACATCTCTGCCCTTTTGTTGCCTATCTCTGCCTCTCCTGCCAGGGCTTTCATTCAGATTGATTTTCATTCTGACTGAATTCTTTTGCTTGCAGTATTTTGCAATTGATAACATTCTAATATTTTTCAAGTCATCACTTTCGAGCTTTCTATTGCTGCTGGAAGGAGTTACATAATATGGTAACTGAAAAGCTAAGAACGTTACTAACAGTCCTAGAGGCCTGGGATTAGAAAGGAGTCTCACTAGGCTTATACAAGCTGTCAGAAGAGTGTATTCTCCCGTTTAGAAGCTCTAGGGAGAGCCCGTTTTCTTTCTTTTCCTGACTTATAGGAAGCCTCTGTTCTGCCTCTGCCCTTAAGGACAACCATGTCTCCTCAAGTCCCTCTCTTCTATTTCCTCCATATTTAATGATGACTGTGTGGGCATGTTGCCCATAGTTGTAACTCAGTATAATATACCTGTGTTATACAGGTCATCTCAATATATTGTCATATATAAGTGCTTGCCACTGAAGCATAAGGAGGTGAATTCTAATCCACAAAGATAGAAGGTCCAGCATGGTGGTGACAAAACCCTGGAACCTCAGCTTTATGAGGAGTAGAAGATGAAGATGGTCCCTTGAAGCTCATTTGCCAGTCATTTTTATTGAATGGATGCATGTCTGGTTCAGTGGAAGAATCTGTCTTGAAAACAAACAAGCATAAAACAAAGCAGACACCGGGCAGTGGTGGCACACACCTTTAATCCCAGCACTTGGGAGGCAGAGGCAGGAGGATTTCTGAGTTTGAGGCCAGCCTGGTCTACAGAGTGAGTTCCAGGACAGCCAAAGCTGTACAGAGAAACCCTGTCTCGGGGTGGGGGTGGGGGAAACAAAAGGAAGCAAACAAACAAAACAAAGCAGAGAATGACCGAGGAAATGGACCTTGCATATTGACCTCAGGGCTCCATGCGCATGCTCACACCCATGCAACCATCAGCCATATCTGTACAGCTCTATCTCTGTCTGTCTCTTTCTCATCCATGTGCGCGCATGACTCAAGTCTACTTGTTTCTCGAGTTTGAAACGGGTGTTCATTATACAGACCAGCTGGTCTTGAACTAGTGCTCCTCTTCTTCAGGCTCCCACAGGCAAGCCTTACACCAAAACCTTGCTTCAAACTGATTTTCTACTTCAGTTCACCTTTTTCATGTTCATGGGGTCCTGTAATTAGGTGACAGCAGACACTCCTAGAAAGCCATTGCCAGCTTGCAGCAAACAACCTAGAAGTTTAACATGGCTTTTTTTTGACTTAAGACACTGAATGCTGTCTTAGACAGCCTAGCAAACTAGATCAGCTAAGACCTGAGAGCTTTTGACCTATTCTTCTTACATGTACTTAGTATTCAATATTTCAGTTATGTCTTATTGTTTCCCATGCTCAATTATAAGCCATTCTTATTTTTTCCTAGATTGTATATATAATATTTGATTTCTATTGTTTGTATATACTTGTACTTTATCTTTTCCCTCCTGGGATGGTATTGCTTCTCCTTGCTGTTTTGTGAATTTGTGTTCCTCAAGTGAAGGCTTCTCTTAGCAATAGGCTCTCTCAATTTTCAGTTGTCTAAAAACATTTGTTTTACCCTATCTTTAAAGGTAGCACTGCTGTAGATATAAATTCGGATTGAAAGTTATTTTTACATGGCATTGCTGACGTGGACATTTTTTTTTTTTAACCAAGAAGTTGGTTGTTAAACTGTCTTTAAAAAATCCAAATCCAGTATTTTGTTATTCCTTAGTTTTTATTTGTATGCGATGCTTGTGTGCAGGACACTCGTGAAGGGGTGTCCTGACCTCATCTGATAGTGATTTCTTGTTTTTTATTTTGTTTGGGATTGCTTGATTTTCCAAAATGTAAGGATGAATACCTTTGTCTTCTGTATATGTGACCCTTGCTGTTATAACCATCCTATTTTCACGTTGATGGCTGACTTCCTTTAGCTTAGATGCATCCTTCCTTCTCACTTTGACATCAGGCCATTTCATTTCCCACTTTTCCGTGTTTTGGAGGATAATCCTTTCAATTTATGCTACAGAGGGCCTGGAGAATAACAGAAGAGTCTCAAAACAGGATCTTTATGGTAGATTTTATAGTGTTCATGTGTTTTGAGAGTTCATGTGTTTTATATGAGTTTTATAGAGTTCATATATATTTGTGTATATATGTGTATAATAAATGCACACACAAATACACATACATATATGTATGCTACATACATACACACATATATATATATATATATATATACATATGCACATAAGTATCCTAAATACACATGCACATGCATGCATATATGTATCACACACACACACACACACACACACACACACAGATTTGTACATGCATCCAAAGGAAATGGAAATAGGTACTTAAACAGATCATTTATAAGCCAATATCCATCAATATTGGTCAGAGAGTTATCCACAGAAAATGCAAACACCACTGAAATATCTACTGGAAGTCCACTGATAAACACAGTACATGCATGCATATTATATGGCTTTTTAGAAAAATCAAGTGCTGGTCCATGCCACGACTTGGGTGGACATGTGCATATTGTGGTTTTTTTCTTACCTATGGCTCTCAAAACTTTTGGTTTCTGAAGTTTGCTCTTTGTATACTCCTGTCTTGACTATGTTTGAATAATAATTTTAAATGATATTTTTTACTTATTCTTTGAAATTGCTATACGTGTATACAATGTATTTTAATCTTATTCATCTCCTAAGACAGCTCTCCTACTCCATACAGGACTTACCTCCCTGTCTGCTTTTGTAAACCTGGTCCATATTTTCCATATACACCTGTTTTATTTTGACCACGTTGAGATACCGCATTGAAACATTTTTAGAAACAGCCCCCCCCCCCAATTTCAATTTACAAAGGAGCGAGTACACCTGTAATGGTTGAGAGGTATACCCTTATGGTGTCAGGAGCACATTCCCAGGCAGTGTTGGGAGGGGCCCAGCCACTCAATTTTGTCCTCCGCTTTCCTGCCCCCAGTCCAGCTCTCCCAATCCTGTGCCTGGTCGGAGGAATCATGAGTGTCACGAGGATGATTGCTGTACTAGAAACCCACTCAGCTCCAGCTGCCTGCTAATTAGCCCCAACATACAGGGGGGAGCTTCAAAATCTGTTATTTTGTTCCACTTTTGTGCTCAATAGTTATATTTGCTTGCCCAAAAGGAGGCCGAGTGCAGGCTGAGGAGATTTGTGTGGTGTGAGATGCTGCAGACTGTTTTTCTACCCTTAAGTAGAAGATGAGGACTAATCCCTTTATTTCGGAAGGAAAGCAGTGTGCATCCATTGGCATGCTGCTAGCAAAAGTTCCTTGATCAAATACATTTTTCACAATGTACAGACTGCCAAGTGTCGTTACTGCACTCCGAAAAGCACATTTTCTTGACTTGAGTGTCAGTTTGTGTTGACTTTGAATTTAGAGGGGAAAAAAGCCATTAACCTCTAGAAATTATAGGGGGAAAGTAGTGTAGCTGTATGGTATGGTGAGGTAATGGACAAACAATTATATGCAAATGACAGAGATACTGGAGGTCTCAGAGTGCAGAATCTTAAGTTCTCAAGTGATTCCCTCGCCATAATCTCGTTAATAACAGCACATGCTGAATCCTAGCTGGCCTCTGAGTACTTTAGTGGGGGTGTGGTAGGATTACCAAGTCAGTCCAGACTGTGGCTTTTTCAATTGTGTTCCCAGGAATAGCGAGTGAGTGGTATGAGAGCCCAAGATATTTTAAACAGACTGATTACATGCATTGATTGATGATTTGATTCAGAATAATTTTCTTTCCTTGGATGAGAAAAAGTGATGTTATTGACCCTGTTCATTCAATCAAAATGGTAATGCAACATAAAGCATGCCAGCTTTCGGAAGCTGCCAGCCAGGGGAGAGTCTAAATTATGCAAGGTCTGCCTGTAAGTTGTGTTTATGAATACCATTGATTGACATTACCTCTTGCCCCTCCTCAACATGCATGTGTCCACATGCGCTCATCCTATTACAGATGAACAAGGCATTGGGATTGCAGAAATGGTTTCACTCTATATTCGTTGAGGAGATAATTACTACTATTTGTTATTTGTGGTTAATGTGCCATTATGTGTAAAAGGGAAAAATGATTAAATGTATTATCAGAACCACTCAGAGTCTATGGTTGGTAAAGAAAGTTGATTACTCAAAATATCTGTCAAGAGAGTTTTGTGTTATCTAGATCACTTGAAATGCCTTTCTAATTATGGGCTGTGTCATTTTGCTCCATTTCCTTCAAATTTCACGCCCAGCTCTAGAATTGGCTTCTTGACTTTGCCCCTTCACGAACTACTCAGCCCCTGGCAATCTCTTTCTGAACACTTACTCCCAGGGGGTGACAGACAGGTCCAGGAGGCTTGCGGCCATCTTCTACAACCTGGTTTCGAAAACAGACTCACACGGTGTGGGTGCAGAGTGAAGAGATTTGCTGTAAGAGAGACGGGAGATGGAGTGAGAGCAGAATTCATGCGAAAAGAAGCTGTGTCTCAGGACATTCTGTTCTGTAGAATGGGTTTCAAGGACAACTTAGGCAACTTCACTTCTAATGATTAAGAAGTCAAAGAAGGGTGACCATAATGGTAAACTTGGTTTTCAACTTGACTGGGCGTGAAATCAACCAACAGAACAAGCCCCTGGGCACACCTGGGAGGGATCATCCTGATTGGTTTAATTGATGTAGGAAGATCCAACCTAAATATGAGTAGCACCTCTCACTCTTAGCAGAGTAACAAGCAGTCTGTAAGGGAAAAGACTTTTCGCCTTTGCCTACTGGCCTTCCGGTTGTGCTGGCAAGTTTATCTACTATGTCGTCAATTTATTGATACTGCCAGCACTATTGCTTCCACTCTTTGCTAGCATTAGTGTCTAGCATGTTAGCCTTCCAGTATGGATTACAGACCAGTGGCTCTCCAGGAATCCTAGAGCCAGTTGTTCTCAATGTTCCCAATGCTTAGACACTATAATACAGTTCCTGTGTCTCCAGGGTGAAAGCAGACATTGGACTCCTTAGTCCATATCCTGCAAGCCAATCTAAAACATCTGTTTTGAAATGCATTCATTTTATCAATTTTGTTCGTTCAGAGAACACTGACAAATAGAGCTATGTGCATATTTTATCTAGTATGTTTGAAGCCCTAGGTTTGCTCTCCAGCACTTGAAAAGTGTATTGTAAATTATATGAAACCGCCCTTTCCATATCCATCATCCAGTGCTGATATGAGACCTTACTATTTTAATGACATACTATTGTACCTAGTGTCAAGAGGACAACCCCACCCACCATATCCTAGTGTCCCTTCTCTAGACTCTTGTGGTACCAAGAGAATGCAAGTGTCCACCCTTGCCCACTGCTAAACTGGCTCAAAGGTTTTGCGATTCTTCTTTGCATAAAACTTTTTAGAACTTTTTAAAAAATTGCTGAGATCTGAAAGGTCTTGCATGGTAAAAGCAGAAATGATTATTTCCTTGTAAATATTCTCATGCCTTCATATCTCATATAAATAGATATATAACATTGTGTCCTTTAGGCACCTAGAAGAGTCTTAAAGGTAGGTTTTATTTTTTTGACTCTACATCAGATAGTTTGGAGAACAATTTATGTATCAAAAACCATTTAAGCATGTGGGTGTAATTGAATACAAGGTCTTCTCTTCAGGGTGTAATAATTCTGAATGCCTACCCTTACCCCCTCCCTTTCCCACTTCTTTTTCCTTCCCAGTTTCATTCTGTTGTGTGTTTGTTTTTTAATTTCTCTGCTTCCCACTGCAGTTAATACCCATAGCTATTCCATCCTTGGGGTTCTGACTCCCAGGAATTTTCAAGAATCCCAAACGTCTTTGTGGCTTTGACATGAGTAGGTTCTTGATGCTTTATCTCTCATCCAAGACAAGCTAAAGCCTGTGATCTGGATAGTGCATAGAGTCCACAGGTGAGAGGTAATGTCTATCAGTCGTGACTCACCTGGTTGAACACCTCAGATAGTTCATCTCAGCAGGCTTGTATTCAAAGAATATTCTGTTAGTTTTCCAGATCCCTGTGATGAGTCCAGCATGAAGTTTCAACTCTCTGAACCACAAAACAACACAATGGTTGAGGCCAATTGTTAATCATCTATGCTTCCTTTAGTTCCCATGTATTTTTAAATGTGGATGGGAGAAAATATTCCACAAGTGCCTGCCATGCAGCTCATGTCCGTTTTTTGTTTGTTTGTTTGTTTGGTTGGTTGATTTATTTTTGTTTTTTGTCTTTTGTTTTTGTTTTTCAAATATTCTTCTTTATTAAGAGGAGAATTGTTTTTGTTTTCTTTATTCTTCTTTATTAAGAGGAGAATTGGTGCTTATAGATATCTGGTTCATGAATAATACCAGAACAGGGGAGCACAAAGAATTGGAACTTTAGCATCATGAAGCTCTCAGAATGACTCATTCCTCTGTCCTGTGGCTATCGTTCTTAATGCTCATATGACATCACTTCAAAATTCAGCTCTTGTCTTGTATCCTATGTTATCCCAAGGAGAAGGAAAAGGATGTAAGTCCATACTTAGGTATCTGAGTCTTGTGTAGCTACCAGTAGCCACAGGTTACTGGGTTCCTTAAAGGAAAGCTGGGGATGGATGGGAAGGACGGTGAGGGAAATAATGAACCAAGACAGAGTTCTCTGATCAAGGCTCAATCTTTAATCGTAGGGTCTTGAATTTAAAGTGGGGAGATCAATCCCCCATTGTGACAGGATCTCACTGCTTTATCAGGAAGGACGATCAGGCTGTTCAGCAGGTGGTGGCTTCTTGCAGGAAACTACAGAAGTGGCACACAGTAGACTTTACCTAGGTTGGGAAGACTCCATCCTAGGTGGGCTAGCCAACTGTGGCTGAAACAAGGTCTGATTCAGCCCGCTCAAGGCTAGGGGGAAGGGCACAGTCTTGGATCCATAAAATTTGATTGATGATGGGATTTGAGGGCAAGAAATGTTTATTTTTGTGTGTGATTGCCAACAACACTCCTGTTATGGGATTTTGAAAGTAATTTTGTTTCAGAAGTTTCATTGTGTACCTTCACTGTGCATGGTTTTGTATTATATAAGGACATTTTCATTGCACTAACAACTTCCATGATCTCTTTAGCTATAAGTACCTACTGAAATCTCACTCACCTCCTGCTAAAGGCATCCACTGAACTGATTTCTGTGTCTATAAATTTGTTATCTTTTTTTTTTTCCTGGGCATTTCCTATAAATGAAATCATGTAGTCTGTAATCTCTGTTGTCTGGCTTCTTTCATTTGCAGTCCTGTTTCTGAGGTTCATAAACACTGCAGCACGAATCAATATTTCATTTCTTTATATTGCTGAATAGTTTATGGTATGGATGTAAAATACCACAGGTTGTTATATGATCCATTTACCAGTTAATAAATATTTGGATTGTTTAGTTTAGACTGTTATAAACTGCTTTTATGAGCATTTTTATATAAATCATTGTGTGGACACATTTTCATTTCTCTTGGGTGGACTGATAAGATTAGAATTGCTGGTTCATATAGTCAGTTCATGTTTTTCTCTTTAGGAAACTTAAATAGTTTTTCAAAGTAGCTATACCACTTTAAGTTTCCAGCAACAATGCAGGGTTGCTTTTTGTTGTCTATAACCTTGTCAAAGTTTAGCATGATGAGATATTTTTATAATCCTATTTAAAGGTTTTATGGTAACTGTTGGTGTGTTTAAATTAATCTCTTTAATCATTTACAGGGCAGATTTTCACATACCTATTATTTGTTGGCAAGCCTTTTTTCATGAATCCCCTTGTACATCTTCCTTGATACATACAAGCTGTTGCACGTTTTTTTTTTTTTAAAATGGCCATTTGCATCTTTATCTTGATTAATGTATCTTTGGATTATCATATGTCTTATATCATTCCATACTAAACTATTCATGTTGTTATTAAATTGAAGATATACATTGTTGCATATTATAGGTAAAAATTTCTTGATAGATATGTTTCCCAATGATGTTCTTTTTATGTTTAGTCTTTGCATTTCTTCAGTATGTCCATTCAAATGCAAATGTTTCCTACACCCCACCCCCATTTTTTAACTTGTCCTGCCTGTAGGTTTTATTTAGAATCTTCCTAGTTCCAAAACCTCACATTTTATTCTCATACTTTTATTTGAATGATTTTGTAGTTTTACATTTTTGAGTTAAGTCAGTGACTGACTGCAGGCGTCTCAGTGGCCACCATGATCAGCAGAGTGTTTTCCTGAGGAAAGCAGGAGGGTAGTTCAGTTCACCATAACTATGTAGCGAGAGTTATGTCAAACGTCAGGAGTCTGACCCAAGGTATTTTATTTTGGGCATATTTAAGCACAATTTGGAGAAAATTTTCCTGATGATAATTAACTCAATCCTGTGTGTATTCTAAGCCACAAAGTAAGCTAACTAAAGATCAGACAAATACATGACACCTTCCACAAAGACAGGTTCTATAGACTGACTGAGAAAAATAAGTTCATGTTATAAGGATTTGGAGGAGAATCCTGTGTGGTCTTGGCAACAGAGACAGTGCAAGGACACCAGGCTATTAGCCATTTTTGCTTAAAACATTCTGGGTGGCTCACAGGTTATATGTCCCTTCCTTTGAAAGAACATCCCTGTGTGTCCAACATTCCAGATTCCTAGTGCTTATCTGTGAGCACAGGGACTGCAGTGTCTCTTACCTTTGAGTTAATTCTTCCTGTGCCTGATTTTCTGTAAGTCTTGGGATGGCAGAGTTGCACGGTGACTAACTAGCTGACTTGCAACCTTCGACCATCACAATTTGCACAAGAACACTGACCCCTAACAGCTGTCCTCTGACCTCCACATTTACTCTGTGTCAGGTTCTCTCTCTCTCTCTCTCTCTCTCTCTCTCTCTCTCTCTCTCTCACACACACACACACACACACACACATACACACTGCTCAAAATGCACATTGGTGTCTAGCAGTAATACTTCCTGCTAACATGTGTTGGTGTCATAGAATGCTGGTCTCATATAATGACTTATAACAAATTTAGTTTTAATATATATTTGAAAAGAATGTGTATAAGAATAATACCATATTTCTGTAATTATTTACTACAAGAGAATCTATTTGAATGTAACATTTTCTGTGTTAGAATATCCTCAATTGCTAATTCAGTGAACTTACCTATTGTAAACCAGAGAGATCATAGATTCTATTTTATTTTTGTTTCTGAGTACAATGTACTATTAGAGGTCCTTTTGAGAATAAAATCATATACTCTAGCTTAGCTAATTCCAATTGCTGGGATATAGTTATACTAATATTAATTTTATTTCTTTAAATTTGTATAAAATGATAACAATTCCCTTTTATTATTAATTTTGATAATCCATTTTATTTGGGTCAGTCGTTCTTTATTGTTGCTTGTTTGTTTGTTTGTTTTGACAGTCTCACATATACAGGCTGTCCTCAAAATTACTGCATAGCTCAGGGTGACCTTGAACTCTCAATCTTTCCACTTTTACCTCCGAAATGCAGCATTACCAGTATACTCTCCCATGCACAGTAATGGTAGTCATTCTTTCTTAGAGTATTTTCCCATTGCTCATTTCATTTATAGAAGTAACATTGAGTTATCCTATTTTGTATGTATTAAATTTAATTAATGTACTTAATTTTCTTTGTTTTAGAATTTAGTTTCTTCTTATATTTTGTTAATGTTGAAACTAAACTGTTGTCTTGCAACTATTTTATTTCTGATTCAGGCATTTATAGTTACAGATACACACCAAAGATTTTTGCATATCTTTTAAATTTTGTTATATTGTGTTTATATAATTTCTATTATTTAAGCAATCTCATGATTTAGTTTTGCTCTATAGCTTATATAAAGTCTATTGTTTATGGATGCCTCAGATGTGCTTCTGTTGTTGATTTACAGCTTTCTAACATAATTCCTAGACTTTAGATTAGCAGAGAGTCATCTGATCACAGCCTGGTGTGCTGTGAGTATTTTCCCTATATATGTGTCAGTGTTTGTGCTGCAGACCTTGAGCTGAGATTGACATTGGATCAGACAGTGTGTTTGACAGGGTTACGGATGTCTTCTGTGTATCTGTAGATTAACTTTAAGGATGCTTCTTGCCAGTGTTTGAGCATTTAAATTTTCAAGTGTTATTAAATTGTCTACTTCTTCTTTCATTTACATCAAGATTTGCTTCATGTATTTTGTGACTTTCTCGTTAGGTATATGCATATTAATAATCCTTACATCTTTCTGGTGTGTTGAGACTTTCATGCTTTTAAAACATTCCTCTTTGACACCCCTAATGTTTTTTTGCCTTAAAGTCTATTTTGTGTGAAATGACTACAGCAAATGGCTCTTTGTGGTTAATATATATTTTAGTTTTCCATTATTTTACTTTCAATCCATTTTTGTCTTTGAATTTAATGTGTTTCTCTTATAGGCAGCTGTGAGCAGGCTTTGCATTTTTACTCAGCCTGACAGTCTTTATCATTTAGCCAAGGGTGTCCCTGTCACAGAGGTCAGAGCCTCACTGTTTGCTGTTACATCTGTATTGGTGTCCTAGGTTCACTTTACCCTCCCCCTGTGCTTTTTCTTTTTGTATCAGATCGCTGCATCATAGCTGCCACCTCAAGTCCTCCATTGATTTCTTTTTAGTATTTTCTCATAGTTTCTTGGCCATTGTTTTCAGAATCACAATATGTAGCTTGAGGCTTTATTGTTCTTTTCAGATTACTTTTAATTTAATTACAGCAAGAAATGAAAACAAAACAAAAACCTCTGTTCTGATAGGTCCCTACTTTGTCTTGACTTTAGATAATTACAGTTTGATCATCCCTTATCCAAACAATTAAGACCTCAAATATTCCAAAATTTAAAAAAAAAGAAGTATGAGAACTGGTATAATGGTCAAATTATGAGGAAAACATCACAAATGCCACTTTGTTTCCACTCCAAAAAATACTAATAATATTGTAAGAGTAAAATTGCTACCAGGATAAGCTGCTGTGAAACAAAACTATTTCTTCTTTAAAATTAGCTTCTCTAAAACACAATAAAGGAAACATACAGTAATCCAGTAGCCAACATCAAATTAAGTGGAGAGAAACTTAAAGCAATTTCACTAAAATCAGGGAAAAGAAAAAGCTGTCTCCTCTCTCTCTCTCTCTCTCTCTCTCTCTCTCTCTCTCTCTCTCTCTCNCTCTCTCTCTCTCTCATCAACACAGTACTTATAGTTCAAGATGGATCAATAAGGCAATGAAAGGAGATCAAGGGGAGACAAATTAGAAAGGAAGAAGTCAAAGTATTGCTATTCACAGATGATATGATACTGTATATAAGTGACCCCCAAAATTCTCCCAGAGAACTCCTACAACTGATAAACAACTTCAGCAAAATGGCTGAATACAAAGTTAACTCAAAGAAGTAAGTAGCCCTCATTTATAAAACCAATAAAGAGGTTAAGAAAAAGTTAGGAAGACCATAGCATTCACAATAGCCACAACAATATAAAATATCTTAATGTAACTCTAACCAAGCAAGTGAAAGACTTATATCACAAGAACTTCAAGTCTTTGAAGAAGGAAATTGAGAAAGATAACAGAAAATGGAAAGATCTCCCATGCTCATGGATCAGTAGGATTAACATAGTAAAAAAGGCCATCTTTCCAAATACAATGTATAGATTCCTATCAAAATTCCAACACAAAATTTTACACACCTTGAAAGAATAGTTCTCAATTTCTTATGGAAAAACAAAAACCTAGAGAGACAAAACATTTCTGAACAGTAAAAGAATTTCTGGAGGTTTCACCATCCTTGACTTAAAGCTGAGCACAGAATTTGAGATTAGTAATAAAAACTGCATGGTATTGGTATAGGAACAGACAGATGGCTCAATGGAATCAAATTGAAGACCCAGAAATAAATCCTCACATCTATGGACACAATTTTTGACAAAGAAGCTGAAACCATACAATAGAAAAGCGAGAGCATCTTCGACAAATGGTGCTATTCTACCTGAGTGTCTGCATGTAGAAGAATGAAAATAGATCTATATTTGTCACCTTGCCCAAAACTCAAGTACAAGTGGATCAAAGATCTCAACATAAAACCAGATACACTAATTTGTATAGAAGACAAATTCCTGAACAGAAAAACACTGGCTCAGGTACTAAGATAACAATTAATGAGTGGATCAGCATGGAATTAAAAGCTTCTGTAAGGCAAAGGTCACTGTCCATAGGACAAAGTGGCAGCCTACAGATTGGGAAAAGATCTTCAGCATCCCTACATCGGACTAAAGGCAAATATCAAAAATACATGAAGAGAAATCAGACACCAACAACCCAAATAACCCAATTTAAAAATGGGGCACAGACCTAAACAAAGAATTCTCAACTGAGGAATATCAAATGACTGAGAAACACCTAAAGAAATGTTCAACATCCTTAGTTATCAGGGAAATGAAAATCAAAATGACTCTGAGATTCCACCTTACACCGTCAGAATGACCAAGATCAAAAACTCAAGAGACAGCAAATGCTGATAAGGTTTCTGAGCAAGGTGAGTGTTCCTCCATTGCTGGTTGGAGTGTAAATTTGTACAATTACTCTAGAAATCAATTTGCTGATTTCTTAAAAAACTGGAAATAATTCTACCTCAAGGTCATGTTATTCTACTCCTGGGCATATACCCAAAAGATGTTCTACTATCCCACAAGGATTTCTGCTCAACTGTGTTCATAGTTGTTTTATTCCTAATAGCCAGAAAGTGGAAACAACCTAGATGTCCCTCAATTGAAGAATGGATACAGCAAATGTGGTTCGTTTACATAATGGAATACTACTCAGAGGTTAAATCATTGCATCATAAATTTTGCAGACAAATGGACAGAACTAGAAAATATCATCCTGAGTGAGGTAACCCAGACTCTGACAATCATGCACAGTATATACTCATAAGTGGATATATAGCCATAAAGTACACTATAATCAAAAGACCTAATTAAGCCAAGTAACAAGGAGGATACAAGGTTGAATATTTCTCAGAAGGGAAAACAAAATAGATATTGGAGTTGGATGGAGGGAGGAAACATGGTGGGAGAGGGGATGAGGAGGGGAGTGTGTTGGACAGATCAGGTGTAGGGAGAGTAGGGAGAGAATAGAAATTGGCAGCTGGGGTGGAGCAGCGATCTCCAGAATGTGCAAGAGAGCTGGGGTGGGAGTGGGCCTCTGGGTGTCTATGGGGTTGCAACTCTAGTTGAGACTCTAGCAGTGCAGGGTATGGATCCTGAAGTTACTACTTCCTGTAGCCAGGCAGGACTCCCAGGGAAAGGATTAGGACAGCAACTCACCCACAAAGCCTTTGACCCCCAAATAATTCAGAATGTTGAGAACAGTTCACAAATCTGTTAATTCCATGCCAAAAGCCCAAGTCTAGCCAGAACATGGCGATGTGCTTGCTATGACTCTGAATAAGAAATGAGTAAGTGGCTTCATCAAAGTCAAATAGAAGAAGTAAAATCATTTCATTTGGGTTTAGTTTATCCACACAGCTAACTGATATTTCATAGACCTGTATACAAAATAAACAGTTTAAGTTTCAAATAATGGCATGACAGAGTTGCTGAGTTGGTTTTAGAAAGCTGTCACTAGTGTGTCACAGATGCACAGGCATCGTGTTACCAGCATGGCCATATAGTTCCTTAACCACATTATTCTGACATTTCTCAGTTCAGAGACCATAAAGCGACCACTATTTAAGCTGCTCACTTAAGTCACTGAAGGGCTGTGGCTCTTCTTTCTGTACAAGTCCTTCAAATCTTTGCTTTCAAGTTGACCCAAAATATTATCATCTTCATACAAATTGGCTTACATAAACACATATTTCTGTTGAATATGTCATTTGTTTATTTTCTTATAAGTATTCTTGAGTAAGATTGTCTTTCTTATCCTGCCTTGACTACATATCACTCAATGGTAAATCTGGCTGCCACCCCTAGAAATGAGGCAATATTGAGTCTGATATTGTTGGATATTGCTGGTGTACACAAGGTGTCCCTTTTCTAGGGCTTCCAACAACTGAAATTAGAAAACTAGTCATTTGTGTTATGTATGTCCAGGCATCAGACATTTAGCCAAACAGCTGCATGATCAATTTGATCTGACAATAAAATCAAATGGAATGAGTGTATCTGGCTTCATAATGAAGCCAATCCAATGTGCTTTCATCAGTGCAAATCAATCAATGCAAATGCTATAAGAATATCTCATTAAAAAGCTAAAAGAACATTAGTCGAGAAACGTTATACATAAGACAAAGAAAATACTTTGCCGCATAATACATAACAAAGCTCTTGCAATTTACTTGTTTGTGCAAATCAATTAGGGTTTTAATTAAAAGATCTTTGGTATCAATTCACATGTTCATTTTAAATCCCCTACCCCGATCCCCTGCAGAAGTTACCTTAGGTCTTCATCAAGGTATATTTGAGGGATTCCTTGACATTACCTTGCTCCTTGTCTTTGATGTTGTCTCTGGAACTCCCATCCATATCATAGCTTTGTGTTTACAATGTTCCTCTTCTAAACAATGAGCTCCTTTAAGATGGGGGCTTCGTCACTAGCCATTGAATCTCTAGTATCTCTCATGATATGTGGATCATAGTAATCACTCAAAGGTTTACTGAAGATAAGGGAGTAGGATCATACATTTATTGATACTTTCTAAAAATCTAATTCTATTTCATGTGTATGATCATTTTGTCTGCATTTTATTTGTGTGTCATATTCATGCCTGGTGCCTGTGGAAGCCAGAAGAAGGTATCATATTCCCTGGAACTTGAGTCATAGACTATTGTGAACTACCAAGTGGATGTAGAAACATGGTCCTGTGGAGGAGCAATGAGTGCTCTATCTATACTCCAGAGCCATCTCTCCAGTGCCACATTTATCAAGTCTTGATTCAGCACAATACTCAGAGACTGGGAGTTTAAGGACTTCTCCTGCACTTTGAAGGTGGCTGGTAAGTGAGCTTTCAGTATAAGTTGTGGTTTCAGTATAGCTGTGGTTTCAGTATAGCTGTGGTTTCAGTATAAGCTGTGGTTTCAGTATAAGCTGTGGTTTCAGGGACTTAGGACCTAGAAGCCCATGGCTTCTCCTCTTAAGGTACTAAGTTAAACAAGACAATTTGAGTACCTCCAAACGATTAAGAGCAAATATTCTGAAATGAACCAAGTGCCAAAAATTGCAAATAGAAAAAGTTATGAATGAATGGAAATACTAAAAATTTTTAGTTTAAGCATTTTTTTAAAATTTCTTTTTGACATAAGCAGATTCCTCGTTTTTTTAAACCAAGATTATTTTTATTTTATTTATCTTTGGCCAGTAGTACCATGCAATAATACTATATTTTAAAGAGAAATTATTCTAGTAACACTTACTACGCACAAGACATGATGATCTGTGTTAGAAATATGAACAGGATGAAACCTGATTCCTACCATTCATGTCTAGATATCTAATTGGAGGAGAGATCAAAATTACAAATAATTGCAATGAATGATTGCAAGTAAAAAATGTATGCTTGAGATAACTTTAAGGGGTCTCTCTCTGTCTCTCTGTCTCTGTCTCTGTCTCTGTCTCTGTCTCTGTCTCTGTCTCTCTCTCTCTCTCTCTCTCTGTGTGTGTGTGTGTGTGTGTGTGTGTGTTTTCTAGGTCAAACTGTGAGGTCATTTCCAAGATGACTCTAAAGGTCAAAAAATGCTTGGTCGAGCAGTCAACCTTTGAGTGGAGCACTGTTGATAAATGAAGTTAGTTAGAGAGATGAAGGGAAGACCCAGGAAGCACTGTGAGTACAGACATGATAAAATGAATTCCCAGAAGGCCCCTCTGTACAAGTAGGGGAGGAAGCTATAGGTTTCACTGGAGTGAGATCCTGGCGTCAGGTGCTGGCAGGTGGAAACAGCAGGGTAAGTAGCATATTTGATAGCAATGAAGATAAGGCTTCCTTGCAAATTGAACTTGAAACAAGCTAGATATAAATATAGATCTATTAAGACACAGCACTTCATGTGTCAGTCTCCATTAACGATAGGAGGCTGAGACGTATTTGTGCTGAGTGGCAGGAATTGGTGGGCCTGCCAGTCCCAGGAGGGTGGGGAAAGCAGGAGAATTATCCTCCCACTCCTGAGAGAAGCACTTGCTTACAAGTAAGCACAACCTCTGTTGTATCACAATTTGATTAGACTTCAAGTGCTTAGAAGACATAAAATTGCCTGTGATGGAAATCAGAGCTGGAGTACAATGCAGGGCTAGGGGTTGGTTGTCAGCATGCAAGATCAAAATCTTTTCTAACTTGTATCAGACATAGGATTAACATTGGATTCTTTAAAAAAATTTTTTTGAGTGATACTCACAGTGTTCCACTAAATACAATCTTGGGAAATTATGTGATGGCATCTACTTAACTGCCAAGAGCTGGGTGATGAGTTATTATCTCCTCAACTGTCTTTAAAAGTTGAAGAGTCTGCAGCTAGACAGTGGGGATTTGGCTTTGATCTATATTTTTTACAGTTATATTATTTCCCCATCTTGGATTAACCAAGTGGAACTTGGGGTGCTTATTAGCTCCATGGAAGGCAAGGGGGTCACACTGCTGAGAACCCGGAATTCTCTATCTACTTTGTCATGCCACACACAAGATGCAAGACCATAAGATGTCCTTACCAGGAATAAAAGTGCACATTTCTAAGCAGAATATTATTTGATTACATTGTTTTAGTATCTAGTGTGTGGCCTGTTCTTGAAATGACAAAAAATATGGTTATTATTGTCCAATCTTGATTTTATTTTAAATGTTCCATGCCATCCTGACAGGACCCTATGGCTTCCAGGCTAGGTTTATGAGATAATAGTTTCTTTGCTGTGACTGTAGGGTGAAGATACAACATTGAAACTTTGGAGTTCAATAAAATTTTAAATGCTTTTTTTGTGTGTTGCTTTCCAATATTTTTATGAAATTCTACTTTCTGGGTTTCATGAAATCCTGTGGCTCTTTCAGCAATAACCAATTACAACCTTTTATCCTGTTGCCCAAGGTTAAATTTAATTGAAGTAGAACCAGCTATGAATGCCCAATGACTATTTTATATTTCAGAAAATTAAATAATTTTGCATTTTCCATGCAAGTACTTTGGGCAGTTTAATTGTATGGATGAGTGAAAGTTGGTAATATTACTTGAGTTTGTATATGCCATACATCACCAGTATGAGTTTACAATAGCCTTTCAGTAACAATTATATAAAATGTAAATTGTCCACTTGTCGTTGAGAATCTGATACCCATGTTCTCATTAGATATTTCTTACTTTCTTCTAAACACCTCTTTTCTTCATGCATAAGCCAGCCTTAAAGTATCTCTAATAATATCTTCAACTGATGCATTAAAAAGAAAAGTACATGAACTGGATAAATGGGTCAATGGGCAAAGGACATGCTCAGCAAGCATGAGGCCAGTAAGGATGCCAAACCAACCTGGGAGATGGCCTAAAATCCCACATCTCGGGAGGCAGAAGCAGAATCATCTAGGCAAGCTCACTGACTGAACTAACAGAATCAGGGCTTAGATAAAGAGAGTGGTCTAGGGAGACGCCTTGTGTCAACCTCTTACTTTCACAAGTGCATACAAGAAGGTATAATGTACCCCCCCAACACACACACACACACACACACACACACACACACAGAGAGAGAGAGAGAGAGTAAGTGTACAGCATACACTCCCACACACAAACCTTTAAATATAAATAAACAAATACAACTTAGCTGACCATCTTATATATCCCCAATAATTCAAAGGTACCCCAAAATTTCTTTTCTGGCTCTTGAACTAACAAGTGTTCCTAGGTCCCTCATTGGGATTAGTCATCCTTTCCTGTTATAGTATGGTTTGCTCTAATGATATCTGTAACTTCAACATGCCGTATTGCTGTCCCTATTAAACCCTTCAAATTTTCTAGAAATTTTAGTATCTTTTATCCATGTCACATCATCTGAGTTTCTTCTTGGCTGTGAAAGCAAGATAAAACTCAATTCTTGAGCTATACTTTCAGATTTAAACAAATGTGTGTGTGTTTGTGTGTGTGTGTGTGTGTGTGTGTGTGTGTGCAATTTATATCAAAATTTTGTAAGACACATGTTTCTCCAAAATTTTTCTATTTTTAAATTGAAAATGGTGAATGAAATAAGATGATTTGTAGTTTGACAAAGTATGTCTTTCTTGGTCATTAGTTTTCACTGTTCATTGGAATAACTAGAGAAATGCTTATGGTTTGACAAAACAGCATAATTTACCCACTGAAATCCCTTCTCAGAGTCATACTGAAATGAGACACCTTGCCAATCAGCAGCAGAATTTCCAGTAAATAGATCTTTCTCTTTGTACTAGTGTTTCATTGTATAGGGAAAACCGTCCCCAAAGCGAGACGCATTTGTTCATGGTAGTATATAAACTTTTAAGTTGACATTGGCAGAGTGGTCCAGATTTCTAGAAGAAAACATTACCAATAATAATTGCATGTGGCAGGTGAGACAATTTGGTTAAACAGTGGTGTAATAGATAATACACCTGGTATGGAAAGCTACTGGCACTCTCTAGAAACAGTTGCCTAGTGTGACTTATATGGAGTTGAAGCACCTACTGGGAAACTAACACAAATAGTCATAGAGCTCAGGCTTGCTTAGAAGGGTAAAGGATGGGAGATTCAGTGATAATCAATATGTAAAGGAATGGTGGCTGGTCTCTGTAGAGTGGACGTATCATAATAATAGAAGACAAAATTTGTCTTAGTGACTAACAGTCTATAACCAGGCATAGGGCTGAAAGGGTAGAAGTAATTCTGGCCCTACTGTGCTAGCTGGTGAAGAATGTCTTATCTGGAGTGTAACAGGTGACCCTTGCTAGCTTCATCATATCTATTCCTATCAATAGTTACATGTATGCATGACAGTTTTATTTTTTTTGTAATACAATTAAAATACAAATGCATATTTACATTTATTTGTATCACAGTTTTAAATCTCAATTCATGTATGGGGAACAGCATAATTACATCCACATATAAGCATTTGCATATGAAAGTCCTTGATTTGCATGGACAATTACAAGTACTCTTTTTTTTTTTGCTGATGCAAATGAAGAAACACCTTTGGAAAATTGGCCTCATAATTTCTAATCATACATCTTTGAGTGCCATGTACAGTTTTAGGAAAGAAATCGGCGTCCTTTCAAGAATGTCAAGTCATTTAGTCAGATTTTCCTCTGGGAGAAGTGCTTGACTGAATAATTTTTCTTCCTAATAATAATAACACTTAAAAATTGAGCATTCAATAGTCCAAATTAGAGAGAGATAAAATACTGACATGGTTTCCAAATAGGCAAAGAATCCTGCACTTGACTTCGCTACTCTATGGGAAGTTTTATGGGTGTTTTATTACAGGCATTCAGAGAACTATTTATCTACTGACTTTGCATCTCAGAAGATTAAAATCTCTGATGATTCTTTGTTGGTAAAATTGAAGAGGGTCGAATCTCTTGTTTCAGAAGGCAAAGGGCCACAAGAGGCATTTTCAGAAGCACCCCCAGGTGTCTGTCTCTTGAGATAAATCTCAGTGGGAGTTAAATATTTCCCAAGGGAGAGTGAAATTCACATTTGGACTTTAGCAGCTGTCAAAAGCCTAAGGTCTCTCAAAAGAATGATTATTTAACATGATCTTTAATGTCAACTTTATGTCCAAAATGCTGGGTCTGTCTTGGAGTGTTTCTATTCAGTTCTCAGTTATTTAAATATGTGAAATTTCTTCTTGTCAGGAGCATGATCAGGAAGAGAACATTTTCAGTTCTATCATTTATGTACTTTTGGTAATTACACTTCATTTATTGGGTCATGAGAAATGACATTTTGTTTCTAAGTGAATAGAGTTATAATGACTTCGCCTAAGATAGTTGTCTTAATCCTGTCACTGAGGTAACTTTGCCCTTATAAAATCACTCTGTGGTAAGCCTTTTCTGCCCATGTTGATCGAAGGACACAACAACCATTTTGAGCACATAAAACCAATGCCTGAGTTCTCTGTTCAAAGGTAAGGTGAAAATGCAAAACCAGTCTTTCCAAAGAGCATCAGGAGACTTTGCTGGAGTCTTGTTCCATAATCATGGTTCAGGGATGTGGGGTCCAGATGGGCTGGTCTCCTAGATGAGTGGACCGAGCTATCTACCCTCATTTTCTTAAGACTGTATTTTGTTTTTCTATTGAGTTTTCTATGTGTGTGTGTGTGCATACATGTGTGTGTGCACGCATGTGCATGCATACACATGTGTGTATGTTATATGTGATATCCATAAGGAATTCCTCTATATAATAATGAATATTTTTCCCACTTATAGAAATAGGTTTTAAATTTGAAGGATTTTTGGGTGCACACTAAGAAACACCAGAGGGTTTTGTTTTTTATATCTTTCTATACCTTATGATTATGGTAACCTTATGTACTAGTTACTTTTCTTGTTGCTCTATGAGGAATAAAATGGATTTTCTGTTCCGTTTGTTAGCCATCTGTAAGCATACTGCATCAAAGTTGTCACTTCAGGTGACATGAGATGATACAGAAGAAGTAATTATAACAAATCACATAAAAAACAAGACAGTGGTGATATTAAAATGAGATGATGGTAGGCGAAAAGTAGCTTCAGTGGCATGTCCATGTGTGTAGGACTGAAGCAGACTCTAAGAACTTGAAAACGCTCAAGATTTGCACAATGTACACAAAAAGAGCACGTGTAGATAATATTGTCAATCAAATTAACAGATGATATTTGTAGACAGAAAGAGAATATTCTTCCACCCCTGCTTCCTCACTGAGCCATTCAAACTCACCACTCGTCTAAGCATCCGACTTCTCACCTGCAAGAGTCTTTTGGGAGAGAGAACTAGACAGTAGAGGGGCCAGATCCTGCCTCCAGGATGTCAGAGCTGCAAGGGCAGCCAGTCATCCTTCAGCTTTCTAAAGTCAAGAAGCCTGTCTACTTTGAAGCTGAAGGAAAACAGACTTTTTTTTTTTTTTTTTTTTTTTTTTGGTATCACCAGAAATACCTGAAATAGGTAACACCTTTTAAATATGTATTTGACTGTAAGTGTGTGAGGGCTTTAAACACATGCGTGTCTGAATACCAAGTGTGCACAGTGCCCAGGGAGACAAGAAGCTCCCCAGAAGGGCCTTCTTCTTCCAGAAGGAGGAACTGGAGTTGCAAGTCTTTGTGCTGTCATGAAGGTGCTGGGAATTGACCCTGGTTCCCTGGGAAAGCCATCTCTCTCCAGGGCCCTGGTAGCAAGTTTTGTAAACAGACCTCTTCCTATTCATGCTCAGGACAAAATCAAGAAAACAGTCATAGGTCAGAATGTGAACTGATATTTGTTATAAACATGGTGAGAGTTGAACCATACTTAGTAGAGGAAATGATGTTTTCTTGAAGCCAGCAAACTGATCCTTTTTAAAAGGCCACATAAGTAAGATTGAGAATGGTGAAAATTTTACCCATTCGATGAACACCAGATGATTTTTAATCACCATTGCCTTGTGTGTATCTCTTTCTGATGTTGGCTCATTCTCTGAACACCAACACTCTGACGTAGCATCAGGAGAAATGGGAATGTGTTCTTTCACGTGCTCATGCATTGCTCCATGACCCACTTGAGCTCTTAGAACCACGTGGGGCCAATCATGAGGCTTTTCATGGAGAATCCGCAGACCGTGCTGTGCTGCAGGTTATGCATCACCCCCCTGCCCCGCCTACATGAGGGACAAGCTGATACTGGCTGTGCGTATGGGATCCTGTGTTTTCAGCTGATATGAATTCAGAGGTAATGTTACCCAGGGTGTTCAAAGATCACATCAGAGAGAATAATTTGACATAAGGATAAATAAATAATGCATTCACTCGTTAGCCTACAAATAAATGGCGATGCCTAAAAACTGCACCTTTTGAGCAATATTAGGGCTGCCATATAGGCAGAGCTGCTCCCACCTTCTAACGTTAATATTCCTGTGTTGGCATGGTACTCCTTTTTCATTAGAGCCTTTCAAGCAGAAAAGCTAATATCTGAATATATTATTTTACATATTTACTTCAAACTTAACAGGGCCAAAGCTCAGCAAAGCAGTCCCCATGCATGGAATACTAACAGGGGTTTGCAGATGGTGGAAGGAGAGAAATGGCCGAAAGGTGGAGAGTGAGAGGGTCCCCGGCACAAAACTCAGACACAACTTGCAGCCAAACCCAGCTGATAGAGCTAGGCAGAGGCAAAGAATCCCAAGAAGAAAAACAAAACAAACAAACAAACAAACAAAAAACGCAAACAAAGCAAAACAAAAGCAAAAACCAAAACAGATAAACACAAAACCATTAACAAACACACACAAACTAAACAAACTGCACAAAGCTGTTTGAGTAGGCATTTTTTTATGTTTTAATCCAATAGTAAGCACATAAATATTTATTTCTTAAAATATAAAGTTTTTAAGATACAAATATAGGCGAATCTCTAAAAGAGATCATTTTTATAAATAAGAATTGGTTAATGAATTCTCAGATACCCAGTGGTCTGTAATTAATATAGTTCTGCATTTTAGAAGAGAGATACTTCAAAAACAGAGTTCATGGAATTTTTGTTAAATTGTGTAAATTTATTTTAAAAATTACCTTTATTTAAAACTTTACCCTAAGCCATTGAACTTGAACTTGTGCACAAAGGATTCCATGAGATATCTCAACACATGAGAAAATTCACTTTTACTACTTTTGACAAAAAAGATGCCATAACAGTGTGATCCTTGTGAGTAGGCCCCACTGCTTTTCTTAGCCTGTCTTCACGCTCCTTAGAGTAGATTCATATAACGCTGTAAGTGACAGGTTGGGAGTCTTGTTTTAATTCTCTGTTAGAGATTTAAAGTATGGTTTTCTTTCTTTTAATTTTTTTTTTATTTTAAGTGTGTGTGTGTGTGCGCGTGCATGCATGTGTGTGTATGTGTGTGTGTGTGTGTGTGTGTGTGTACACTCTCATACATGAGTGCAAGCATCCACAGAGGCTAGAAGAGGGTGCTTGATTCCCTCCAGCTAGCATTATGGGCAATTGTGAGGCTTCTCACATGGGTGTTGAGAACTGGATCTGTTCTTCTGAAAGAGCAAGTGCCCTTAGCTGCGGAACCATGCACCACTCCAGTCCCTGGGTATGTTCTCCACGGTAATCCAGGCACATGTTTACACTGTACCATACCGTCTAGCTCCAGGTAATGGTTACTGTTTATTATTCACATTTCTGCTTGCTGTTGCTTGTTCCTGCATTCCAGTCTATGCTCAGATTCACTATGTAGTTAAGGATGACCTTGAACTTTTGATCCTTCTGATCCCTGTTTGTTAGTGCTGGAGACAGGCTTTGTACTCGCTAGGCTAGTGCTGGATCAAGCCTGAGCTACAACTTCAGCCCTCACATTTCTCTTTTTACTTGGCTATACAGCATCTAGTACATTATTAAACATGCACATCTACAAAAACAGACACTGCTCATTCAGAGGCAGACAGTATTAGGATGTACCTGGATTGTAGACAGCACTGTCTTCCAACACATGGAGCCTGCTTATACAGAAAGTCTATATTCCTGTGAACATGGTGGGAGCAGGGGAGTCACAGTATGTGCCTTAAAGTCTAATACTGAGTGGGAAAATAAAGAGTCACATTGTGTGTTGGTTTGAATATGCTTGGCTCAGGGAGATGTGGCCTTGTTAGAGGAAGTGTGTCACAGTGGATGTGGGCTTTAAGACCCTCATCCTATCTGCCTGGAAGCTAGTTTTCTGTTTGTCTTTGGTACAAGATGTAGAGCTCTCAGCTCTGCCTGCACTATACCTGCCTGGATGCTGCCATGTTCCTGCCTTGATGACAATGGACTGAACCTCTGAACCTGTAAGCCAGCCCCAATTAAATGTTGTCCTTATAAGGACATGTCCTTGGTCATGGTGTCTGTTCACAGTAAAACCCTAACTAAGACATATTGTTTGTAACATGTGCCATTGAAACTCTATCACCCCACTGTAGTCTTAAGGTATGATTAAGCTTCAGGCATAACTATAAAATTCATGAGGGGAAATTAGGTCAAATTTAGAGAAGAGTTAAATATCACAGCAGAGAATGCCTGACTGCCCAGAGCTGAGGTGCCTTGCAATGAACTGGATAAAGGACAGAGAAGCTGACGGTTAAGTCTAGAGACTGACATAAAAGCAGAGGCTTCGACTTGACAAAGGCACAGATCCAAGATTCAGGAGTTGTGGTAGGACGCAGGTAATGGTCTGTACCTATGTGAGTCTTCAACAGAAACAGAAAGACAGTTTCTATGAAGAAGTTGAAAGTGATAAAATATATGATCAGAGGAAAGAAATACAGCATGCAGCAGGCACACCCGCAAGTGTATTAAGTGTGCTTACGCTGGTAGATTTTATCCACAGTGCTCTAAAGAGCGCTGTGTGTGTGTGTGTGTGTGTGTGTGCGTGTGCGCGTGCGTGTGCGTGTGCGTGTGCGTGTGTGTGTGTGTGTGTGTGTGTGTGTGTGTGTAATAAGCTCTCTGCAGTACCTCTACTGAGCCACATGGTTCTTTCTTCCTTTTCTTTAGACTCCTATTCAGTCATGAGTACCCGGACATGATTTTTCTTGGCCAGTGCATTTGACATGTACCAATGCAATTCTCTCTCATTCTCTATTTCCTCCAGCCTACCCTGCTTTTTTACCAAGCATTTGCA
>NC_034596.1:6589756-6599144 GCF_900095145.1 Mus pahari | reverse complement strand
GCTAGAGACACGAGCTCAGGGGGTATTGATTAGTTCATATTATTGTTCCTCCTATAGGGTTGCAACCCCCTTCAGCTCCTTAATCCAAAACTTTTGACGTGTAAGGATCTACCTTTACCCTGGACCAGAGCCTCTGCTGGCAGTCTGTATAGAAGGTTTGGAAGAAATAAGCTATTTTTCTTTTAAAGTTTTGCTTGTTTCCTGTTGTTCTTACTAGGAATCCCATGCCTTTACTGACATTGAAGCCTACATCTTTGGGATTATAGCATATATTGAAGGCCAGATGAGACATTCAGCCTTGTAGACTAAATGACTACTAGACCTTCCATTGATAGATAGCTATTATTGGATTAGCTGGACCACAGTCTGGAAGCCATTCTAATGAATACCCTTTCTATATGTATACTTTCTGTAAGTTCTGTTCCTCTAGAGAACCCCAACTAATATACTCACTTAAGGATGTATTTAAAGATCTTCCCAATTAATAACAATTATGAGGTAGCTCTTAAGGACCACACCCTCTTCAGAGAACCTAACATGCTTGTTGAGCTTCTAGTGAGTCCAAAAAGATAACAATACACTTACCTCTAAAAAAATCTAAATAAACAAAGTATTCTAAATATAGGCCTTGAATGCTGAATTCTGTTCAGACTAAGGAAGGGAGAAGGATACAAAGTAACATCTGTTTTTATTAAGTTGCATGGCTATCTAACAACACACACACAGTGTGCCAACTAAGAAACATAGTATGTTACTTGAGGTTTCTAAAATGACCATTGGCACAGTAGGCTTAAGGAAGGAGTTTGGTAAAGTTATGCAGCTAAAGGAACTTCAAGGTAAGAGATCTATAAGAATCAAGATGGGCTGGAGAGGTAGCTCAGTGGTTAAGAGCACTGACTGCTCTTTCAGAGGTCCTGAGTTCAAATCCCAGCAACCACGTGGTGACTTACAACTATCTATAATGGGATCTGATGACTTCTGGTGTGCACCAGTGTATTCACGTACATAAAGTAAATAAAAGGAGCGAGTGTGTCTAAGACTCCTTTAAAAAAAGAAAGAATAAAGAAGTTATTAGATAATCCAGACAGTTGTCAATATTTCAAAAGAGTAAAGTAGCTTTCATTATGTCTTCTGTTTCTCCCACACATTCTGTTTCCATCCCAGCCTGTTTCATTTATTTTTGTTTTCCATAGAAATTTGCATTCATGTAATTTTATGGAATGTATGAATGTCTCTACACATTTCCTCACTGGATCTTCTGGACAACATCTGTGGTATCACAATACAGGAAAGAAAATATTGACAATCACTATGAAAATATACTTGAGTGATGATTTTCCCAATTTTCCCCAGTACCTGCAATAGGAGAGAAGTTAATCTATTATACATCATGAATATTTTGGAGCATGAGATTTAATTGCCTAGCTAAAAAGAGCCATCTGAAAATATGTTTCCTCTTTGTTCTGGATATAAACATAGCCTATATTATTACTTCTTCCTAGAAGACAGATAAGACCAAGTGTCTAAGTTCTACCCAGAAAACATGCAGAATTGATGGGTGCCACTTCTAAATCTGCTAAGGCAAATCTTTACTCATTCTTGTGCAGCCATTTCCACATTCCCTGGTAGAGATGCAAGCACTCTGAAAACATAACACGTGGGCCAATAAAATGGAAGGGTCTTTAATCCTAAAAATAGCATCAAAATCTGTGTCAAATATCATTATTGATTTGTAATGTAAATCACTAATGCGTGCAGCATGTCAGAGTTGCTTCTTAAGCTATCTTCATTAATATAGATAGATACAGAAGTAGATGGAGGTTACTGTTTTCTGGGTTCAGTGCTAAAGGAAATTTACTCAGGGAAAAAAAGCCTCTGGCCAAAGTAGAGTGGTTAGTGCATGATGAAATTCCACTTGACTTCAGTTTCATTCTTTCTAGAGCCCCTGCTTGCTCTCATAATTGAGAATTGACTCTGCCCCATAAAGTAAGGATCAAGGCCAACACATAAGCTCTGATCCCTTTTACTGGCCAGTGGTTGGTGTGAGTATAACTGGTTGAATATACATTGGCAATATATAAAGCATACAAAGTCCTGTGATTTTGATCTCTTCAAAAGCTGATTGACGGGCTGAATACACGCCTCAGTGGTTTAGAGAACACGCTGTTCTTATAGAGTAGCCAAGTTTAGCTCCCAGTAGCCACAATGGGTAACTCATAGTCACAGAATGAACATACAGAATGAATGCCCATGCATAGAATTAAAAGTTAAAATATATCTTTTATCAACAGCCGACTAAGCAATTGCCTCTGGTTATAGCTAACAGATCAACCTAATCGCATTCCTTCTCATCCACATCCAATCCTACAATGGATCCATATTTTGTTTTGTGTTTTTGTTGTCATTGTTACTTTTTTTTCTTACAACTCTTACTCAAACCATGTTCTACAGATCAAAAAGTGATTACCCAAGTACAGCTATTAGAAAGACAATTTGTCAAGTCCCATTCTAGAACAGAAATTTGCATTATGGCATGACCTCCATGTGATTCTCATTCATATAAAATGTTGAAGAATGTGGTGCAAGGACATCAATACACACTGAGATTTGATTTCCTGAACTAGTGTACCTTAAGCAATTATGTTTCTTTTCACCTTGATCCTCTTCATCTCTGTAGGTCTCTATGCATTGTATCAACTGACTGCAGTTTACTAGCTGAAATATATGATTTCATAAATATCTACTTGGATTCATAGGTAGCAGGACTCATATTTAATATATCAAATGATCTGGTTATCCAAGACTGAGAATCCACAACTGCAAACAGGTGTTGGGACTTGTAATGTGTCTGGACACGATAGGAGAAATATCCAGGTCATACAGAGAAATTAATTCCTCAGTTTATAAATGGTTCAGTATGTAAGCTTTGTATACTGAATAGGAATCTCTGGGAAATGAGGCCTCAATTAGTCAAGCTATGCAATTCACAGTAAAATAAAACTGGTAGCAAAGGTAGTTATCCTTAGAGGGGCTTTTTATTAGCACCAATTTCAAGCAATTTGGGAGCTGGTTAATTAATATTCAGTAATTCTGTTCTATCATGGAACATATTTTCATTACTACTTTGCAACAAAGAAAAGTAGTAATGCCAACACTTTAAAGATAAGGCTATGCCACTAGCCTCATATAAAAAGCCTCAAGTAAAGGAGTAATGAGCCATAGAATATTTTCTCAGTCCCTGTTTGTTATTGATCCCTGAGCATTTGACCCTGAGAAACAACCAATAGCAGAAGCTCAGAGGTAGCAGTGCAAGGGAACTCCACCAGCTGTGGTCTTTGAGCTTGGCGACTAAATCTTTTTATAGGTCCAATTTATAGTCTTTGGAGCTGAAAATCAAATACTTAAAATAACCCAGACACCTATTGATAGTTAACTTCAAAGTGGATAGTTTTGTTGTTTAACAACTAATAGTAAGAAGTTTTTAGTGGCATTATGGAGGTTGGTGGGTAACTAGGATAGATTGCAAGTTTTAAAGACTTGCCCTAACCTTCATTGTTCCTTGAGCTTTAAAGAAGTTGCTTAATTGATCTGTCTACCTGTCTGTCTGTCTGTCCGTCCATCTGTCTGTCCAAACATCCATCCATCCATCCATCCATCCATCCATCCATCCATCCATCCATCCATCCATATCCATCCATCCATCTATGTTTCCTTGCCTGAATTTGTCCAGTTTTATGAAGTTAAGTAAGACACAGAAAGTGCCCAGGACAAGCCAGACAGCAATACATGGTCACTGGGGAAAAGTCGGCCCTTGTCTTTTATTCTTAATACAATATCATCATTCTCAGTAGGCAAGAGCAAAAAGGAGGTAAGGCAAATCACTTCTAACCTCTCTATTCTTTGACTCAAAAACATACCTTGCAGGAGTTGGCGGCTACTCCTTTAGATGATAATTGTAGCATACAGCAGTGTTCTGGGAGCTAAAAGGACATATGAGGTCACTAGATACAGAAAGGAAACTAGTCATTGACCAACTAGTGTTGTGACTATATTCTTACAACTCTCTTAAGGCTTTCAGACCGAATTTTCTTATGGTCAAAGTTATGCAAGGTCACAGTGTTCCTGAGTCGTCCAACACTCTAAAACAAAATGTCTCCAAATGCCTCTCTCAGCCCCCAGCATTGAGAGTTCTGCACAACACCCCCACCCCCTGCATTGCCCCAGAGATCAGCATTGGTGTGATAAGGAACGATGGCTCAGTTGTCAACTGTCATGACTCAAATACTACTTATGACTTATAGTGTCTTGTGCAGGGTCTGATATCCCATCTCCTATTTTCCTCTCCTGTTGTCCAATCATTCGTTAATGATACCAAAGTGTAACACACTTCCAGGGTGTTGTGTCCCCTTCAAATCTTTTCAGAACTGATTTAATACCATTTTACGGGCCTGTGCAACTCATCTGAACCCTTAAATCATTTTCCTCTACCCAGCTTAAAGCCTTTCAATTCTACACCTTCACTGATAAGGCTTAACATTATAACAGCTTAAGTCGTTCTTGCTCTTAGCCATGTATGGGCAGAAATCACTGTCATACAAGTTGCTAGTATTTATCAAAGGATTTTTTTTTAAGGACATCACAGAGTACTAAAACAACCAGAATTTACTATTCCATTTTCATATTTAGAAAGAGTCTTTGAACAGGAAGTTATATAGGCAAGTTAGCTGTGACTGACTTTTAGTATATTTTCAGTGCATTATTTTCAGAATAACCCACACTGCACAAGGATTATAATCCCATTCTTCAAACCTAAACATTGAAAAACAAACAGGAGTCTTTTATATTATTCATTGCATCCAAAACGGAGTAAAATGTTTTACATTTCCCTGAAAGATATCATCTTCCCAGTTTATTCTTTTTCCACGAAGTCAATATTTTTCATTTCCTAGAAGCTGTCTTTGCAGTTTCATCTTTTAAGCATGTCAGTCATAATTCATTTCTCCTCTTTTCTTAACACTCTAACTACTGCTGTATGATTATTGTGGCATCACCTATATCGCCATTCTCGGAACGTGGTTTTATGTCATGTTCCTTATCCGAGCTTTTACTGGCCCTAGTGTAATACTGATCATATAGCAGATTCTCGTTCAGTATTTTCCTTGGCATAACTGTGTACATAGAGACTTATACTCTAAAATGTGTGTGTGTGTGTGTGTGTGTGTGCATGCGCGTGCGTGTGTTCATGCATGTGTGTCTGTGAGTATGTTTGCATGTGCGTGCATACATGTGTGTGCCTTAATTAAGCATGTCTTGGGTACTTTCTAAAATGTATTATGTAGTAACCAAAAGCTGTCTAATTGGCCTTAAGACCCATGTAAAAAAAGAGGAATTATTGCTAAATCTATTTATCTAGCCAACCATCTATGGCTAGGAAGGGCACAGATTTGAGATGAGAATCTGCTATTGCCACTCCCTTAAATCAGTGTAATTGCAGACTGCATTCTAAATCTGATCCTTGTACCCCAAAGGAGTGTAGCTCTCACCTCCTTGAAGAGGCTTTTGTATGCAGTATATATAAATCATTACAGAGAGCCACAAATGATAAAAGTGCAGAGATAAAAATGGCCATGGGGTGAACAGCCCTACTGGATGTATGTCATTCCTACACAGAAGGCTCTGGGGACATCATAGAAGAAGGGGTGGAAAGACTGTAAGAGCAAAGGACCAAGAAGTCTCCTACAAGAGTGTCTTCTAGATACAACAGGAAGGTTACAGCAAAATCCCAGCAACATGGTTGCCTAAACAAGACCTGAAAGATGACAATATCAGCTGATATGCCAACATGGACGAGGGAAACATCACAGGGTCCCACCCTGAGATGAAGAGTATAAGCTGAGAGAGACAGAATTAGTCTTCCCCAGAGTTAAGCTCCCTCATTGGTTATCCAAAATTAAGTGGTCAACAGTAAATGGATTCACCATGTTGTGTTCACATATTTTATTTATATAGCAATGATAAGTAGAGCCCATGAATATGAGGAGGATGTGATTGGTGGGATAAGAGGACAATTAAAAAGGGGAATAATGAGAATTAATTTTAAAAGTACTTATTAGTATTTTTATTTCATTATGGTACATAATATGTGATGATGTGATGATATTCTGTGTTATGTGTGTACAGGTTCGTGTGTATGTACGCATGTGCAGGTAGGGGAAATGTGCGCACTTATGTATATTGGTATAGGAGATAGAGGTGTATTCCTCATTTGTTTTCCATTTAAATTTTGAAACAGGATCTCTCACTGAGTTTGGAGAGCCTCTATTAGCTAGGCTGGATAGCCAACTAGCTATATGACCGTCTTCTAAAGGTACAAACTCACATCATTGTGCCCAACTCTTACATCGGATTTGGGGATTCAGCCTCTGGTCTTCATGCTAGTGTGGTAAGCACTTTACTGAGTCATCTCCCAGTCTATATATTTTGTTTTTTTCTGTTCCTTCCCATTTAGTATCCATTATTTCTTGTAAGTAAACACTTTACTTCATCAATTTCTTATTTGCCTTAAGGTACCTTTCATTTGGGAAAAGATTTTTTTTCTTTGTTTTCCAATTCTCAATTAGTTTCCTGGAACCTTTTAAAGATGACCTATAAGTTCTTAAAAATAAATACCATGGTGGATTTTTCACAGATTTAAACATGGATGAAATGCTTCCATTATTTTCTGTTATTATCCTCAGGGTTGCGAACATTGTCTGCTTTTCTTCATCAGATATTTTGGGTCTCTTGGCTCATGTCTTAACCCTTGGTCAAATATGCTATGTGCAGCTGCGACCATTCAGAGAAGTCTTTGCCTCAGCTATTCTGGACTATGGAAAACTGGAAGAAGAATGTATTTATATGTAAATTTTATTCTATGTATTATGGTTACAGTAATGTTTTGTAGATAGTTGGGTATATAACCATGGACTTAGAAAAGTCAGGGCTTAGAACCAAAGGTCCAGGAGTCACTTTTTCTTGACAGGTGGAAAAAGACATCACAATGTCACAATGTGATTACCTGGGGAGCTTGAAAAAGAAAAGAACTTCACAACCCTATTTTCAATAAACCTGTCCATGACAGACAGAGAAAATGAAGCAAGGGAAAGGCAGGATCACATGCGAGTGCATTAAGCAACATTACTGGATGATTTAAGAAAGCAATAGTTGAAAGAAGGAAGTTTTTAGAGGCGAGACACTAAACATCAGATTACAGAGTCTAGTGAATTTATTTTTATGCGGCTACTGGTACCTTTCATCAGATGAATAGGGGAGCTTAAATTGTGCAGGCAAACTGCCCCCAAATCATAGTGGGTGAGAAGATTCAAACCCTGTTAGTCAGATTTCAAATATTATTATACCCTGGCCACTGTACAGTGGTGATTGATCAACTGTAATGTAGTTCCCATGGCAAATTGCTACCCATATTGTCTCCAGAGGTTTAATCACTCTAATGACATCATGGCTAGATGAAATTTAGAGACTACTTGGAAGTCCCCAATGTCTGCAACAGAGATGAAGTTTTCACACCCCTGTCCACACATGAAGTGTTAGCAAAGAAGCCAGTGTGTCTGGGTCTCTGACATACATAGCATTTACTTTGAAGGGGAATTCCTTAGTCACAGCTGCCTTTGGATGAACTAGCAAGAAGTGGAGGAGGGATTTCGCTTAATTATTTACTGTCATATGCAGCTGCTGATTCTCTTGCCAAAAATAAGCAAACCCTTTTCTCAGTACCCAGCTATATTACATACTTTTCTCATTGTCTGCCTATGACGTCTGATAAAGCCAACTTAATGAAGGAAATATTTATTTTGAATTGTACTTGTAAGTGTACAGTCCACCATGATAGTGAAGCTCTGGCAACAGCACCCTGAGGCCGCTGGTTACACTGCATGTGTCATCAGCATGCAAAGGGTGGTGAATATCAGCGCTCTGTTTACTCTCCTTATATTTAATCTGGAGCCCTAGCTCCTGGAATAGCATCATCCCCACTGAGAGTGGCTCTTCCCATTCCAATGGAGCTAACCTGGACTCTCCATTATAGCTGTATTCAGTGGTTTGTCCCCTGTGTGCTGAGAAATACTATCTTGTGGGGGAATTGATATTAACCATCATACAAGACATAGTTTTAAAACATCTTGTGGGCAAATGCACCTGGTATAAATGGAGACTGGTGGCACTAGCTTTGCCAAGGAGAAAGTTTGCCCAATTCTAGATTCTTGAGCTCTGATCTATTTATGACTATAAAAGTCAAGGATTGGAAGAAGAAAAAATTACCATTTCTACAGCAGGCATTTAACTGGAAAGCCATAGTACTAAATAATTTTTAAGAAATGGCATGCCTCATTTTCTAAAAAATTATTTTTCTAAATTAAACTTCAGGTAGAAACTCTCTCTCCTATCTACTCGAGAAATGATGCTTTCTGTAGAGATCATCCATCCTCATCTTGTCATTTCTCTGTTCATTTGTTAGCTTATTTCAGTCTTTGCTTATGGTATTTCTTTGCACAGAGACGACCCCGCTCTTCCTACTCTGAAGAGATCTATCCTGGACAGCATCATTGTTCCTGCCACCCATTTGAACCGTTTTCATTGTCTTTTTGCCTGATGCTCAGCCCTGGCATGTTATATTGAAATTACCCATTTTCCCCTTGAGTAAAGACTCTTAGTGAAGATAAATATTTTGTATGTGGGTTTATCCCATATACATAGCGGCTCAACTGGTAACTGTTTGCAAACAAACGAAAGATCCTAGAAGGAAAATTTCCCATTATCTGTGTCTGCCTCCTAAGGATATATGGGGAGACTCACATTCAGCCTATTCTGGGTATCTTTCTACCTAAAGCCATGATATAATTTTTCAACTGACTTCACAAGTTCACGTTACTCTTATGATTTGGGATCTGCTTGATTATATACTTCTGAACAGATAAAACTTTAAGTCTAGTAAAAGTCCTGATTGAAAATCACACTTCACCTTTCCTGGGAATTTGTTTAGGAACTTATATTTAGCTCTTTTCTGTCATTGTGATAAAACACTAGCCCAAACCAACTTATGGAAGAAAGCGTTTATCGGGATGACACTTCTGTAACGTGTTTTTTATTTACATTTCATTACATGACAATCAACCTATTCATAGTTGAGCAGTTCAAAGGTTCTGGTATTGGTGAAGTTGGAAACATCGAGGGAGTGAGTAGAACACTTAACACATATGTCTTGGACACTCAGTAAATATCTTCCCCGTGAGCCTATGTATGTGCATGTGTTGGAGAAGGAGGAGACTACACCCAGGCATCCTATAAGTCTCTTAGAGCATCCAGGGATATCACTCCCAACTTTTAAGAACCT
>NC_034596.1:6582770-6588437 GCF_900095145.1 Mus pahari | reverse complement strand
TGTGTGTGTGTGTGTGTGTGTGTGTGTGTGTGTGTGTAGTAGGTGTTGGATGATGGCATATCTTTATTTCTCTCTCTAGCACTACCCTGTGGATGCTTCTACTTTTAAAAAGAGCAGGGTTTAGAAATACTGTGATACATCTCATCATAGGTTATTATGTATGCCTCCATTAGGACATCAGAATAATTGCTCAAGATAGTTTTTTTTTCTTTTTATTTCTTCTTCTCTCATATATTACATTTCTCCACTCCTTCCTCTTTTCCCAGACTCACCACCCCCACCAACTTCTCTTCCCTTCAGGAAATAGCAGGCCTTCCAGGGGCATCAACCCAATAGGGCATAACAAGATATAATAAAACCAAGTACATATGCTCATATCAAGGTTAGACAAGGTAACCCAGTAGGAGGAGATGGCTCCCAAAGGCAGACAAAAGAGTCAGGGATAGTCCCTGCTTACACTGTTAGGAGTCCCACAAGAACATTGAGCTACACAGCATATATATATACATATGTAATATGTATACATGTATACATATTATACATATTATACATATGTAATATATGTAATATGTATACATATGTATTACACATGTAATATATAAATGTATACATATGTTATATATATATATATATATATATATATATATATATATATATATATATATTACATCAGACCCTTACAGGCTCCATGATCTCTGTGACTTGCTCAAGATGTAAAGATCATAATTCTTAAAATCAGAAGTCAAATCAGATGACTTCCCAGGCTGTTGCTCTGCTAAGAACTCCATGCGGGAGTGGTTTTCTGTTAACTGGGAGCAGCATAAAATTGCATTGTTAAACTGCATCTATCATCAATATCTAAGTCTCAAACTCAATGCATTTGGGGCATGAATAATGCTGTTTTGGTGATCAGGGTCCCTACTCTCATCACTTGCAAATCACTAGGAGGTATTTCAGGCTCAGTGAAAGTTGGTCTCAAAATTCTCAGTTGTTGGAAGATTTGGACATTGGTTGCAACATCTCTTCAAAGTTGTTCCTAAGTATTATATTGTCAATGAAAGACTATCCCTTTTGGCTGAGGTGGTAGCAATGGCTGCTAAACCCCAGCTGGACACATAAGTAGACCAGTCTCAATTCATAGTCTGTGCCCTATGTTTGGACAAGTCACATCCATGTATCATGGCCTGCGTTACGTTTCTAAACAACTCAGCCATCAGATCACATCTGACTGCTACGGGGTCTAAAAGATGTTTTGTTGTGACACTGACTGGGTTACTTAACTTTTCAGGGATACAGGCTCCTTACTTTTAAAATTCAGAGATTCAAAGGACATTTTCTAAAGTCTACCCTAACTCCAAAATTCTATTTTATATGATCACGTGAAATGAAATCTAAATGCAAGAGGCTATAAGATCAAGTACCTTAGTTAGGGTTTTACTGCTGTGAATAGATACCATAACTAAGACAACTCTTTTAAGGACAACATTTAATTGTGGCTGGTTTACAGCTTTAGAGGTTCAGTTCATTATCATCAAGGCAGAAACATGGTGGGAATCAGGCAGGCATCGTGCAGGAGGAACTGAGAGTTCTACATCTTCATCTGAAGGCTACTAGCAGAATACTGGTTTCCAGATAGGATGAGGGTCTTAAAGCCCACACTGACAGTGAAAAACATACTCCAACAGGGCTACACCTATTCCAATAGGGCCACAACTTCTAAAAGTGTCCCTCCCTGAGCCGAACATATATAAACCATCACATCAAGAAAGATGATTATACAATAGAGGTAGATTGTAAGTTTTATATCAGTTTGTCCATAAAAATTATTTATTATGACAGAATTCTAAATGCCACATTGTCCTCTGGGTGAAGGGAGTCAATAGGGAATGACTTTCATAATAATTCTACGATACTATTCATTTTCTACAATATCTTTAACATTTGTATAATTGTGGCTATTGCTATAAAGAAAGAGAAAAGGGGAAGAGAAAGCAGGAAAGAAACCAGGTACTGCTTAGTGACTCTAAGATGAAAGATGTTTTGTCAGTATATTTTTCTCTGTAGTTAAATGGGTGCTGCATTTTGCTGGACTGCTATGCCCAGTATTGAACTGACTTTCACTACTTTCCTTTTGGATTTGTGCTTGGGTCTTCATGTAATACAAAGCTTTGTGGTTAAGATGATTGCTCTCAGGATTTACTTTGATTTTGGGCTTTGGTGATCTGACTTGACCTGAAGCTCTCCCCCTCCCACCCTTCCTTCTTTCCTCTGGTGTTTTCTGTCTTTCTTTTTCCTGTCCATTACCATCCTGGAGTTTATCCTGCTTTTGACTCAGTCTTGAGGGGGATCCTCCCTGTGCCCACACAGGGAAGCAAACCACTAAGAGGAGGGAATGAATTCTATTCAGATTGACTTTGTCAACTGCGATCAGACTGGGGAGTCTGATGCCAAGCAGTTCACTGCCAGCATATTTAAAATACGTACATTTTAGAAAAAAAAAGTTTCCTGGCTGTAATACAATCCCTAGTGCACAAGAAAATGTAATTAAACCAAACCCAGCTCAGGGTACAAGTCATTTCTTCCAAGAAGATGAGTTCTAGAGATAGGATAAGTATATTAGCTTAAGGGCCTAGGGAAGGATCTTGCCTGGCCTTGGTCTTATAGATAGTATAGAGGTCATTTGGACTATTAGCCATGTCTAGTCCTGATCATGGAAACTTGGGGGAGACTCTGGCTGTCAAGGTTAGTTAAATTACTAGCCATCGCCCTCCCATTCTGTTTGAAGGGCTTGTTATGGCCTGGCCCAACAGATTACACATACCACCAGGCTGTGGCTCACCTCCAATTCCCAGGCTTCTGGATGGAAGAACAGTTATTTTGTCCTTTTGGGAGTTATACCTATGAGATTAATATTCCTGTTTTTCCTGGGTGTCTGTGGGTGTAAGGAACTTTGAGCTGGGCTCTCAAGACAATATTTATTCTACAGATATCTTTTGTGAAAATCAATGAAGTATGTGAGACCAGGTATATATTCCAGCTTCAGCTCCCAGTGGGTACCCAGACGATAGTTGTATTAGGAGAGAGACGGTATAAGTAGTTGTCTATACTGAAGTTATTCCTCTCCTGCCCACTCCTGCCTATCCCTGCCCACTCCTGCCCACTCCTGCCTATACCTGCCCACTCCTGCCCACTTCTGCCTATCCTTGCCCACTCCTGTCCATTCCTGTCTTACCCTTCCCACTCCTGCCCACTCCTGTTCATCTCTGCCAACTTCCACCCATCCCTGATAACTCCCGTCCACTCCTGTGCACTCCTGTCCACTCCTGCTTTTCTTTCTACTTCTAGTGCCCTGGCTTTGGAATTTATTATCATACCAGCCTCGCCCAGAGCACTAAGAACCGGAACCATTTTAACACTTAACTCAAGTACCACAGTAATCCCTTCATAAATCCTAGCCCATGAGGTGTGAACCTTCTCCCTCCAGAGGATGGGATTAAGCTCTGTTCAATGACAAGAGGCATATAAATCAAAATATAAGTTCTGAATATTATTCAATGAATATCAGCCAAGTGTCCTCTAAGCAATCCTTCTGGCTAGAGGGAATTTTCATACATTTTTGGTAGATTAGCACCCTTATCTCCTCTGATAATCATATTTTAATTTTCCACCAGGACACTGGTTTTCAAACTTTTTGGTATAACTTATCATATAAATGTCTTTAGCACTGTGACCTAGTAAACACCACAGACAGGCAATAAACCTTTCGAAAAGTAATACAGTTCTTACCTGGGTTGCCCTCTCATATACTTTTCCCTCTTGTTTTCCTCTTTCCATTCTAGCCTTTTCTAGTTTCTCCACCCATGAAGAAAACAAAACTCAAAAGAATACTTGGTTACAATTCACCCTGTCGCTTTCACGATTTCCTTAATTATGTTCTCCATTGCCAGAAAAATTACCCACACAGCCCTCTTCCCTTTGTGCTGGAAACCTGGTTGAACTGTCAGAATTCATAGATGGAAGTATAAAGTATATTGACTGTTGGTCTGATGATTCTATACATTCAAATGCTATTTGTATCCCAAGATTAGTTGCCCCAAGAACAGCAAGTTCCTATGTACACCAGCTTTGGTTGTATAAACCTTGCATGCTCATATCCCTGGTTGGTTAATAAAGGTGCTGACAGTCTGGAGCTGGGCAGAAGAGAGAGGTAGACAGAGCGTCCGTTTCTGGGCTTGGGGTCTCAGGCATGGTCCACGAAAGGAGAGCAAGGAGAAGAAGAAGAAGAAGAAGAAGGAAGTTGCCATGGGGTGTATGGACCATGAACACGTGGCAAAGTGAAGCTTGCCTACATGGAGCAGAAATAGCCTAATTGGAATAGACACAAGAATTTACAAGGATTTTGGCAGGGAAGCAGACAAGATAGCTGAGAGGGTTGGTATCTCCCCATCTCTAAGGTTTTAAACCTTATTATAAATCTAAAATGTCCCTGTGTCTTTTATTTGGAAAATAGTAGGTTAAGGAATAATGGCTGCCCTAATAATTTCCGCTATTAATTAATATAGACAGCCCATGAATAATCACTTTATATAAAATAGCATGCAATGATGCTTTGGTGTATGGAAAATGTTCACATATATGAACTTTAAGGCCATTCTCTCCCTTCAAATCTTTGTTTTGGGAAGTCGTTTTCCCCTTTATGTGAGTGCTGAGGTGATGAGATCATAGTCTGAGGTTCCCGTTAGCATCTCTGACAGAGACAATGCATGTAACAGCCTCTGAAGGCATCATCTGAGACAGTGTCCAATGAGACCTGAAGCCAGGAAGCCTAGTTTTTCCCATTTCCAGTGTAAGAATTAACTTGTTTAATATAAAGTTGAAAAATTCCCAACCTTACCATCAGGAAAGAGTGGAGGGAGAGATGGCATGCTAGTTAGTTTTCATCAACGTGCCACAAACTAGAGCTACTTGGGAAGGTGCACACCCAGTGGAAGAATTTCCTGTACCAGATTAGCTTATGGGTATGCCTGGGGACATAAATCATTCATTTCTTAATTAGTGATTGTCCTGGGAATGTTTTATATACTGTAGGCCAAGCCAGACCTGGGCAGGTGGTCCTGGGTTTTTTATAAGAAAGCAGGATGAACAAGCCTTTAAAGAAAGCCAGCATTCAGAATTCTATTATGGTCTCTATTTTCAGATACTGTCTCTTGGTTTCTGTATGAGTGTCTGTCCTGACTTCCGTCGATGAGGAATTATGTCAGAAAAGTGCAAGCCAAATGAACCCTTTCCTCTTCAAGATGCTTTCGGGCTTGACACAGGAGGGCCCAGGTCACTGGGGCCAGTGCCATCCCTGGGCAGGTAGGTCTCAGGCATACACAAGAGCAAGTTGTATAAGCCAGTGAGAAAGCTAGTAAGTGGTATTCCTCCATGGCCTCTGCTTCACCTCTTGCCACCAAATTCTTCTTTGACTCTTTCCCTGACTTTCTTTCATGAACTATATGTTGTAAGATGAAATGAAGTCTTTTCTCCAAAAAGTTGGCTTTAGTTTTTGTTTATTACGTCAACAGAGAAACTGAAGGAACTTCATTAAAAGTAAAAATAGGAGAGAAAGGAGAGAGAGAGAGAGAGAGAGAGAGAGAGAGAGAGAGAGAGAGAGAGAGAGAGAGA
>NC_034596.1:6577489-6582735 GCF_900095145.1 Mus pahari | reverse complement strand
AAGAGAAGAGAAGAGAAGAGAAGAGAAGAGAAGAGAAGAGAAGAGAAGAGAAGAGAAGAGAAGAGAAGAGAAGAGAAGAGAATCAGTTGCCATAAGAGGAATGTTGTAGAATAGGGAATGAAGAGCCTTCAGAGAAATTTAGTGTTTATAAGTTCTCAGGGACTAGGGAAGTTTTACACCACATTATTTACTATGGGATGACATATGTGACGAAGAGCATGGATGAATCAAGTAACATAAATTAAGAGTTGTTCACCAAAACTCCAAGGATAGGTTAACTCCCTATGCTACACTAAGGAGAGCTGCTCGTAGCTGTGCACGCGCTTGATTGTGTGTGTGTGTGTGTGTGTGTGTGTGTGTGTGTGTGTATGGGACCTGGCTTGTTTCTTAAAGTGACTACTGTCTTAAAGGGGCATGCTGTGATCTAAAAAAGAGGATTCCCTACTTCCTTTTGGTGACTGGTGTATGCCATACACTGGGGATACTTCATGTGATGTGACTCAAAATTACTTCAGTGGAGATGATCCCACCTTGCATAATTGAGTGCCAGGGTGAAGGGAAGTTAACTGACTATGGAAGATGATGCACACAATAATATATAATGATAGAATTAAATCCATTTGGTGGACTTGAAAGCTGATGGTTTATGTATCTTGTTATTATTTGGTTTTGGACCCCAGGATGAGGGACTAAGGTGCATATTTTACATATCAAGAAGGCCCTGGCCTCTAGGTTCTCCCAGTCTCCCTCAGTCCCTACCTGGACAGTCCCTGCCTGTCCCTAAGCCTGAACTTTCCAGCCCAGGGGCTGGGCTGCCCTTCTCTTACATGTTCTTCCTTATATAATTCAGACATTTTCGTCTCCTTGCTCTCTCTTCTTCTCTTCTTTCTGCATACATGCTCTTTTTCTCTTTCTCTCCCCCTCTTCTCTCCCTATGATGACTTCTTTAGTCTCAGTCCTTGGGGCCAAGGAAGTCACCGAAGAACAGTCTCCCAATAAACCTGAATTTAATATAATCTAATCTAGCTTGAATTGGTTAATTTCAACAGCAGAGAAATAACCTATCAGTTATCGCTGAATAATGGCCTTTACTAGATTGCTATAAGAACAAGAATATTAACCAAGTGGTGTTAATAGTTCATGGAAAGTGGCCCCATATAAGGGAACATCGGCCCACTGGAAAAAAAAAGTACAGTGGACATCTGTGGGTTTCCTTGGAATTGCACAAGTAGTTTCCTTATGTGGTAGATCAGAAGTTTGGAGGGCTAAGCTTGGCTGAGACAACTATGGCATTCATTCTTTTAAGATAATTTTATTTTATTTTTAATTAAAGAGAGGCTATTTTATGAGGCTAGATAATACTACCCTCTCCCAAGGCTGAAGGGATAATCACTTTCACCTTCAATTATGTATCTCCCTAAAGAACGAACAATATTTAATGAACTCCAGGTGCATACCTTATAAAAAAAAAAAATCTTTCATTTCACCAACATGTGCCCTCTAAAAGTAATTTTCTTCCGTGTAAGGTGGGCTGCCAGTTTTGTAGTGTTGCATTTGTGTGTGTGTGTGTGTGTGTGTGTGTGTGTGTGTGTGTGTGTGTGTGTGTGTGTAGGGGTTGGGGGGAGGTGAGGAGAAAACTATTGTTTCTCATTTAATTTTCAGTGTTATAAAAGCTTATGTCTCAATTTCCCCCCCAAAACATCTGTTAAACTACAAAGCTGATTCAAGCAAACAAAGGAACTTGAAAGAGAGACCAAATGCTCTTGTCTCCAAGAAGACATATTTAGCCTGGCTCTAATTGACATTCATATGCATTCAAAAGCAATTAAAGCTGCACAAAAGCAACCCAGCGCAGGAGGCTGGGACTCTCCTGTTCTGAAGCATTTGAGTTCAGGTTCAGGCAGAGAAGGCCTGCAGAGTCTGCTTCCATTAGTCCTATCTGGAACTCAGTAAGGCAGTAAACAACTTTCTCTGGTGCTATTTTTTACACCTTTTGGTACATCCCAGAGAAAAATTAAAGAAGAATTTTCTACTACCATAGATATCATTCTAAAATTGTCTTCTCTTCTAGAGGTTTTATAACATCCTCCTAAGCCTTTTATGGCACTTATGACTGTCAAGAATTATTTGTTGACTTGTGTTCATCTCCAAATTATAGCACTGATTCAAAAAGGGTAGGCGGTAGGGGCTACCCTTTCCATGTTGTAGATCTTAATACCTTGCCCATCATTAATATGTTCAATGAATAATTTTGAATGCATACACATATAAGTGAGTGGATTTTCTTTTCCAGAATAATAGAATTTATAGTCCAGGCTTGCTGGAACCTTAAGGTCACAGTACACTTCAATTTTCTTAATCTGTTCCTTGACAACAAAAGTTCTGGCTACGGTACACTGATTTGTGATTTTTAATTTTGGTGTACATTATGCTTCCCACTTTTGGACTATCCGGGGATGCAAAGATAACCTATTCTATAACCTAGTCGTTATGATCAAAAGTCATTTTTAGGTTTGTTATGCTGTAACTTGTAAAACTAATGGAGGAGCTCAAAAGGCAACTTAGCATTAAGATCACTGGATGTTCTTCCAGGGAACTGGGGTTCAGTTTCCAGCGCCCACACAGAAGCTCACAACCTTTTGCAACTCCAGTTCCAGGGCGTTCAACACTGTCTGGTCTTCTGACCCCCGAGAGTACCAGCCACACACGTGGTACACAGACATACATGCAAGCAAAAATCTTATGCTTTGAACATTAAAACAAAAAATTGGTGGGAAGGAAGAAAGGTAGCTGAGATAAATTGTCCCTCAGATGAGCATCATTAGGAAAGCTTTAGCACCATGAACACAGCTAGTAAGTAACAGCTATCATGGATAGTGTGATGTGAGTCCTGAAAAGAAACAACTTCCAATTTAGAGAAACAAAGGAGATTCTTTGCTCTTATAGATTTGGGGACATACAGGGGATTCCACATTGTATGACTTAGCCTACCACCTAGGAACAGTAGGCAGGAATGTCTTAGGGTGGCTATGAAGAGACTGGATATGCAGTTGTAAGTGGGCATGGGCAGGTGGGATGATTGGGGATGGGCGTAGGGAGGTAGCAATTGTGGATGGGAAAGGAGGACACAAGATCACAGCTAGCTGTTTGTTTATCGACCTTTGTTCAGAAAGGGAGAGACTGACGGGGGAGAAGATAGCCTGGATTCTGAGAGAAGGAACCCTGGAAGCTGGAGAATCTGTAGCTCAGCTTGTCTAAGAAACAAAAGTGAAAATCAAATTAGGTACTGTCAACCTAATTTTCCATTTCAGTCCTTTTCATATCTGATCGAGATGATCCATTTGGTTAAGTGTTTGTGACACAAACATGAAAACCTAAATTCAATCTCCAGATCCCATGTTTTAATGGAAAACTACAAGATAGATAGATAGATAGATAGATAGATAGATAGATAGATAGATAGACAGATAGAAAGAAAGATAAGATAAGATAAGATAAGATAAGATAGATCAAACCACCAATCAAAGTCAAACAAAAGCCAGGTTCTTGATCAAGGAAGAGGAGAGAAAAGGGTACCCATAAGTTTTCTAGCTCATTTCACAAGATAACATTTTTTTAGACATTGGGGTAAGGATGAAATGGACAAGGTTGCTGAAGCAGCCTAGAATCCTGGTGGTGGTAGTGGTGGGGTGATGTGTCTTTTGGAGGCAGAGTCTCATGCATTCTAGAGAACAGTCATTCAGAGACTTGTGGGCGGTAACACAAGTATCTATTGGCCACTCCAAGAAATTTTGGTCCTTGGGATAGACCAAAAGAGCAAGTTAAGAATCCAAATATTCATACTGAGAGGGCTTGAGTAAGGAAGAGTCCAGGTGACCTGACTGTGTTACCAACTGAAGACAAAGGCCAGAATTCTGACACATCAACATGGAAGCAGTGTCAGAGTCAAGAAAACAAAGCCCTTGACCTGAAGACACGTAAGGACAAGTCCATAGCCATCAAGCTAAAAGCCAATACAGGAGATAGCCATAAGTCTGTGACTTAAATGTTCTTTCTCTATTATAGCTTTTGCATTGGCAGTTATTTAAATTTTGTGGAGATTTGAACCAATATATGGATGGAGAAGGGAGAGAATAAAATTTGAGAGTGATTTTAAAAATCTGAATGCAGCTATGCTATAAACTGGAATTGACTGAAAAGTGCTCAAATGGGAAGAAATTTACCTGAATGCAGCTTGATATCAGTTTTCTACTGTGAGACAGAAATGGGATCTTAATGACAGAAATTATATTTGACTATAGAAAAATAAGTTACCTTTTTGCATATATTAGTTTGTGATTGTAAATTGGAATCCATTTTATATTCCTAGCAATTTAATTTCTTTTATGATTTCAATTCCTGATTATTTCTTTTTGAAAAAAAATCTACTGTCACTTATATGTATGTCTCCTGTCTTTTTCTGAAGCGTTCATCATTCAACCAGAACAGAGATAGTTGCTCAAACAACACTGGAAAATCAAGAGGTAAAGAATTGCTTATTCACTGTAGTTACAGATATTTCTCACCTCTGTCTCCATTTTCTGCCATTGCTTAAGCTGTGTTTCTCTCACCTGAAACAATTTCTTCCTTCTACTGAATCAAATACTATTTATCAGAGCTTCGCTTGGATCACACCCACTCAGTGCAGTTTTCCTATTCTTCACGGTCTTATTATATGCCCCTCCCCTAAATTCTTGGAGGATGAGGAATCTACACTTAAAAGAACTGAATGGTAATGGCCAGTCCTCATTATTCACCTAATGATTTTTCTCTTCTATTATTAATTAGACTTTGAACTTCACAAAAATCTTTATAAAACATTAAATAGAAAGTATTGGTTATGTGGATAAGAATCACTGATTCAGAATAAGAATGAAGAGGATTTATATTTTAAGGTGGTGCTAGGTAACTCCAACCGCTTAGCCAACTGCTTTCAAAAGATGCTACCCAAATAGACATATCCTGACCTATAGTAAGTTCGAAGATGCTTTAGTCAATTTTTATCTATCTATCTATCTATCTATCTATCTATCTATCTATCTATCTATCTATCTATCTATCTATCTATCCATCTATCTATCTATCTGTACTGGCTAGTTTTGTGTCAATTTGACACAGTTGGAGTTATCACAGAGAAAGGAGCTTCAGTTGGGGAAATGCCTCCATGAGATCCAGCTGTAAGGCATTTTCTCAATTAGTGATCAAGG
>NC_034596.1:6556414-6577224 GCF_900095145.1 Mus pahari | reverse complement strand
TGAGTTCCAGTTCTGCATCCTTTGGTGATTAACAGCAGTATGGAAATGTAAGCTGAATAAACCCTTTCCTCCCCAACTTGCTTCTTGGTCATGATGTTTTGTGCAGGAATAGAAACCCTGACTAAGACACTATCTATCTATCTATCTATCTATCTATCTATCTATCTATCTATCTATCTATCTATCTATCTACCTATCTACCTATCTATCTATCTTTATTTATTTATTTATTTATTTATTTATTTTTGTTGTTTTTGGAGGTTTTTTAAAAAATGTGTTCTTCTCTCATATATTATTTTACCCCAATCATAGTTATCCTCCCTCCTTTCCTCTCAGTTACTCCCCCATCTCCCCTCCCCCAACATCCATCCCTCCTCTGTTCCACTTTAGAAAGGGCGGGCCTCCTAGAGATATCAACCCATATCAAGTTGCAATAAGAGCAGGCACATTCCCTCATATTAAGGCTGGACAAGGCAATCCAGTAGGAAGTAAAAGAATCAGAGATGGCCCTGCTCCCACTATTAGGATTCCCATAAAAACACCAAGCTACACAACCATAAATATATAGAGAGGACCCAGGCCACACCCACATGGCTCGCTAATTATCACTTCAGTCTCTGTGAGCCCCTGTGGACCCTGGCTAATTTATTTTGTGGGCCAGCTTCTGGCGGTGTTTTAACAGCTCTGGCTGACTTCTACAATCCTTCCTTGCCTTCTGCAGGATTCCCTAATCTTTGCCTAATGTTTGACTGTGAGTCTCTGCTCCTTTCGGTTGCTGAATTAAGTCTCTCTGATCACAATTATGCTAGAGTCTGGTTTAAAAATATAGCAGAGTATCTTTAGAAACTATTTCATTGACTTTTCTGTCACTCATAATTGGTTCTGTCTTAGGTCTCTGCGATATCCAGCTTCTGATTTCTGCCCTTCAGCCAGTGTCAGGCAGAGGTTCCCTCTTGCATCATGGGTTACAAGTTGGACCAGTCATTGGTTGGGCACTCCCACAATTCTGTGCCACCTTTATTCCAACACTCCTTGAATGCAGGACAATTTGTAGACGGGAGGTTTTGTGGCTGAGTTGTTGTTCCAATTCCTGCACTGGCAGCCTTTCCAGGTTATAGAAGATGGTGGCTTCCAAGGAATGCAATACTAGGTAGGTGGCCGTACTATTGAAAAGAGTTTACATCCCTAATTCATGTGACTTTTACTTCTGATTCTAACAAAGCTGTATCAATTTACTAAATCCAGGCCTTGTCCCTTTCTGTTATCATTCTTGTCCCTAGTTAGACCACTTATGGGTGTTAGCTGGAAGGGAACAAGGACATATTGAGACTAAAATCCCTTTGCAGAATTGGGGTTATCAAACAATATTGAAAGTACAGTTGCTGGGATCACAGTCCCCAGGTGTTAGGCTCTTTTCAGGGCGTCACATATTGACCTGATTGGAGTAGTAAGGAATTGAAAAATGGTCAGTGTACTCATTATATAGAGAGACAGGAATTGCAGGTTGTCCTGGCTGGTTTTGTGTGTCAACTTGACACAAGCTGGAGTTATCACAGAGAAAGGAGCCTCCCTTGAGTAAATGCCTCCATGATATCCAGCTATAAGGCATTTTCTCAATTATTGATTAAGGAGGGGAGGGATGAGCCCATTGTGGGTGGTGCCATCCCTGGGCTGGTGGTCCTGGATTCTATAAGAAAGGAAGCTGAGCAAGCCTGGTGAAACAATCCAGTAAGCAGCATCCCTCCATGGCCTCTGCATCAGCTCCTGCCTTCAGAGTTCCTTCCCTGGGTGAGTTCCTGTCCTGACTTCCTTTGATGATGAACAGCAATATGGAAGTGTAAGCTAAATAGACCCTTTCCTTCCCAATTTGCTTCTTGGTCATGATGTTTTGTGCAGGAATACAAACACTGACTAAGACAGGCAGATGCACATATACATGGACAGAAAAGGTGGGAATTGGGTGGACTGTGCTCTCTGATTGAGAAACTGCATTGCTCTGGAAACTGAGAATTTATTATATAGTTGAAAGGGAAGGTGGTGTTATCGAATACAGATGAACCAAGGAAGCAGGTTTAGCTAATGTCTGTAGTAGCAGTCTCTTCAGGGAAGCAGTTGTCAAGCCATATACATCAGAGGGAGAAAGCTAGGGAGGATATTTTTAGCACCCACTGTTATCATTTACACTAGACCCCTCAGGAAGTCTCTACCATCCCTCTAGTCTCACCAGGGGAAGGCTTTCCCATTCCCAAGAATCTGAAGCACTGGGCACCCTGACATAGCTGAGCCCATGTCAAACAATACACACGCATTCAAGACTTAACTCATGCTCTACACTTAGGTGTATAAAAGTTGTGCTGGGGTTGAAATCTGAAGACTAGAATGAAATATTATTTTCTTTCTGATCTTTAACATGAGTCTCAGGCATTTGGTTCCCTTCTGGCCCGGATGACTTCTGATGTCCTACCTATTTACTTAATAATCATTTATTGGCATATGCAAGTTAGATAGCCTCTAAAATCTCTTTCTGTAGACAGATAGATGGATGATGGAGATGGATTTGTACCTATTGTTCGTCCATTGCTTCACCTCTTAACTTGGTAGGTCTGCATTGATACATTGGCAGATTCTTTGATGGTCCCACTTTGATATCAACTCTTCAAGTCTGAGATTTTGTTTATTAATGTTTGTTTTCTTTCTTCACGTTCTTGTTCTGATTGCTGCTGTCTGTTTTCATTTCTTTTTGCATAGGTGATATTTATCAAATCTCTAGCATTTACTATACTTAGTCCAATGCAATCTCTATTGTGTCTTTTGCTTGCTTGAGAAAGTCTGCTAGCTATTGAGATAATACAGAAAATGGTTTTTTTTGTTTGTTTGTTTTTTGTTTTTTGTTTTTGTTTTTTTACTTTAAACTTCAGTCTTTCATTATATCTTTGTGGCCTGAGTCCTAAAACATTCTGTTATTCCCTTTCCATGATTTGCATCTGAAGCAGTTACTTATATCTGAAGGCGTTTCTTCTCCTGCCTCACAATAGTGAAGTGATGGTTTGGATTGGCAGTGAGTGATGGCAAATCAAATCCCTCTTCAGGAGAGAGAGAGAGAGAGAGAGAGAGAGAGAGAGAGAGAGAGAGAGAGAGAGAGAGAGAACTGTAGAGTTCAAGTTACTGGAATTCATTGGTAATTCCTTGATTAGATAGGCACACTTGTATCAGAAAGTTAGCATCAGGGAATATTTCTGCTCGTTTAATATCTTGAACAAAGACGCTTGATAACACCAACCAGAGTCAGAGACTTCACCAAGTCCTTTTAAAGGAACGGCCATGAACTCTGTAGGTGTTCCAAACTCAACTATCCACTCTTTACTGACATACATAGAAATTGTTCTCTTCTGGTAGACAGTACATTGCTCCTATGTTGAATCCTTTATAAAAACTACTCTGTTGAAACACATACATTTTTATTCTCCTGCTTGAACTCTGTCTGGTTTATCCAAATGGGATTTATGAACTTAGAAAATGTTCAAGTCCTCAATGCTAAGATCCTGTTGGATTTCTCAAGAGAGGAGCTAAATTATGTCTGATCTCTACTGTCTGGCATTCTCCTGTCCAGTATCAGGGGAACATTTTGAGGCCACAGAGTAAAAGATGTGTGCTATTTTAGAATAATAATCAGAAGACTTCTTTGTTCTTGGTCAAAAAGCTTAGATTCTGCTAGGAGCTGAAAACCTGCCTAACAGTTGCTTAACTTTAAAGAAAGCATTGTCTGCACTGAGAGGCTTGGTTCTGAGCAACATGGGGCTTAGGAAGCAAATTTAGGGTGGTATTAGGAAATTAGGATCCTTTTGTCTTTATGTCTGACCATCTGCCCATGTAGGGTTTTTTTTTTTGTTTGTCTGATCTGAAATTCTGTCCCCTTTCCTTTTTGCAGAGAGGACAGTGGTGGGAGAATGGGTCCCACAGATTTCCCATATATTCCACCCCTCAGAGATGAACCAGAGTGCTTCCTTTAAAGCTGAAAAAAGAACATGAGAAATTGAGTTTTTAAGATATATTTTAGTTCTATAAGTAGAGGCTGGCAAGAGGGGAGGCAATTCCAGCACTCATTATGCAGATACATGGATCCATTACAATGCATGGGTGCCCCATGGCAAGCTGCTGCTCTCAATCCCCACTCCATAGCATTTATGTTACCGGTGCAATAGGCTGATTATGTATTGTTCATTTAAGTAGAGCCTTAAGTTCTTCATTATTTGCTTTCTATATTTGTACAGAAAGGAAATTTCATAAGTTCAAAGGGGGCAGAGAACAAAGCAGGCACATGCTAGCATACTTAGCCACCCATTCGGTAGCGTTTGAACTTTCCTGACGATCATTTAGCACGCAACAGTGATTCTCTTCTGTATTTTCACCACTTGCTACAAGGTCACCCTTGAAGAGCTACACGGCAAAATTGCTGAAGTCTTTAGCACAGTGCCTTTACCCTCCTTCTTAATTAGCTGCCGGAAGGAGTGGAATTGTTTTGCCATTCCTGTGTCCCCATTTAACTCATTGGGACTTGGCTCTGTCGGTGGAGAAAGGGCTGGGGACAGCTCTTGATGGCACAGTCTAATGAGGCTATCAGTAACATCGTGATGTGATTAGACCTTATAGCATCTCAGATATGTAAGGAGGCAACCTGCACAGTGCTGTGAAAACCTAGAGCAAGAAGAGGGATTTAGAGATTGTGTTTTATTTAACTAAGAAGAAAGTAGCTATCTTCCCATCAGGTACTATTTATGATTAATTAGGATGGATTTTTTGCAAAGCAATCTAAGCTCTTTGTGCTCAAATGGAGGCACGCTAACAAGAGAGGACAATCATGAAGCTCAATCCGAACTGTAATAATCCTGGCCTCGGCCCCACTAGCTAAATCTCATCTCAGTGACATTCAAGGTTTGGCAGCCGCCCCCAAGCCTCATCACAGATGCTAATAGCAAATCCACAGAAGTGGATGAAGGGGGTGCCAAGCCTTCAGCGATTCATATCTGTTTAGAAACCTCTCTTCCAATTTTCTGGAGATTTGCTAAGGGTGGATGAACATATGAATGACATGTGTGTGAGTTTGAAGGAGAGGGAGGGAGAGATAGTATCACCACATTTCAAGGTGGGATTCAAAAAAATTAAATTAAGGTGTGGGAAGGCAAGGGAGGCTACTGTCTGGGTAGCTGGAGAATTCACAGAGAATCTCTGTTCAGAAGAATAGTTATACATTCATTAACACCCATGAGCCCCTCTGATCACCACTCAGATGAGGATACAATGGTCCCAGGAATGTGTTTTTGAACCACTGATCTCATTATTCAGCAGAGTAAATGACAGTGGCAGTGTAGTAGTGAACTTCTTGCTTAAAAATAAATTCCTTTCATGGATCACACCTATCAGTTTTTTTAGGGATTTCAATGGATTGTGTTTCCAATTCAGTCATTCATTTGTAAAGCAATGACATCATTTTTCTGACATAGAAATTATAGTCTTCTGGTAGACAGTGTACTTACTGCCTCTGTGTGGAAGTCTATAGATTAAATCCTCTCTATTGAGAGGCACGCTTCTTAACCCATGCTAATCATTTTGAGGAAAGTGGAAAAAAAGATTCCTTTGTCCAATATCCTTCAAAATACAGACAAGATTTCTTTTTTTGAGTGTATTTTCTATATATTTATTGATTAATAAGTGTGCACCACTTTGTTTAGTAAAGTTGGTGGATACACACCTGCTCTACTCTCATTTCTGTTGTGACAATCATCCTCACCAGGTGCAACTCTGGGGCAGTGAGGATTTATTTGGCTTATAATTCCAGGTCATAATCTATTATTGAGGGGACCCAGAAAGGGAACCTTCTGAAATTAGGCCCTTGTGTTGATCTGCACAACATTCCCTCTGACCAAGAAACTCATTTCATAGCCAAAGATATATGGCGGGAACCATAACAGAAACTGCTTGCTGTATGACAGACAGTTTCCTGTTCAGCTAGTTTTCTTTTATAGCTCAGGACTACCTGCCTAGAGGAAGTTGCCATCCACAGTTTGCTGGAAACGCATACACCATTTCACAGCTGAGACAATTCAGAGACATATCTACAGGTCAATCTGATCTAGATAATTCTTTCATTGAGATTCTATTCCTAGATAATTCTTTATTTCAAATGGACAGTTAAAGCTAACTAGGGAAATAGCAAGTATTTAGAAAGACATGTTCTGTCTGCATGAATTGCAAAAATTATATTCTATTTATCTTTCATTATTGTTATTATTTATTTGGATCAGAGTCTTCTCATGCTAGACTACTGGGTTGCATCTCAAATCCTTATATTATTACAGAGGATTTTGCTCTATTGTTTAGGCTGGCCTTGGATTTCTTATCATCTGCTTAAACTTCCGGGAGGGTAGCAGTACACATGTCTACTTATTTCTAATTTAGGTGAGGAAGAAGATGATAGAACATCATGGTGTGGATGCAGTGAGAGGAGCCAGAGTCCTGTAGGAGAGACGGGAAGAGCCTTAACCAAAACCTGCTGGTACTGGGGGTGGGTGGGGGAGGCATACCACAAACTTTCCAAGACAAAGGGATATCAAAGCTAGACAAAGGGATATCAAAGCTGGTACACAGTAACAAAGAGAAACTACAGAAGAGTAAGTAAATAAGGTTTGGATGGGAAAAGAATGTTCTGGAACCATAAAAGACCCTATGGGAAAACTTGGAATCTAAAGCCATACAGATATTCCTAAAGCAAAAGTTTTCCTTATGCCTGGACAGGGCATCAGGATTTCTATAGAAGAAATGGGTCTGTAAGATCCACATCAAGATTCGTTGGAACTATGTTGAGGGGTTTGGATGTAATCCTACAATATTTTTAAGTAGGTATATACTTCAGTCAAATATGCATTTTTAGAATGAAAGAACCATAAGATGGGTGTGAATGGTGAGTGAAAATTAGCACAAGGAGACTGCTTCAGAGATTGTCTCAGGTGAGAATTTTGTCACGAGAAGCAAGACAGAAGTGGGTGGGATTCTTGCATGTCAAGATCACTGAGAAACATTTAGTACTTGCAAGTCATAGCCATTGGTGATTAAGATGTGAGTGATGTTGAATAGCCTGAGACTGGGGTATGTGATGACAGTGTTCTTTGAAATAGGTAATCAAATATGAGGGACTTAGGGCAGGGACAAGGGTGGACATTTTACTTTATTTTTAATGTTTTAACTCTTGCTTATATATGTTTATTTATGTGTGCTATGCATATATGTACATTGGCCTATGTCTTGTCATGAGCATAGGAGCATGTGTGTGTATGTATGTATGCATGTATGTATGTGTGTGTGATTTTTATTGTAGTTGTTTGTGTGTTCATGTATATATGAATGCACAAATACTCCTATGTGTCTCTTTGTGTATGTTGGAGATTGACTTTGGATATATTTTTCAATCACTTTCCATTTCATTTACTGAATCAGTCTCTTGCTAAACTTGGAGTTTGTTTATTTGGATACTCTAACCAGTTTACTTCAGGGATCCCCTGTCTCTACCTATAAGTGCTGGAATTACAGGCTGACCACTACACTCACCTGTACTTTTATAAGCTTACTGGGGATCGTCCTTACACTTGCACAACAGATATAGCATCTCCCCAGGCTGTCTAGGTACCTTTTACAGAATATTAAAATTTTAGTGTCTATGGGCATTCAAGTATCTTTCAAGTGACTGTCTCACAGCCAATGTGTAATTCTAGTCCTATACCTGACTGATAAGCTCAGAGCTCTAAAATGCTTATTTGTCTATGGCAAGCCTACACATGTTAGGGAAGTGAACAAGCTAATTTGAGAGCACATGGTGTTAGAAGGGAACCTACATAGGAGTTTGGAGATTTCCAACATTGACAGGCAAGGGAAAGAAAGAAACCACTAAAGTGTCTGGGTATCAAGAAAGCATTAGTGACGACCCTGGTTTTCAATGAGAGATTATAAAAGACTAGTTCAGGATGTTGGGCTATAACAGGGAAGAGAACATTAGTTGATTTAGGCCAAAGTGTAATTTCTCTTTAAGAAGGGAGAGAGCTTAATGTAGGCAGACTGATTTGGAGGTTATGATAATCCAACCTGGGGATAAAGTTTATCTTTGAACAGCTCATGAAAAGAGGATTTGCTAAGCAAAAGAAGGAGGTTAACACATTTGTGGAGAGGCATATTTAACCTACTAAGGAGAACAAAGTATTTCTCTGTGCTCCAACAGCAGCTGTTTGCAGAGGCACCCTGTGATTAAAGATTGCTTCTCTCCTCTCCCTGGAGTCAGGCTTGGCTTTGCCAATGTGGTGTCAGGAATGACTTTGAATATCAAAGCTTGTTTGTTCATGTGCTGTTTCCTTCCTTCTCCAACTTTGCAGGTAAAGTTCTAAGAAGTATGAATTCAAAGAAGACAAAGTTTGTATTCTCCCCCCAAGAAAGGAAGTGTCTAGGAAAAGCACTTACATACAGTACAGTCAAGTGAAGAAGGAAGTGGATATTGGCATGTTGTGATAGGCATGTGGAGGAGGTCTGGGCACTGTGGACATTTCGAGAGATCAGGGGAGAATTCTTTTTGGGAACCTTTCTTTTACCAATAGCTTGTCTAATAATTTACTAAGCAACATTTCCATTTGTTTTAATAAAGCATACTAAATTTTAATTTTAAAGTATTGTAATAAAGCATACTAAAAATTTAAAAACTGTTTTAAGCATTACTAAATTTTATTTTTATTTGGACTTTATTTTTGATATTTTATAACTCCAAAATTCATCCTTATCTCCAAAACTATCCAAAAAGTAAGTAGGAGCAGATTTAGCATGAGTTATATAAAGTTGGCCAACTTTTCTTCTTTGTCAAAGAGCCCTCAGGATAACAAGATGCAGTTAGTCCACCATTTAGAGAAGTATCGATCAACTTGGTTCACTTACCATTTATAGTGCCTGCTCTATGTTCAACCGTACTCTAGGCCTGCTACATAAAGTCATGAACAAGGCTAATGTCCTTCTTTCAAGGACCTTACAAACAAAGAGGACAGAATTTGACTCTAGTCATCTGTTGGCTTTTCTGTGATATGGTACTGTAGCGATGGAGGAGGCATCAAACACACTATGACTGGGGCACAGAGGCCACAGAAACTGGACTTTCAAATTGACCTCTAGGCAAATATGTACAAATTCTGGTAACAACATCATTATTCAGAATAAATAGAATGCCTTGAAAATTGCCGCCAGATTTGAAAGAACATTCTCTATGTTCTTCCAAGATTGGCAATTTTTTTGTGTTGATGGTGAATGTAGGTATCAAAAACTGCAAAGGTGTAGCAGGTCTACCAGTCTGCTACAAACCTAAAGGGAAGTGATGCTCCATTAGGAGATGGAGCTTTGTTAGAATCCTTCTTGCTTCCTAATGTCTCAGAAGAAAACTGCCTGAGTCTCTTTAGAGAAATATAAAATAAGGGATGAAAGGCAAAGAGACATATAGCTGAACAAAACCCACTGCAAAAGCAGATACAGTGTCAAATTTACCTTGAATCTTCTGACTCAGTTCCCTCCATAGGCTTTTGAAAGAAGGCACAGATGAATGCTTGCATGTGTATATGACATATAAGAAAATTTATTGCTTTTCCAGAACTCTAAAATATGGCATTTCCACAATTGAGAACATATCTAATAATAACTATAGGCATGACAGGTTTAGTGAATTAATAATTACATTGAGAAGAGAACCCAATTCAATCAGTGAATAATATGTATCATTGAAACTTACAACTATTTGTTTTTTTGTTTTTTTTTTTAACCAATGGTTACTAGCCATTCAACTTACCAGGATCAGTTGTCAATGTTTCCTTTTAGAAAACTACATTCATTTATATGTTATCTACACCTGAATTTGGATTCAGGTTTTTTTCATCAATTTCCCTTTCCTCTTCTAAAGGAGAGAAAGGACATGATATGGGCCAGTCTATGATCAGATCCGGGAATCACAAAAAACAAAAGAAAGAATGAAAGAAGGAAGGAAGGAAGTGAAGGAAGGAAGGAAGGAAGGAAGGGAAGGAAGGAAGGAAGGAAGGAGAAAGGAAATGAAGGAAGGAAGAAAGAAAGAGGAAGAAAGGAAGAAAGGAAAAGGAGGAGGAGGAGGAGGAGGAGGAGGAGGAGGGATCTTAGAGTCCAGGTGTGAACAAATTGATGTCAAGAGCATGATAACACAAAACGGAAGGAAGGCAGTGTAAACCAAGGGTTTGGTGCTTATTCTTGCTTGTCAAGTTGACTACATCTAAAATTATTCAAACCCTCTGATTAGCTGCATAGTGAGAGATTTTTCACTTAATTAAATCCTTTAAAGTGGAAAAGTCCTTTTCTAATCCAGATCTTTGAGAGGGAAGACACACCTTTAATCCATATCTTTTAAGTTAAGAAGATCTACCTCTAAAGTGGATCATGCCTTCTGCTGGAAGCATATATAAAGACATAGAAGAAAGAAACTTTTGACCTTTGCCTGCTTTTCTGTTGACCTTGCCAACAAGTTCATTCTTTCAGTAGGGCCTACTGCGGTATTCTGCTACATACTGAATACCAGCTGAGATATCCAGCCTCGATGAATAAGCAACTATACTGCTGCGTTCTTGGATCTTCCATTCCTAGGCAGCCATTGTTGGATGAGCTAACTACAACCTGTAATTCATTCTAATAAGACACACACACACACACACACACACACACACACACACACAAATATGATATATATATATATATATATATATATATATATATATATATATATATATCAATATACCATTGTACCAACAAACATCTTGAATATCCAAAACCAGAACCCAAATATCACTAAAAGGCAAAGATCCATGGTGTTCTGTCTGTTCCTCTTCTCATGTACCTCACAAGACTTGCTAGGTTGGCTGAGTCCAAGAGGAGCCAAATCAGTTTTCAAGAGGAAGGAGAGGGCTGGAATGATACTTTTTATGAACTCACTATTTTAGGAGAAAGACACATTATTTTGGTGGCAGTGGGCAACTAGGTAGAAGAGATTGCTATTAAGTGAAAAATGAGCTTCCACAGGAAGCCACGACAATGAAAGTAATAATTAAATCTTCCTCTAACTTAGGTTGCATTGTAAGTGCTTAGCTGAAAAATGTGTCTGTACCTCCGGGCCTGCAGCAATGACATCTGTTATATTTTAGGAACAGAAAGCTAATGAGGTGGAATGTGGAGTAGTGAGCTTAATTGGGCTTGTTTTGATTAAGTGTATGTGCTGGGAGTATTCTAATCACTTGTCTGAATTGCAAAACAGCCAGAGTAAAGCCCCCAAATTCTTGCAACCATTTGTGAATCAGTTTTAAAATAGATAAGGAAACTGTATGGTGGAAACAGTAAACTGTATGGGCAAAAATTATCTAAAGTTCAGTTGAAGAAAAATGTATATGGTGTTCTTTCCTTAATTAAGCGATTTTAGGACAAAAGAGCAGTACAGTCATACATGCCTGCTGCTCACTGTAAGTAAAGGCATCTGCCCCAAGATGGATAAAATGTCAGGGACTGAAGGACCATAGGAAAATCTATGCCATTCTATTCCTTACATTTCTGCAGAATCTGAGCTCTGCAGAGGATAAGGCTTTTCAAGATCAGCACAAGGCCTGAGGCAAGGTTGAAGCCTTAACCACACTTGACTTCTACCCCATGGGTCTTTGTCCTAGGCCAGTGAATGAACTGAGAGGAATGATGATGAAGAGAAGTTTGACGCTCACTCCTTAACCCAATAGACAAGGTGGCACAGAGACTCCAGTTGGATCCAGCTTATGACTTTCATGAGATACCGTTCCAGCTATCATATTTTCTTTTCTCACACTGATTTTTATCATAGAAATTAAGCTATTTCTTTGTATAAACATTTGGTTATTATTTGTATTATGGCTTATGTTCTAATTTCTCAATGTAACTTATCTCTATCCTGCATGCTGTTCAGTTCCAAGCCCATAGTATCCTTCCATCCAAATGAAAGGATGAATCTATAATTAAATAAATTAATAATGCAATAAATGACAATGGAGAAAGACCCAAATCTCACAGAGAATGAAAGGTAGGCTTAGAAATTATATTGAAGAGCTCCCAGTCTCTGGAAACATGCCTAACACTGAGGGTTTTAAGATATCGAAGATCAGGTGTAACTGGTGTGATTCACTTCTATACCAGTTCCAGCAGCATCTCCTGGACACTCACTTAGTTTAGGCTTACATTAACCCTTCGAATCAGTGGAAAAGCAGACTCAGCCCCTGCTCTCTAGGACCTCAGAGCCGAGAACTAATTAACTGTGGTCTATGTACCACTGGAAGAAGCAGCAGGTGCAAATCATCCACTGATACCGAGGGTTTCCAAGCAGGCTGCTGTGTGTCCCCATGTGCCTTGCGTAATGCAAAACCATGAGTGAAAAACGATTCACAGAAGCAAGCTTGTAATCTTGAGATACTGAGACTGTTAAAGAATGGGGTCAGAAGAGGAAATGGATTGCATGCATGGGAGGGAAAGGGAGAGAGTGAGCAAGCAAGAGAAATAATATTTGCAATAAACTGCCAAGGTCAGCAACAGGAGTCGAATAAATACTCTTAATAAGGAGGCAGACAAGCAAAAAAGAAAAAAAAAAAAACCTGTATAAAAGGGGATGTAGCTTGGAGTAGAGCAACTATGACCATGGTGGAATTTGCAGAATGGTGTTTAAAACTTCCCTCTGTGATAAAGGGGTACAGGAACAACCTCAGTCCCCTCCTCTCATTATTCCTTACTATTTGCAAGCTTATTTTTGGAGTGTCCTCTGAGTAAAGAGGACATTGGAAGCTATGGATGCTGAAGAGATTTGCAAAAAAAAAAAAAAAAAAATCAGGAAAATAAGACCAGGTTATATGATGCTATTTTCCATAAACAGCAGCATAAAGGGCCAAATATGCAGAAGGAATATGAATTATCGAAGTAAGTTTTAATTAGTTTTAGTCCTTCCTTGTTCTCCTCTAAATAGGGCGGGTTGTTTCCAAGCATCTGACTATTACTGTGGCATGTATGTAATATTTACTGGTACACAGAAACACTATGCAACAATTTAGGATAGATATTAAAGAAAAATGCCTTACTCAATGTAAACTGCAAGGATAATTTAGCCTGGCAGAATGCAATTACCCAAACTGGAACACATTTCTCAAGGGAGGAAGGATGCAGGAGAGGACAGTATGATATTGCACCCTGTGATGAGAGCAGCAAGCTTAGAGAATGAGAAGATGAACAAGGGATGAAATTGCACACAAAGACCTGACCTGTTTTCCATGACCTTCAGTGAGAACCCGGAAATTGATGGAGCTGCATGGGAAGAACCATGCTGAAATCTTCATGTTAAGTCCTTCTGATACCCTGCACTACTCAGGTGCATGTTCAGTCTTGATTCAAATACTGTTTGACTTGACCCTCTTCATCAGGAGTTGATGGAGTCTATTGAATGGTCATAAGTGTCCCTTTTGTAAATTTAAGAGTTTATATTCTGCCAGTCCTACCAGCTGAACTCTGCTTGGGTCTTTTAGAGCTTTGCAAGTGGATGTTTCTTTCTCCACCAGATCAATGTGGAACGCATTAATATAATTTCCAGTATCTCCCAATCTCCCAATCTTTTTACCAGGTTTAATATTGTCTCTGCTTTCAACTGTGCAAATTACAATGTTTGCTAGACTCTTACATGTTTTAGAGTAGCACTTAAAGACAGGATGCCACCCCCTACCCCATTCTACTTAGAGAATTAAATTTATTACTGGTATGTGAGACAGCTGGTCTACCACCCCCATAGATCTGGAAAGTAATCTTGTTAATTTTTCTAAGAAAATGCATTGGCAGCCATACCATTTTGGTGAATCAGGTTGGATCATAAACTTTGCTAACTCAACTCTGCTTGAAGTTTTCTAGAAAGGGATTGCTTTAAGGCTTCCAAGTTTTTTATTTTGTTTTATTTCTTTTGATTCATTCTTACATGGACTCTTGGCATAGGCTTCCCTTTATCTTGTTACTTCTATTTAAAATTTCTACTATTTCCCTATTACTGTTATTTGTTGGTAGTGGCACTATAATCTTGTTTATAAAAGATTTAAACACCCATTGTGCCTACTGGAGTCATGAATGGATGGGTTCAGAGCTATGTTGGACAATGATTATGGATTTGACTTTTTAAGGATAGAGCCAGTTGCTGAGACTGAGAGGAATGTCCTAGATCTTATTTTACATGAAAGTTTAGGGTAAGGTCCTCAAAGTAAGTTGTCTTTTCTGGTTCCATGAGCAATAAGATGGCATCTGGAAGTGGCAGTATTTCTTTAGAAAGCTTAGCAAGCAGTGTATAAATCTGCAGGTTTGTGTCAAAAATTACCCTGACTTTATTCTAAATTCTACTAGTCTTAGCATTGACATTCAGAAAGCAGGTCTGTATTATGAAAATATAATAGAAAACTTTCTGATTGGTTGCCTTTAACTATTTTCCAAATGTGTATAATGTCATTTCATTAATAAGAAGTGAGATGTCAGACACAAGGATGGGCAGGGATAGTTAAGGATTTCCATGGATGTCTCTACTTTCACTTACTAGGGAAGAAAACTGGCTATTGCTTTGAGTTTTTACCTTTAGATACAAGCAATGCATTGTTCTATATACTTCCTTCTCAAGGTTGTAACTTTCAAGAAAGAGACAGTGTCACTATTTTTGTTCATTTGTTTTAATTCTGTTCATCAATCAACAAATATTTATTAATCTCTAAGACCTACTCTGGAGGAGATATTCTAGCTGCAGCCTTATTAATCATGACAAATACCAAGCCAGAGGGAGAGCTTTTAGTTCTCCTCTGTCTCTAAAAGCTCTATGGTAACAAGACATTGGCTGATGTCTCATCTCTTGGTCCCCTTAGGACTTCAGTATACAAGGAGTCATTCCTCCTGGTTCATTTAGCATGCCTCAGTGTCTGGCACAGGTTATAGGCTTAGGTTGTTTTCTAATCACATTAAAGGCACAGATTTAGAAAGACAGCTATGTCAACCTATTGATTTTAGTTCACAATGGAAGATTTCTTGAATGATGTGCGCAATGGAGTATGCATATGGATCAAGGACAAATGAGCACAGGGACCAGAAAGATGCATATTAATGGATAATGAATATTCAGTAGTGTACTTTTTGCGATGATAGGCATATGGTTCCATAAAGTTTTCTCCAGTTTCTATCACCTACCCCAGTGATCTCTATGGTATAACACACCCTCTATCTTAGTATATATTTGTTGATACGAATGGATGGAAGAGTAGATTCTCTCTCCTATAGTAGGTTTGGTCTAATGCAGCTTGTATTATATTAATTTGGGTCCCCCAAAATGCTCACATTGGTGTTTGTTCTTAAGACACTTAGGGACCCTGCACCTAGTTGGTTCTGATTGGTAAATAAAGATGCTGGCAGCCAATGGCTAGTCAGGGCAGACATATGTAGGACTTATAGGATTCCCAGGCTAGGGACAGGGAAAAAGGAGAGAAAGCAAGAGACCCACCATGCTGGGAGGAGGAGAGGAGTGATGTCCTGCTTGAGAAGGTGTGGGACAGAGAGCACAGCCACTATGTAGCAGCCAGAGAAGAGTGGCCCCAAGACGTCTGCCTGACTGGGTCCAGGGGAGCGAAGATGAAATATAGATTTTAGTAAGTAATGACTTGGGAATATCAGAGGGAGATGGATTAGCCATGGGGAGGTTAGAAAGTGACCCAGACATTGAGCTGTTTAAGGTATAACAAAATATAAAGGCTGTGTGAGTGCCTTATATTCTGGAACCCAAAACAGTGGGGCAGGTACAAGGAACATGCTGCCACTGGGATCCATTTATGTATTTATTTGAGTATAACTACACTCTGCCATTGCTGCCTGTTTTCTAGGATCATAGCCTTTCTCTCTGAACCCTCAAATCAAGATTTCCGTGTCAATTAAAAAATCCTATCAGGGCTGAAGACATGGTTAAGCAGTTAAAAATACCTGCTGAGGCCTGAGTTCAATTCCTAGCATCCATGTTAAGTAGTTTATAATTTCCTGTAATTTCAGCTCTAGAAGATATGATGCCCTCTTCTGGCCTCTGTAGGCACTGCACTCATATGCGAAAACTCACAGACAAACACACATATATAACTAAAACAAAAATGCTCTGATAGTCTCTTACATTGGAAGATAATGCTGTTCATTCATGTATTATCTAGTATGGGAAATGCCATGCTCAGCCAGGAGGTTCCCTTCAGGGAGATTTTCTCTGCATTAACACTTGTGAATGCACTCTCAAACATATTTCCCATAGAAATGTTAAACCGTCTTGATTTTGTACCATGCTTTTATATTTCTTTTTGATGGGTTATTGAAGAAGTATTAAGTTAGAGTAATTATAATTTCACAAAAATAATGGAGAAAGGAAGATGCTTTTTGTTTGTTTCAATAAGTTAGAATGATACTAGATTTCTTTGTACTTTTTTGTTAAAAATTGCTACTCTCCTGCCTTATGGCTGTTGTGAAGTCATGGTGACTTTGGATCTGAATGTCACATTTAAATGTAAGCACTGGGCTACCAACACCTGTCTGAATTTGAGAGCTGAACCAAGTACTGGGTACTCTGTAAGATTTCCCCATCAGTTTTGTAATGAATGAGCTTGGACACTTTATATACATTTTCTTGGTCATGTCAAGTTGTGATGACTAACCTGATTTTAAAATCCTTGTTTTCCTCACCTCATCCCAGATACTCAGCTCCCTTCATATACATCATGCCTCACAGGAACCATTTTTGAATGGATCTGCTGCTGTTTAGTTTCATTTTCTCAGTTTTTGATGGAATCATGCAAACCTCCATGATGGTCTTTGAAAGAAATGGTCGTCCAGTGTATCCTTAGCTTGTGTGAGGACTGATTTCCGAACACCAGACTCTCAAACTCTAAACTCTGCTCTGTTTCTGCCTTGTATATCTCACGTCTATAGAAAGTTAATGATTGATGTGCAGCATGGAATTAACTTCAACCAATATTTGATGACTAGAAAACTGGATTAATCCTACCTCAGCTCATAATCATTGTCGTTATAACCAACACTACTTTTTGCATTCTGACTACTTATACTTTATTTGGTATCTTGAAAATAGAGTACCTTGAGCTAATGTCTAGAAGGAGGATGAAGACGGAGGAAGGGAGGAAGGATGGAAGGAAGAAGGAAGGAAGGAAGAAAAGAAGGAAGAACATATATATTAAAAGTCAACCAATTGAATAGAGTTCCTAATTTATTGAATTTCTCTTCCTTTCAATTATGTGATACCAGGTTCCATCATTTGATGAATAATTTTAATTGATGCTTAACCATTCTTCCTTTTCTTTTTTAATGATATATGTGCTGTGTCTCCTGAGAAGGTATAAGGCACTTAGGGCCTGGAATATCCAGCTCTTGAATGCTTGCTATAATTGTTCTACCCATTTCAGGTGTGAGCACACACTCTCCTCTTATGCTAGTGAGCCCACTGAAGGCAAAAAGAATAGGGTGGACCTAATCTATTTAGTATTTTTAAAATGAAGTTAGCAAAGACCTTCATCCATGGCCAGGCACATAACAGATAACTCAATATGTATTTTATAACTTCCATAATACATCCTGGGCGAGGCTAGGTACATGAAAGATTGTCAAAAGCCTCCCTTTTATTCATATCACCCATGTTTGCTGTTTCTGTTATTTGGGGATGAAGTGGGTATCCACAACACGGGCTTATGTACCCGTGAAGCACTGAGTTGCCTTTCTAGGACATGTGGGAAAACTTTGGAAAGACATTGCTAAAGCAGGGTCTGGGGTCCATGTACAGGTCTGCAGTTTGTTTGCTAAAGAGTGATTCCAATAATGACTTCTAAGTTCTGTGCATGTGCATGTGCAGTGGTGCAGTGTGTATATGTGTGTGTGTGTGTGTGTGTGTGTGTGTGTGTGTGCATGTGTGCATGTGCATGCAAGCATACATGTATAGTTGGAGAAGTCTCTCCCTTTAGAGGGAATGAAATGAATGAGTGCTGGTGGAAAATGGAATGTCTGCCCTCAGGTTGTTCATAGGATCTTGAAAGACCAACAGTTATGCTAAAATTATTTAGAGACTGGAATGAGATGTTCTGAAAATATGATAAAAGATGTGGTCTGTAAGAATACCACATTGAACCCTGACTTGCCTCAAAGTTGGTCTGGATGTCACAGAACAGTAGGCTGTTCCTTTGGCCCTGATATTTAAATATCCATAATATGGATGGGAAAACAGTTAGTATTGCCTTCAGGAACCAACAGAGGATATAGCATATGTGTCTGGTGGCCAAAAACCCTGCATCTTGGCCCTCTAGCACAGAAGTTAACACACTGAAAATAAATGTGGAAGAAGAGCCTGAGGCTCTGTGGTATATGTTATGGATTCCTTCATATAAAGCATTGAACAAATGCATTTTTAAGAAAGTGTGAATCGATATGTCTAAGATAAGTTGTGTCAGAGCCCCTATCTTTCTTCTATCTCCTCAGTCAATGCCATGTCTAGGAACACTGGAGGGAGACTAATTGCATTTTCATTTGGTGCAAATTTAGGAGGGTCAATTTAATAAGCTAGTTCACATATATAACTCAAATAATCTTGCCAAACTAAAGTAATAGGTTCAGACATATAAAAAGTATAAGCATCTATTCAGCATCTAATATCTGTTAGAAATATAAGAAATGCTTTAATATATTATTCATAGTTTATTATGTACAGAAAAATCTATGAATTACTGTTATATTATGACTGTCTATGGCTCAAAACACTGAAGTTTATAGAAGAGATGCAACTTTCTTAGGCTATACATTTAATAACTGAGATAGCCAGGATTTGAACTTTTAATTATTTTGCTATTTTAAATGTTTAGGTCTGTAGTTGAGAAAATCTAGTCATTGTTTTCATGTTCCGGCAAATGTAGGTACAAGTAGTTATAAGAAAATCACTCTCCAATTTAAACAATTAGAAAATCAGCCTGAACCAAAGATACAAAGTAGCTATTTGAAAAGTGAAATGGATTTTGAGCTATGTGATGTCTGGCTCAAGGGAAACAATCGTTACTTCCTCGCCTTCAGTTTTCTCCCTTTAGCCTCTCTCACTTCATGTGAGAGCCCCAGCTGCATGTGCTCTCCCACTCTCTTTTGAGCATTTCATTGAATATTACACTTTTTCCTTGCAGGGCTCAGAGATTATCATGGAAGAGGAAGCAGAATGAGAGTTTAAGAGCCAGAGGTGGCAGGCATTCTACAGTGAAACATCATTTGCCGGAGGAGATAGAGCCCCTGAACACATGAAATCCCAGGTGACCATAACTGCATGTGTGAGACCTGAAGAAGATAGAGCCAGCCAAAATCCCAGCATGGATAGGGAGGAGTTCATGAAGGCTTACTACCTGCTGAGATGCTGTGGACAACTGGTGGCTCTAGAACAGGGAAACTAAGTCTGATTCAGGAATTCATCACCTGAGGGGCAACCCACCTACTAGCAAATGGTCCTATGTATGGCAAGCATCACTAAGGAGCTTTAAAACTCTATTATGTTCAAAGAGGGCAATATTAAGATTTATGAGAGCTTCAGAAGAGTGTCCGGCTTCCACTCAATCTGATGAGGTTAGGTGAGTACTGTGGAGAGATAGTTTGATAAAATGATGAACAGTTAAGAAGTCTAATGGCTGGCCAGCCCCATGCTACCTTGTGCAGGAACTTGGCAGACGGTCCCAAGGTTGCCAGAGGACTCTACATGCCCCAGGTGCCCTAGCACACCTAAGATCTTGGGATCACTGGTGAGTGGAATGCAATATCTGTTCCAAAACAACCCAGAGGAGCTTAGGCCAGCAGGAACAAGGACACAGGAAACCCACCCGACCAGCGGCTGGGGTTCGTTCCAGTAGGTGCCAGCCCCATGCCACCTTGGGCACAAACTTGGCAGACGGTTCCACGGTCCCCAGAGGACTCTCCACACTGCAGGTACCCTAGCACACCCAGGATCCTAGGATCACTGAGGAGAGTCGGCCTCCAGAGAGGGCTCTGACCCTGGGACTCAGGTGAGAGTGTCATCTTGTATCCTGGGTCTCTCAGAGACCAATCAGCTCAGGAGAGTGCATGGACCACAGAAGCAACAGAGCTTCTTGGACAGGGTCCTTTCAGGCCTTCATCCTCAGTCAGGAGGCAGAGCTGAGACCCAGACCTCTGGGCATATTCCCCACCAGAGGAGATTCGGCCTCCAGAGAGGGCTCTGAACCCAGGACTCAGGTGAGAGCGCCATCTTGTATCCCAGGTCTCTCAGAGACCAGACAGCACAGGAGAATGCAAGGGTCACAGAAGCAACAGACCCTCTTGGACTGGGTCCCTTTGGGCCTTCATTGTCAGCCAAGAGGTGGATCTGAGCTCCAGACCTTTGTGGACCTACCCTGCAAGAGGAGAGCTTGCCTGCAGAGAGTGCTCTGACCACTGGGACTCAGGAGAGAGTTGGACTCCCAGGACTGCTGACAGAGGCTAAGAGAATCACAGGAGGAACAAGCTCCAGCCAGAGACAGCTAGAACATCTAACACCAGAGATTACCAAATTGCAAAAGGCAAAGATAAGAATCTTACTAACAGAAACCAAGACCATTTGGCATCATCAGAACCCAGTACACACACCATAGCAAGTCCTGGATACCCCAACACACCCGAAAAGCAAGATT
>NC_034596.1:6554338-6555639 GCF_900095145.1 Mus pahari | reverse complement strand
ATAGAATATTAAAAACAGTAAAGGAAAAAGGTCAAGTAACATGTAAAGGCAGGCCTATCAGAATTACACGAGACTTCTCACCAGAGACTATGAAAGCCAGAAGATACTGGACAGATGTTATACAGACACTAAGAGAACACAAATGTCAGCCCAGGCTACTATACCCAACAAAACTATCAATTACCACAGATAGCAAACCAAAGTATTCCATGAAAAAAACAAATTCACAAAATATCTTTCCACGAATCCAGCCCTTCAAAGAATAATAAAGGGAAGACTCCAACACAAGGAAGGAAATTATGCCCTAGGAAAAGCAAAAAAGTAATCCTTCAACAAACCTAAAAGAAGATAGCCGGAAGAACAGAATCCCAACTCTAATAACAAAAATAACATGAAGCAACAATTACTTTTTCTTAATATCTCTTAATATCAGTGTATTCAATTCTTCAATAAAAAGACATAGACTAACAAACTGGCTACATAAACAGGACCCAACATTTTGCTGCATACAGGAAACCTACCTCAGGGACAAAGATAGACACTACATCAGAATAAAAGGCTGGAAAACAATTTTCCAAGCAAACGAACTGAAGAAACAAACTGGAGTAGCCATTCTAATATCAGATAAAATGACTTCCAACCCAAAGTCATCAAAGAAGACAAGTCAAAAGTAAAATCTACCAAGATGAACTCTCAATTCTGAATATCTATGCTCCAAATGCAAGGGCATTCACATTCATTAAGGAGACTCTAGTAAAGTTCAAACCACACATTGCACCTCACACAATAATAGTGGGAGACTTTAACACCCCACTCTCATCAATGGACAGATACTGGAAACAGAAACTAAGCAGAGACACATTGAAACTAACAGAAGTTATGAAACAAATGGGTTTAACAGATACCTACAGAACATTTTTATCCTAAAACAAAAGGGTATACCTTCTTCTCAGCACCTCATGGTACCTTCTCCAAAATTGACCATATAATTGGTCATAAAACAGGTCTCAACAAATACAATAATATTGAAATAATACCATGCACCCTGTCAGAACATCAAGGACTAAGGCTGATCTTCAATAACAATATAAAAATTCTACCAGAGAACTCCGAAACTTGATAAACAGCTTCAGTGCAGTAGCTGGATATAAAATTAACTCAAACAAATCATTGGCCTTTCTCTACACAAAAGATAAACAGGATGAGAAAGAAATTAGGGAAACAACACCCTTCACAATAGTCACAAATAATATAAAATACCTTGGTATGACTAAGGAAGTGAAAGATCTGTATGATAAGAA
>NC_034596.1:6537374-6553127 GCF_900095145.1 Mus pahari | reverse complement strand
CATGTGACAGCAGATGCTGGCAAGGATGGGGTGAAAGAGGAACACTCTTCCATTGCTGACAGGATTGCAAGCTTATACAACCACTCTGGAAATCAGTCTGGTGGTACCTCAGAAAACTGGACATAGTACTACCAGAGGATCCAGCAATACATCTCCTGGGCATATACCCAGAAGATGTTCCAACTTATAATAAGGACACATGCTCCACTATATTAATAGCATGTTGCATGCCCCCTCAACCAGCAAGGAAGATGCAACACAGGAACTCTTCTAACAGCAGTTTATTCAGCAACCTTGAACAATCTTCATTTCCCTCTTCATCTCCCTCTTCATCTCCCCTGAGCCCCGGGCTACAAGCCCTTTTATACTCTTATCCACTCCATTCGCAGCAGGCCATGTCACTTCACCAGGTGCGAGACCTCAGCCAACTAGAAGAGCAAGAACAAATCACCACCAAATATGGACTTGTTTACCACAAGCTCCATAGCCAACAGGTGCCATCTTTAAGCCGTGGTTTCAGGTAGCCGAGGGGAGGGGCCATGGGCCCCTACAATAGCAGACTTATTTATAATAGCCAGAAGCTGGAAAGAACCCGATGTTCCTCAACAGAGGAATGGATATAGAAAATGTGGTACATTTACACAATGGAGTACTACTCAGCTATTAAAAACAATAAATTTATGAAATTCTTAGGCAAATGGATGGATCTGGAGGGTATCATCCTGTGTGTGGTAACTGAATCACAAAAGAACCCACATGATATTCACTCACTGATAAGTGGACATTAGCCCAGAAACTTAGAATACCCAAGATACAATTTTCAAAACACATGAAACTCAAGAAGAAGGAAGACCAAAGTGTGGATACTTAGTTCCTCCTTAGAATGGGGAACAAAATACCCATGGAAGGAGTTATAGAGACAAAGTTTGGAGCTTAGACAGAAGGAAGAACCATCCAGAGTCTTCCCCACCCAGGGATTCTTCCCATAAAAAGCCACCAAACCCAGACACTATTGCATATGCCAGCAAGATTTTGCTGACAGGACCCTGATATAGCTGTGTTTTGTGAAGCTATGCCAGTGCCTGGCAAATAAGGAAGTGGATGTTCACATTCATCTATTGGATGGAACACAGGGCTCCCAATGGATGAGCTAGAGAAAGTACTCAAGGGGCTGAAGGGGTCTGCAACAATATGAACTAACCCGTACCCCCCCCCCTCCGAGCTTGTGTCTCTAAATGCATATGTAGCAGAAGATGGCCTAGTTGGCCATCATTGGGAGGAGAGTCCCTTGGTCTTGAAAAGATTATATGCCCCAGTACAGGGGAATACCAGAGCCATGAAGTGGGAGTGTGTGCTTTGGGGAGCAGGGCAGGGGGCAAGGGGGAGGGTATAAGGGACTTTCAGGATAGCATTTGAAATGTAAATGAAGAAAATATCTAATAAAAAAGAGAAGTCTAATGGCCAAAAAAATGTAGGCTATACATCCCAAGGAAGAAGCATATCGAGAGTAGGATAAAATGTGATTTAATTGTTCCAAACAATCAAACACCTGGCTTGAAGCTCACACTCTGCCTGAATTACTAACATAGGAAAGAGTAGCTTCACAGTGTCTACACCAGGACATCATAGTCCAAAGGCTGAGAGGACCCCACAATCACTTGAGATGTGATGAGCAGAAGTTAAGCAATGCAAGCACTAGGACAGTCCATGGGATTAACAGAATGGTTCTATGGGTTTGGGAAACTCTGAAGAGAGTTAAAGAGTTTCTGTGTTGTACAGTAAATGAACTTAATTTGATGTCAAGATGGGAAGAAAATAAAAAGAAAGGAAGCAGAGATGGTGCGGGAGGATGGGGAGAATAATGAAAGAGGAGGAAGGACAGAAGGGAAGGAGGGAGAAAGAGAGGGAGGGAAGGAAAGATAAGGACTCTGGAAGGAACTTTAAATATTGTAAAGAGCTGATAACCTTGTTTATATGTTAATATGTGAATTCACTTCTCTAATAATAAAAAAGGGGACAACAGATATTAACGTTGGTTAGCTAAAGAGAGCGAGCACCCAGGGCTTTCTGTGTCTCCCATTTTTACGTGGGTGCTGTGAGGAAGGATACTCACAGTGCGGGGTTGAATCTGGTGAATTTTGAGGTCAGTCTGAATTTTGAGAATCTGTTCCTGGCATGAGCAGCCTCCTGAATTAGAAAGAGCTACTTACAGGAAATGTAGGCTTGGCTTGCTCTCTTGATATTTACAGGAATTAGCTTTATTTTATTTTTTTTCTGTCTTAGCCCGCCAGTGCTTTGCTCATGTATTCTCAAACCATCTGACTGAGTTCATTTCAGGACTGTGGACTGTCTTTAGAGAAATCACTCTTCAACCTCCAGTGAGGGAGTTTGGGGAAGACCAGAGCCCAAGAGATGGCAGCACAGTATCTTCTTCATGTTTTTGCTACTGTCATTTATTTTAGTTTTGAGATTATAGTATTATATCATTTTCCCCTTTCCTTTCTTCCCTCCAAACCCTCCCATACACCCCATCTTGATCACTTTCAAACTATGGCCCATCTTTTCTTTAATCATCCTTAATGCATACATGCATATACATATATTTGCATATGAGTATATGCATATGTATTTTTAAATATGACCTGGTCAATCTGTGTAATGTTTTTTGTATGTCTGTTTTCAAGGCAGACTATTTAGAACTGGATAAGCAATTAGTATGCTCGTCCCTAAGGAAGACTCTCCAACTCTCCCTTATGCTCAGCATGCCTGAGTTGCCTGCAGCACTGTAATTTCTCTGAGGGTGGCGTATGTTCCTAGAACTTTAGACTCAGCTTGCAGGATGGTTGGACACTTCTTACCTGGTCCCAGCAATCACTGATCAAGTGCTTCACATCATGTCACATGATGATGGCTGCACTTTGCCGAGATGTCTGTAAATCCTAATTAGGGCCATGTCCAATCTTTTCTTTCTCTGTCTTTGGCATAGTCAAGAAATGCAGCATGGCAGAATTTGGGACCACTGGGCTCTCTTCTTCACTGCACTGTCAGCTAACATCTGTGTAAATCCTCCCGTCAGAGACTCGGGCTTGCTTATTTATTTGTTTGCTTTGTTTTTCTTTTCTTCTGTAAACTATGAATGATGCATTAAAAACACGGGTTCAAACACCAGTCTCAGGCTTTTAAACTATGACTTCTAGAATCTCAGGTGCAGGGACTCTTTCTGATTTAGTGTTGGGGAAGCTTTTTCTGTGTTTTGTTGATGACTCAAAGGGTCCAGCCCAGTTTGAGTAATAGCTTAGATAATCTCTAAATTCCCTTTGCAGTTTGATTATAAATTTACAATTCTAGTTTCCTTCCTTAAAACTTCAGTGATGTCTACACACATACCACACACACACACACACACACACACACACACACACACACACCCTACTCTTGAAAAGGCTTTTCCGCACCATAGCCCATGTGGAAAAATTCAATTCACCTGTACTTACAGACAATATCATTTTATTTTAACATTTTTTCTTCAAAATGCCTCTCAGGTAGTTTAAAGAAATGTCAAAAAGGAAAAGAAAAGAAAAGCAAAAGTAAAAGAAAATGCTTGGAGAAATTAAGTAAACATTTATCCAAGTCAGTATATAACCTTTCTCCAATCTGCTCCTTCCATCCACTGCCCTTCTAACTCAAATCTTCTCCCCTTTCTTGTCTCAAACTTAAAGATAAAAGAGGTAAGGGGAGAGGGAGGATTAAAGGGAGGGGGGAGAGGGAGAGGGAAAGGAAGAGAGAGACTCCCTTAAGCTCATCTCTGAAATGTTTCTGTTTTTAAACACTGCAGTTCATCTCAATTGTGCTCAAATTCAATTCACTTGTGATTGTCTCCTGTATTATTTGCTTTATCAATTTCTCCCCAGACTCAGTGGGGTAGTGATTGAAATTTGAAAGCTTATGGAGGGGAATAAAGACCAACACATATTGAAGAAATTGTGTCTTGAGTCTGCTGGCTGCCAAGATGCTCTGGCTTTCCCTCAATACTCAGTCCACTTTAGCCTAGTCTCTGGGAAAACATCATCTACCCAAAATGACTTGGGATAAATTTAAATGATTTTTCTTCTTTGTCAAAATGAGTATTTTGTCTGTATCCTTAGTTTTTCATTGTTGCATCATGTACTGGAGGCTTTGGTTAAGATGGCCTTGCATTGGGAAGGCATCTGGTGAAGGAAGATATGATGTTGAGCCATGCAAGTTCATCAGTCAAACTAGCCATGTGGATCTTCTTGATTCTAAGTCTGCACAAGACTAGTTTTTCATGTAGACACAAATGTAACCTTGGTTTTTTCCTTATGTTTAATTGACATGGAAAGTAGCAGGTTTCTTACTGCATTTCCTTTAGCTGGTCCTGACCTGTTCCTCTACCCTGTCCCCACACATTTGTATTCTTCCTCTCTCTGCGCTCCCCTTCCACTTCCATATCTCATATTGTGCTATGGTCCTCATCTCTCTCTTAAAGCATGTCTCCCCTCTGAGATATAGATCCTAGCCTTTACAGTTTGTGTCTGTGTATTTTTGTGAGCATGAGTGTGTGTTAGGAGCTAGGAAACTGGAAACTTATTTTTAATAACACTTATTGTTAGTATCCTGCTTGCCAAACTCATAATTTGGTTTAATTTCAAATTCCATACTAATGTTTCTCATGCAGAATTCACTGTAAAAAACAATCAATAATAAGAGTATGATGAGCAGAGAAATAGTAAGATAAGTGGATATAATTTAATGTAAAGGTTGTGTTTTCTAATGTTTATTATGCATATTCATAAGGTAATCATTATGTGGATAAGCATTTTGCTTACAAAATCTGAGTATGTATTACATGTATGCCTGAAACCATAAGAAGTTTTTGGATCAACTGGAGTTATAGAAGTTTATGAACCACCATGAGGATGTTAGGAACTGAGCTCAGGTCCTCTGGTGTCATTTATGTGTGTGAGGTGGCCTATAGAGGCATGAGAATATGTCAGCTTCCAAGGAGCAGAGTTACAGGCAGTTTTGATCCACCAGACTTGGGGGTTAGGATGCATCCAAGGAGTCCTCTGAAAGAACAACAAATGCTTTTAACCACTGAACATTTTCTCCAGACTTGCAGGAGGTCATTCTTACCATTCACACCCAAGACTCCCATTGATTTCCCCAAACGCCCCACAGTCTCAGATGGTCGTCCCCATTCTACATCTCTCCACTTACTTATGGCATTTTCATGGGTGTCCTCCTGGTCTGTTCTTTTGAACCTCTTAATTTTAATAATTCCTTCCTAAGCTACTGAACACTCAGGTGTGCTTATGTATATTTGAGAATGAGTACTGAGTTAAAAGATCATGCAATTATCATTGAGAACTTGAAACCCTTTTAAAGAGTAGGTTAAATATAAGCAGCTGACCACCATTCCTTCAATGCACATGCAAGGTTTTCAAATCTTTGCTAGAAGTAAGACTTTTCATACCACTCAATTTTGCTTTTATGAATCTCTTTCTTTTCCTTCTACTTATACTCAAAATTCTGTCTTTAGTTAAAAGTCTTCTACTTCCTAGAGCTCTCCTCCTACCATTATACTCCACTTCAAAATGCTGTTTAAAGTTTTTAGTGCAGATTAGGAGACTGGGCAATTGTAACATCTGAGAAATTCCATGATCTACCACTTGCAGACTAAAGAGCAAGACAAGCTACAGATGTAATCTTGGTTGGATTCCTGAGGCCTGAGGACCAGGGGTACTGGTAACTGAGAGTAGACCAAAGCATGTCTCAGGTCTAATAGAGAGAGTGGTTCCCCTCTCCCCACCTTTTTTTCTATCATGGAGTTGGATAGTACCCATCTATCTTGTTGAAGATGGATCCTCTTTATTTAATCTATTGATTTTTTGATTTAAATGTGGATGTTTTTAAAAACACTCCAGAAACACACCTAGAAATGGTATTTGATCATCTCTCTTGGCTTTCCACAGGTCAGTGAATTAGTTATAGAAAATAACCATCACATCTATATGCTGTTGCAGAGACAAATAGTGTCCTGTCCTCCTTATTTCTGTATGGAAGAGAATCTGAAACTTGCTGGAAATTTGAGCAATTATGTCATGTTGAACACTTATACGCTAAGTAAATTATACATATCTCTCAGAGGTATGTGTGTTAAAAATATTATTCCAATATGTAAATGAGGATGTTGGGAAGGTAACTGACTTAAGTTGTGTGCTTTATGTCTGAGCTGGGTTGCAATGTCAGAACCCTATTTTTGGAGCAAATGTGAGTCGCTTCTTGACATGTTTTTTGCTGTGATGTTTTATTTACTTCCTTTCTGGTTTTGTTTCACAGTAATCATTCTCTTGGGAGTAAGGCTAGAAAGTAGTAAAAAAGATACACGAGTGGTTAGGCATTTTCTATGAAAGGCACAAATACCTGAGAATATTTTGTTAGTAAGGAGTGAATCGAATTACATTATGCAGTGAGCAGAGGTATGCAAATGAAGTGGTTGCATTTCCTGAAGATGGTAGTATTTCTCAAACAAGGACCAGGCAGGCATCCACTGTAGAATTTCTACCTCGGTATCACACAGGTACTCTGGAGCATTTGGATGCTTCTAATCAAGTTATTCACCTGGACCTACTTGACACCCAACTCCACTCCAAACACTTGTGCTTTCTGAGCGGAAGGAAGTAATACAAGTACTTCCTCCCCTGAATTTGCATAATTGCAGAGCATCAACAATGCTGCTTGCTTTCTCAAAGTGATTGTTAGAAAGTGATTAGCAGCTAGTGAAAGTCTCAGAATAAAATACATCTGTATAATTCCTGTCTTTAGGAATGCCTGAGAGCAAAGATAATGGACCAGAGAAACATGTGAGAAAAGCAAGCCAACATCTGCCAGATCAATAGCCCTTAAACCATTACCCTCCTTGGGAGGCAGACCTTTAGAGACCCCCCAAGCCAGAATTGTATTCATGAACAGACTGTTACAAAGTAGACTGTATATTTAAGGTACTTTGAAATTATAAGAAATTCTCTTGATGTGAGATACATTGTTTAACAATTCTTATCAAAATATGTCCTTGGAAGAGTTTTTAGTATTTCTTTGAGGATGAAAACTTGAATATGTCTGAAATTTAACATAGATAGGGAATGCATAAGGCCCATTAAAATATAAGACAAGACTTGCATTAAATGAAAACATTAGAACCATGATTATCTCTGAAGTAGAATGAGCCTCTGAATGGATTAATGTTCTCTTTAGTCCTTTAACAAGTGACTTTAGCAGCTTCCATTATCAGAGCCCTTTGCACTTGGATTCAAGAGATTAAGTCATATGGATAGTTCCAGGAAAGAAAAAAAAATCCTTCCCTAATCCTGACAGCTGGAAAGCAGATATCTATCTGTCTGTCTATCTATCTATCTATCTATCTATCTATCTATCTATCTATCTATCTATCTATCTATCTATCTATCTCCCCCATCTTTGTATATATAGTTTTAGAGCCCAGAGAACAACAACATTGCTCTTCTGTAGCATGGCATTGTGGTAACCCCCCAAAAAGAATCACAACGACCTTTGGTGACCAGAAAACACTAAAGGCATATGCTTAACAAACCTTTTTCTACTGTGCTTTATAGGGTAGATTGTGAGTACACAGTTAATTGCCACTGAGTTTGTTATATGCCATGTATTGATAAATCAGCCTGCTTCTATCTTAGGTGAAAAAGTTATCATAGTAAATAAAGACTACGTTTATTTCTGTTTATGATTAAATCTATTTCTCAAGGGTTGGGCTATGCTCCACCTGTTTATCTTGACAATAAATAGTTCCATACTGCGTGTTTCAGAAAATGGCAACCATGACTTTGTTTAAAAAAATTGTGTTGATTATTTTGTTTTACCTATTATTTAGCCATGATGATTTGGGTTGGTGGTCTTTCTCTTTGCATCTTTGGGATTAGCAATATCTGGACATGAACTTCCAAAATACTGAGAATGTTCAGTGTCTATGTTGAGGCTAGGAGATGAATTAATATAGGAAGTACTTCAGATATTTATTTCTGTATTCTGAACCACTCCCAATGGCCTCCAAGAATGACCATTTATAATCTCTCATTTAGGACTGGTCTCAGAACTATATGTGACTTTGGGTGGCTGTGCAGCCTTCAGAAAATACAATAGGGCTATAATGTCTACAATGGCTCAATTATATAGCTGTATAGTTGGCAGCATTTACTAACTGGAGGTAAAGCTAGCTGGGCTGGCAGCCAGTGCTTCTCAAGTCTCTTCCTTGTGGCCTCTCTACAAGAATTCACATCCACATAGCTGATGGCTGGATTCCAAGACTAGAAATCCAACCATTAGGGGGTGACACTTGAGGAAGCCCAAGATGGGACACTGAGTATTTCACATGTGCTGCATTTTACTGGTCAAAAGGAATTATATGTCCAATAAGGGAAAGGTTTTTTTTTTTTTATTAGATATTTTCTTTATTTACATTTCAAATGCTAACCCAAAAGTTACCGATCCTCCCCCATCCCTGCTCCCCTACCCACCCACTCCCACTTCTTGGGCCTGGCTTTCCCCTGTGCTGGGTCATACATAGTTTGCAAGACCAAGGGGGCCTCTCTTCCCAATGATGGCAGACTAGGCCATCTTCTGCTACATATGCAGCTAGAGACATGAGCTCAGGGGGTACTGGTCAGTTCAAATTGTTGTTCCACCTATAGGGTTGCAGCCCCCTTCAGCTCCTTGGGTACTTTCTCTAGCTCCTCCACTGGGGGCCCTGTATTCCATCCAATAGCTGACTGTGAGCATTCACTTCTGTGTTTGCCAGGCACTGGCATAGCCTTACAAGAGGCTGGGTTTTATGTGAACAAAAGCTCAAGAGAAAGAATGAAAATGTAGAGCTTCAATCTACAATGTATAGGAAGCTGTCTGTTGACCTTGGTTAAAGCCTACAAAAGAAAGTACAGTTACTAGTAACTATTTGTTCATGGCTTCACTATGTATATGTGGCAGGGGCAGTTAAGTGCCTAACCTATTTCATGACAAAGTTAAAGGCTAGAAGGGAGTGGAGCTGCAGAGATAACTTAGAGGTGGAGTTTCTGACTGTTCAAGATCTGTGCCTTTTGGTGTTTGATTGATCCAGAGAGAGAAAGAAAGAGGGAGGGGGAAAGAGGGATGGAGGAAGAAAGACAGACAGACACAGAGAGAAACAAACAGAAAAAGATGGAAAGACTGAGAATAAAAGACAGATTTTGTGACTCATGTGTACAAAGGCAAGGTTCCATTTTCTGAGAAGGGCAAAACATTCTGCCCGCCAGTATGTGTATGATGGAGACTAGAGGCTCTCAAGATGTGACTTTTCTCTCATCTTCCTTTTCAAGGCAAGTGAGTACAGATCCCATTGTGCACCTCTTCTGCAACATGTGGAAATAACTACTTCAATACATGTTTTGAATTCTAGACATCCCCCCCTATGTTCAAACTCAGTATTATGTATGAAAACCAGTCCAAATTCCTTACATTAGTCATTAAATAAAGGCTTGTAAAAACCTTTTTCATACATTCAGGTTGTTTTTCTTGAATACAATATCTAATTCTTCAGAGCTATTATGGGCTTTAACTATAGCATTTTCTATTAGCCTAAAAGTGTGCCATTGATTGTAAGGGGAATATATTGCAAGAAAATGAATGTCTGGCAAAGCAAAACTCTTGTTACAGTATCTGGAAGGACTCAAACCACATTTGAACACTTTTATTGCACTGTTTTCAAAGCAGTGTGTACACACTATTGTCTGATGTCCCTTCTAAAACTCACTCTTAAATTTACTCATCACTATAATAGAATGAAGAAGTAAGACTTTCAGGAAGAAAATCAGAACTTTCAGGTACCACTTTTATGAACTGATGAGTACTATGATTGTAGGAGTGTGGGCTAACTATAAGCATGAATTTTCTTTGCACATGAATTCCATTTCATCCTTTAATAACTGTTTTGTGCATGCTGTGTTTCCTTACTCTTCTCTCATGTTTTCACACAATACAAATGGCCTTATCCTATAGGTGGTGAAACTATGGTCTTAGACTCTGGACTCTAGATGAAGACTCAAATAAATATGTATTATTTATAATTTACCCAGATTGTGTACCCTATTTTAATAGCTGAAAATTGCCTAAGACAATGCAAATTCATTCAAAATAACATGTGCTCATATATCTAAAGAATACACATGCATATTGATTGATTATTAGATGGTATCCTATGGTGACTTAAAAATGAGAGTTCAGAAAATACTTGCTACAACATCTATACTGAGATATTCTTACCTACTTTAAGGTAACTCACATAAAAAATATTATTAGCATTAGCTTCAAGAAGCATAGCACTGCGACTCTGATATTTCACATGGAATAAGTCATAAATTAATATTTCTTTTTCCTATTGTTCATATGTTCCATGCACTTTATCTACACAGCAGTTGAGATGAAGCTACACAGATTTCTAAGAAGGAAAATAGCCCCAGCAATGCTATTTCCCTTCCTTTCTGATGAGACATGGGACCAGCCCCTGAACAGAAGAGACTAAAGTTAGTAAATGTAAATGTCTTAGTATAGGCCACTGGAAGCAGCTGACTAGTGAGCAGTTTCTGTCTCTGAACACAGTGCAGAAACACATCAGCCCAGTGGCTAAACTCCCAAAGTGACATAATATGTACATAGTAGATGCAAATTCAAATTTGCTTCAGTTCCCTGGACTCAATTTCCTTATGTGTGAAATGAGATAACTCTCTGGATTTTTGTAAAAATTTTATATTTTATGGCATAGTGCCATGTAGCAGAACAAACCCAATTGGTTTAAATTATACAGAAAGTTATTTACATTACATTGGTATTTTTGTAATAATGCTAGAAACTGAATTATCACTATATATATATATATATATATATATATATATATATATAACATACATACATACATACATATATAATACACACATATATATATATATACACATATGTATACATATACACATGTATATAAATGTATACACACATATATATGCACATGCACATTTATATACACATACATATGTATATGCATACACACATACATATATACATACATACATATACACATATACTTATATGTCAACATATAATTGTGCTTCTGTTTATTATGTTACACCAATCAGAAAAATGTCATGGTTACAATGCCAGTGAAATATGTACAAGATGAACAGCTTCAACTCATGTCTGAGCACCATAGAGAAGTGCACATAAAAATGTAAGCATATATTTAGACAAATATACTCAGATGCAGGTGCATGTGCATAAAAATTATCGCTGTCTTTGGCAGCTTAGGAAATACCTGTAAACTCTTTCCTTATGAGGTTTGTTGACTTATACAACAGAATAATGATTGAAGAGAGATGCTCCTCACATTTCTTCCTGCCTGAGATTCTAAAACATCTAGGCCATCTGAGTTCTCCTCTAAATTTTGTCAGTTATATCAAAAGTGGCGTTGGTGGAAAAGCACTCACAGCAGGTCTGAGTGGGAGCGACATCAGCTAAGTTGCTATTCTAAGGTAGTGAACAGGATTCAGGGAACATCTTAAAGTTAGACAACTTTTTGTTGTTGTTTTTAGAAAGGGTCTCACTATATGCTTTGGTTGTCCTGGCTGTAGTTCAGGCTGGCTTCAAATTCACAGAGATCTACCTGCCTCTGTTTTCTAAGTTGTAAGATGGAACTCATGCACCAACATGCCTGTCCCTGTTAGATGGATAACTTCTACTAGTTAAATCCAAAAATGAAATGGGATACAGAGAATTTAGCCCTGTTCCCTGTGATTCACCCTGCTGATTTATTCTTGTTTCTTTGGAATATATATGAAGTCCCTGTCTTTTGAAGTAGCTTATTTTAGGCTGCATATTCAAAACCTGTGTTTGTGAAGAACTTTTCCAACTGTGAAGTGCTGAAGGAGTTTGAGTTAAAGTTGGAATTTTTGTTGGAGGATAAGATAGGACAGAACCACTGTGTCATGGGAAATTTTGCATTACTGTTGTTCTAATTGCTTTTCCTTGCTGAGATAAAACGTTTTTACCAAAATGCAACTTGTGGAAGAAAGGGCTTATTTGTCTTATACTTTCAGGACACAGTTCATGATTAAGGGAAATGAGAGCAGCAACTCTTTAGTAGAAACCATGAAAGAAGCTTGTTATCTGGTCACTCTCTAGATCATATTTAGCTAGCTTCCTTATATAGCCACAACCTCTTGTCCAAGGATGATGCCACACAAATTTGTGTGTGTCCATTCCCATCGATCAACAATTGAGACCATCCCACACAGGTATTTTCATAGGTCAGTCTCATCCAGGCAATTTCTCAATTGAGGTTTTCCTCTCAGAAAACTATAAACTGTGTTAAGTTGACAATTAGAGCCAAGCAGAGAAACTGCTCTGTGATATATAGGTGGTGTTTCTCAAATAATGAGCTGTTCTGCATCAAGAAAAGACTCAGCTATGTTCTTACTCCACACTTCATAATTGAATTTCCCAATAAAGTGGGCATTTTCCACATGAACCATTCAAAAAATTTACATATTTCAAAAATGTATCATGGACAAGCGTTAGAAAATGTAATATTATGGATATACTGATTATATGTTGATATTCAAGATGATAAAGTATTAAAATTTAATTTTATCTGGATTTGTATGTCTTTCAATGTGACCACCATAAAATCTAAACTTGCAGATATGACACACACGTTACTTGTATTAATATGACTACTGTCTAGATACTGCTCATTTAAAAAATATATGTAAGGCTCAAACATCTAGGGGGGGCGAAGTCCCTAGATAACTAACTTGCTATTTCTTATTTATGGTGATTAGATAAAAGTGATTCAGTAGACTATAGAAAAAATGTGAAATTTGAGAAGGGAGAGAAAGGAGATAGGAAAGAAATTAATAAAGTTACTAGCATAGAGGGCTGGAGAGGTGGCTCACCCATTAAAGAGTGGGCTCACAACTAAAATATGATATAGCACAGAAACAGTATTTTTTATTATTTGTAATATAGTCTTTGTAATAAAAAAGAGTAGAGACAAAGTAATTCAAGCTGACTATTAATGATTGTGTGTTAAGATGTTGATGATTTTGGTGTATTTCAAAGTATTATTGGTATAACTGGGCTGTAGAGCTTAACAATAGTTTTATGCATTATCAGTGAATGCAGATCAAATGCCCTACTCCCACCCCTGCCAAAACCCAAGTTGTAGGACACTAAATAGATTTAAGCAGCTAACTTATCACTATATTATAAATCTAAGAAGTTTTGTATCTCTTGATCTTGAGTCATTGAGAGTCCAAAGTAGTTTTGAATATTAGAATATATCATCTCTAAGTTTTCATCTAATTTTCAATGTCTGTGGTTGATGTTCCTTCAGTGGGATTACATTCAGCGCCATGGAGAGCTTATTCGCCTAATGATTGGGCATTCAGAAAACCTGAAGCAGAGGAGAGACATCCCCATTCACATAGTCATGTCTTCTTCCCATTGTACTTCTTTAATGCCATTACAGACAATTCAACTTTTTAAAGTGTGTGTCTTAGTTTCCTTTTTGTTGCTGTTGTTGTGATAAAACACTATGAAAAAGGCAGTTTATAAAAGAAAAATGATTATTAGGGATTACCGTTTCGGAAGGTTAGATCAGTCCATGACCATGACAGTGGGGTGTATGGCAGCCAGTGCTTAGGCCTGGTTCTGGAGGAAAGGCCAAGATCTCACATCTTGACACAACAACCGTGAGGCAGAGAGAGTGACAACTTGAAATGTTGTGGGCTTTTGAAATCAAACCTCCAGTGACTCACCTCCTTTAGCAAGTCCCCACCTCCTAATTCTTCTCAAATAGTCACACCAACTGGGACAAAGCATTCAAACATATGAGTGTATAGAGCCATTCTCATTGACACCATCACAGGTAGACTTTGTGATTTTGTGTCTGTCTTTCAAACGACCTCCTTGTGAAGGTAAGGTGTGAAAAGGAGGGATTGCTTTACCTCAGAAGAGTTCATTTTGGGCTAAGTTTTTTACAAAAATGCTTATAGAAATGAGCTTTTGTTTTTTTTTTTAAAGAAAGAGGTCTAATGAGGTTGCAAATCTTGAGAATAATGCATATAGAAAACAGCGGCCTCCCCAGAAGTGGACAAACTTCACACGTCGTTGTCTGCTGCTCCATGCTCCTGATATCATGGGAGAGTAGAGAATGTGATCCTGTGAATATCAGCATGTCTCCTTGATTCTATTTCCTCTAGCTGTATTTCATCTGCCCCTGGGGGTTTGGATCCTCAAAGTTGCTCCAGAGAAAGCACAGCCTTCTCTGTCATCTTTTAGCTAGGTCCTTCTGTCCCCGGGGCTGCCTTCAGGCCTCTAAGGAGAAACTACGTAGCTGTGATATGCAGCTTTACAAATATGCAAAACCTTGGTACTTTTATATACCACAAGAAGATACAAAAATTTCTGTGAGAATGATTATGAAAAGTATGTCTTCGTATGCTCCAGCTACGGCCCAGGAAATGAGAACGTTGCCACAGTCTTGTTTCTCTCTGCCTTTATGTTCTCAGCACTGCAGTTGCAGTGGCTTTCTTAGCATTTCCTTTTAAGGCTTGTCTATTGACTTAGTGGGGAGAGCTAGTTCAGTCTGCAGTGTATGATCCTCATATGTATTATCACCCATTCTACCACAATTCTTAAAGCTTCACATGGCAATATCACACACAGAGAGACACACTGACAGAAGAAAGCACACACATACACACAGACAGACATGCAGACATACAGACACGATTCCACTAACAGACACAGAGACACGTACAGACACACACAGAGACACATACACACATGCACACAGTCACAGATGTAAACACACATACAGACATACACAGATACACATGCACACACAGACACACACACACAGTCACATACACAGACGAAATCACACTGACAGACACAGACACATACACAGACACATACACACAGAGACACACATGTACACACACAAGCACACACAGACACGCACAGACATACATATACACACAGACACACCGAAACATACACATACATGTACACACAAAGACACACATGCACACACAGACACAAATGTAAACAAACACAGACAGACACAAACACAGACACACACAGAGCACAGAGAGACACACACAGACAAAAACATAGACACAAACACAGACACACATGTACACACACAGACACAGATACAGGCACAGACACACATACACACATGTACACAGACACATATAAACACAGACACACACAGACACACATACAGACACAGAGACAAACATACAGACAGAGAAACAAACACAGACAAATACAAACATAGACACACATACAGACATACACATACACAGACACAAGCACATACACAGAGCCACACACAGAAACAAGCCCAGACACACAGAGACACAGACATACATACACACAGAGACACACATTTCATCCTCACTTATTCTTTGTCACTCAATATCTTGATTTCCCAAGAACTAGCAATAATCTTTTATTCTTTTTTCTTTTTCTTTTTCTTTTTCTTTTGCTTTTGCTTTTGCTTTTGCTTTTGCTTTTGCTTTTTTTGGTTTTTCAAGACAGGGTTTCTCTGTGTAGCCCTGGTTGTCCTGGAACTCACTTTGTAGACCAGGCTGGCCTCGAACTCAGAAA
>NC_034596.1:6500909-6535909 GCF_900095145.1 Mus pahari | reverse complement strand
ATCGATTAGAATTTCTTACTCTTGGATTATTTGTTCCTAAAACCTATTATACAGTGGGGTTTTCTGAAGGTATCAGGATCCAGATTCTATGTCTTTTCGTTTACCGTTTACTTCTTCAATTCAGTAAAAACACTTGCTGCTACATCCTTGGGGAGAGGTGCAGGAAGGTGAATCTTCTCTGATGGCATAGACACTTTCAGTGCACCTTCTATGTAAGTGAGAGTTTGGTTAAATAGGACATTTAAATCCACTGGTTCTCAACCTTCCAAATGCTGTGTCCCTTTAATACAGTTCTTCCTGTTGTGGTGATCCCCAACCATAAAATTACAATTCATAACAGTAGCAAAATTATAATTATGAAGGAGTAACAAAAATAATTTTATGGTTGAGGCAGAGGCAGGCAGATTTCTGAGTTCAAGGCCAGCCTGGTCTACAAAGTGAGTTCCAGGACAGCTAGGGCTACACAGAGATACCTTGTCTTGAAAAACCAAAAAAAAGAAAAAGAAAAAAGAAAAAGAAAAAAAGAATAAAAAGATTATTACTAGTTCTTGGGAAATCAAGATATCGAGTGACAAAGAATAAGTGAGGATGAAATGTGTGTCTCTGTGTGTATGTATGTCTGTGTCTCTCTGTGTGTCTGTGTGTGTGTCTGGGCTTGTTTCTGTGTGTGTCTCTGTGTATGTGCTTGTATCTGTGTATGTGTATGTCTGTATGTGTGTCTATGTTTATATTTGTCTGTATTTGTTTCTCTGTCTGTATGTTTGTCTCTGTGTCTGTTTGTATGTGTATCTGTGTTATGCAGTGGTCTTAGGCAAGCCCTGGGAAAGGTTCATTTGACCCCCAAGGCATCCATGACTCGAGCACCGCTGGTCTAAACTAAGGTGGGAACTGAATATGGAGGAAAATTTATTAAAATATACTTCATTCAACAATGTTACAGCGATATCTAATCTCTCTTTTGATAATCTAAATGTGAAATTTAAAAAATACAGACTTCTGGGGGGTAAATACTTGTTTCTCTGTGCTCTGAGTTCAAACACTACTGTTGAGATGACATTTTTTGTAATCCCCACCCTTTGAAGCATCTTACTCACTGGCTTTTTAAATCCTGCTGAGTTTAGATTTTTGTTTTAACCTAATGTTTTGGAGCAATATTGTGTTGAACTTTATGTAGTATTTCATTCATTTTATTTTTAGGGACCCTAAAGTCAGTTTTCATTTGGGGAGCTCAGGAAATCATTGCTAAGTAATATTTTCTGAGTTATGTTTTGAATTTAATTTCTAAACTATGAATAAGACATTTTAAAAATTTTTACTTCTCTCATCTCTCTTCTCCACTTCGCTTTCAGGCAGAGAGCAGAAAGTTTTCCATCACTTGGGAATTTTTATTTTTGTGTCTCTGTGTTTATTTCTAAATATTCCATATCCTGTGGCTGCTCTTTCTTGTAACTCTGTGATTGAACAGTGCAGGACGTCTTCTCTCTTATTTCACTAAGGACATGGAAGAGACTTTTTACATTTAATTCCAGTAAAATAGAAACACTTTTCTAGCTTTGATATTGCTTCATTTCCAACTTTCCCACATAGTATGAACCAAATATTACAGTATTAAAACCATTGTTTATCTTATATGCTTTAATAAATTCAAAGGGCATTATTTTAAAGTACACTTTAATATTTGTGTTTTGTTCTTTGTCATTTGCTTAGCATCATGCTTAGATTATTTTATTGCTTATCATTTAAGGAGATGATAGTAAAACATTGAAAGCACATTCTATTTGTGCCTTTCTCCCTTTAACTGCATCTTTTCTCTTTTGCAGCCCTAATTTTGGCCTTGGGGGTTGATGGGAGAAAAGAATAGCATGCCTGCTCTCAATTTTGTCTCATTTTTACCCTACTCCCAGGGGACCTCTCTACCTGCCACCAGATACCAGAATGTGGATGGCTGATCCTCAGCTTATTCAAGAGAAGAGATGCTAACATGTAGCTTCCTAAACAAGTTTTTCCTCATCCTCTTCTTTCTAGATTCAACTTCATACCTAACATCTTTAAATACCAGCTATGGCCAATTCATATGCTTATATAAGTCATTTTGAAGACTATGACTCCATTCGTTTTTTTGTTTTTGTTTTTTCCCGTTTTCTCTACTGCCACCTAACTATTCAAATATTTTAGATTCATTCCTTCCATTTGTCCTTCACAGCATTTAGAACATATTATCCTTTCCTTCATTCTACTTCATCCACTCTACTTCATTCTAGAGGATTCAATTAGCCTTCTTCATTACCTTGCTTAGGTTCTAAAGACAAACAAGAATGAAGCATATTTTTATAAATATTTTACCTTTAACAATACCTTCTTCATCACTGCACGGTTTGATTCTTTTCATGCATATATATTTATTCTCTTTCCTTGATTTTCTATGGACCCCAGTGTTTATGTTTTGTAAAATGAGTTTCCAGATCTTTTAAGATTAGTAAAGAAAATAGGACCTGGCTCCCCACTGCTCTCTCCTCACCAACTCCTCAGAACAGATCTTACACATTTCATCTTAATGACTACTTTAGACCCAAAATAATTTTTATTGATAACAGTAATATGGTAATTCATTAAGGTATGCTGTTACCCAAGTGCTAATTAAAAGCAAAGATAGTTGAAGGATAAAGGAGGGCTTGAAAGCACATCACACACAAGTTCCTTCCTAATATATTTCTTGTCTGTCACACTTATTACTGCAGGGTGGGTTGGCAGGTTAATTATGTACGAGGCAGGAGAGCAGGTACAGAGGATGTTACAATCTCCAGAGCAAACACTTATAATCATTTTATCTAAATATAAGACAAACTCACCTTGATGAAGGATTGCATTTAGTGATTATATATAAGGCCACCTTGTTTCCTAAAGATTGCAGGTGGCACCAAGTTCAATTTGGCTTAGTAAAGCTGGTAGAGAAATACTGACCCAGTAGTCATTCTGATTCATAAATGTGGATCCAGGATGTCTGTAAATTTGTTTTATTTTATTTTATTTTACTGCCAATTCCTCTGCTTTCTCTAACTCCTGGTTCCTTCTCAAGTTATATTTGCCCTAAATATAATTCTCTGATACTATGATTTTATTGTTTTTTAAATTCAAAGCAGGTCTTACTATGTAGCTCTGATTATCCTGAAATTCACTATGTAGGCCAGGCTGGCCTCAAACTCAGAGAGATCCACCTATCTCTGCTTCACAAGTGCTGGGCTTAATGCTGTGCATCGCTATACCCAGTTTTTGAAATTATGTAATTTGAAAGGATTTTGTTTTTATCTTGAATGTATCGTGCAATGGTAAAAGTTATCTCATTTAGGCAGTTCTTTAACCACAAGAATGAACCTCTGGTCGGACTCCTGATATTGGCCCTACAGACTTCTCCTATTTTGTTCTGAAACACATCTTCTAGCAAGAAACTCACTTATGCCCAGAACAACCCATTACAGCAGGGAAGAATCTCCTTAAGTAGTTGTGGATAGATTGATTGTGATTAAGAAGGTACTTCCTTGTGACTCTTCTGCAGGGATTGGTTCTAAGTTAAGAACCAGCGCTCAGTATCTTTGACAATGAAGATCTCTCAGCCTCTGAATCACAGTGGTCTATTTTATGAAAATTCTCTTTCTCAGCTCAATGCCATTCAGCTTCCTTTGTTGTTTCAACTCCCACCTCCACTTCCCATTCCCCAAATAGCCTTAGTTAGGTTGTATTCTTAGAAGAATTACCATGATCCTCTTAGTGACAACCTAACAACTTCATATGACACATGACCACACTGAGTATAGTGAGCTTGATACAATTGTTACTATCATGTTTCCTGGGTGGAAACCAGGTTCCCAATGACCATATAGGGAGTGGCTGTATATTGCTTTGGTTTATATGGGACTTAGAATATCCCTCAGTAATCTCCACCAGTACTCTTACTATTCTAAAACACAGATGACTAACATATTTCTAGTCACTCCATTTTTAGATTTTAGGAAACTACAAATGGCATAGTGATTCATAATCTTAATTTCTTTTCTTTTTCAAAATTCCTCGTCTCAAAATGGGCATTATTTCCAAGTATGTTGATTACACTTAATATTTTATCTTCACTCACTCCTCTTTACTCTTTGAAAACTAGAATATCATAAGGTTACAGGTTACTAGTTCACTTTAGTTCATACATGAAGTAGTTATTTATGAAACCAATGAACCTTTGGGCACAGAGTTTTCTATGCTTCCCAAGTATAGCCATAACGCCATAGTATTGGAAGCTTTAGGGTTTCTAAATAGTGCAATAACTACTGTGCAAATATATTGTTGGTATAAGAGAGTGCCGAGGAGGCAGAATGATACTGTCCAGATCCAGGCTTTTTTGAATGTGCTGTTACATGGTTCAAATTATGCTACCAGACCATCAGTGATGCCATGCTATGACAGTATTGCCACAGAAGGATAATGGATACTAATGGCACCCATGTAACACTCTTGACGTATTTATATTTGTTTAATTGGTATCAACAGATAGTCAACTCTGCAAAAATATTTACTACTTATTTAATAAAGCCAAGAGTAGACCACTTTTTTCTTTTAGTTTTATTTACAAAGTTTCTCTGGAAAAAGGATAATTCTATTTTCTCTGTGCATAGTCCTTGACCAAATGACACTACTTTGCTTCTTGAAAAATATTTTCACCTCTAAAATCTTATCAGATGCCCATGATAACAATGGGAGTGAGGTAAAATAGAGATTATTGTCTTCCCATTGTCAATGAGAAATCCCAGGAAGTGTGACAGTTTAGGTTAAAGTTACAGACCATCTATGTGAGAGAGCAATATAGTGAGTGAAGTTCATATCTCATTAGTCCTACCAAAGCCAATTGGAGAAACCAGGCATTTATCTGTTTCTTTGCTCATAGGGCACCTTGGCAGAGAAAACATTGATACAATGCCCAGTGTAGGGTCATATAGAGCTTGTGAAATCACTGAAGAATATTCAGTACAGATCTCAGAAACAGAGATTCTGGGCTAATCTAATTTAGATATTTCGATGTGAAAGCTAAGCCAGGAAAGCCTTTGATGGATTCTTTTTAATATGGTATTATTGTCAGGGAATAGCTTCAATATGCACCGTAAGCATTAAATGCTAAAAATAATAACAGCAATTACAGATTGTTCTGACACCGGAAGAGCAGAATTATGCTTCTTAACTGTATTGCCTTCAGCCAATAAAGATGCAAAATCACTTTTCTTTGCTTCTCAAAAACTATTTTATTCTGTCCTAGATTACCAAGAGATGGCAGCATTCCATCCGTCATTCAGCAACTATATATTCTTTGCTTAAGAACTTAAGATTTCCTCTTTTCCCAATGAAGTGCTGAGAACAAAGAGTCAAATTTAAAATGTGAATCTGTTTCATAATCACCTATTGTCACACTGGCATGCAGTTCCAGATTGCCCTGATCTATGCTGATGCCTTAATGATACATATCTGTGAAGATTCAAATGGCCCATTTAAAAATAATGCATGGTATATAGTTGATGGCAATGTGTAAAATTCTACTGAGGAATGGCTCAAAGAATGGTGACGTATGACTCTTCCTCTCACATCTTTCAAGATTTTCATGTGTTCAATACCCCTTTTGTGCATCATTTTAAACCTGATGTGTATTGTTTTAATGAAGCTGGAATCACTCTGTATTATTTAGGTTGATACTGTGTTTGGAGGTGAGTATCTGTCTGGGAGTGGATTGACAAATAGTTACATTAGCCCACCAGTATAAGCTAGTCAGTGCATGGAGTCCTAGATACGGAGTTCTTTCTACAGAGAAGTAGAAGGAATACTTTATTAGGGACCATTCTGAATTAGCTAAAAGTTAAATATGTCAGAAGTTTGTGGCTCCAGTACTCCACTTGTCACAAAGAATTTTTGTTAAGATTTATTCCCATAATTAAGTTATTGTTTTATGACAGAGGGCAATGGAAAAATAATTTTGATTCATTTTTTTCTAACAAAAGTGAATACTCTTAAAGCATATGGATTTATTGTGAGTGTCTCTTTTCTTTTCTTTTGGTAATTGTGTAGTTTTATGAGTAATTGCCTTCAATTGTCAAATAGCACATATTTGTCATAGAGTTAAGTTGCCAGCCAGTGATCTCTGAATGTGAAATAGCTTTAAACATGGTATTGGAGACAGCAGACTCACTGCTAATATGTCTTATTGCTTTCTGCTTTAGTTGAGGTCATTGCAGCCTCACTTGATCAGAGAACCATGGAGCTGGAAATCATCTGGGTTATTTATCTTCATCTCCCTTAAAGGATGATTCATTTATCCTAGAGAGCTAAAAAGAGGTGTCAGAGGAAGTCATCAGGAAGTGAACTCTAGAGGTGGCCATGATAAACATTTGGTGATTTGACTTCCAAAATAAGGTGATTTCTGTTGAAACATGTTGCATAAAACATGCTCCAAAAATGATATCTTCGGTTTTTAAATTGAGATGGTACAGTAGTTCTTTTCAGGACTCTACTTACCTGGATTGAATGTATCGGTGCCATCATTTAAAATGAAGTTCTGGGTAAAAGGAACAAATCAAAGGTGAGGGTGAATATCTACACTTGTCAGAAGGTATCTGTCTTCTATCACAAACACAGGGTCCCAAGTCCTCAGTTGTTCAGTATCCAGAGCAGGGACATTTAACTCTTGTAAAACAATCCTGCCCTCCCTGTCCACATTTTCTAAAAGAGAGAGTTGAGCAAACAGATCCCCGCTGTGTCTTCTACTGTTTCTAATCCTGAGGCATTTTTGCTAAGTTAAAATGGGAGTTTTGAAGAGCACACTCTTCAAAGTATTCATCCACTTGAGCAGTTCCAAGCTAAGTTGCAGGTAGATAGGAGTCCCTGGCAGAGACTTGTATCTCTCTGCTTCTACCTTCATAGCAACAGTGGGCCAGGTGGAGGGGGTTTGTTGATGATGTACAGTGTTATTTTTCTGATTTCCGTGCACACTTCTATTTTGTACAGAGACATAAAATAAACCAAGAAAGGATGTTCTTCCTCCAGACTTCTCTCCTTCCCTCCCTCCCTCCCTCCCGTCCTCCCTCCCTCCTTCCCTCCCTCCCTCTCCCTCCCTCTCCCTCCCTCTCCCTCTCCCTCTCCCTCTCCCTCTCCCTCTCCCTCTCCCTCTCCCTCATCATAAGGGAACTAACTATTAAATGGATCTAGATACCAGATTTTGGTCACCTTATGAGAGTCATTCACTCTTCTATTGTATCAGAGTGTGACTTTTTACTTTACACATGACATGCTAGTTTTTTCTCCATACTATAACTCTGAGCATTTGCTACCACCATTTGTTTCCTTCCCTTTGCCTATAAAACTGAGATTAAGAGAAATTAAACATTCTGGGCTCACACACTTTAGTTCTGGTGCTAGGATTTGAACATGCTCAGTGTTCTGAGTTACCCTTTGTTCTCACTAGGCCCTCTTCTCCCATCTTGATCACCGTAAAGGCAAGATGTGGCCAGTGCTAGTATCTGTGTTTGCAGAGCATATGAATACACACAAAGCATGAACCTGGGAAACAAGGAGTCATGCCTGCCTGGGAAGCTCCCTGAGCCTCTTGATATAACCATATATGATGTTCAGCTCCTAGAACAGTACACAAAGCTGTCCTTTTTTCCTATGTTTGTTCTACTGAGGTTAAAGTTGCAACAGAACAGGTACAAGAACCAGAGTAGAAGCATGATCCCCATGGATTGACCTCTAATGAAAGACATCTCAAAGATATTGGTTTTCTAAACAGCCCCAGATTCATTTTGTGAACAGACCTGACTCAACTATGCCTATGAATTTGATTCATATTCTCTCTCCTCTCTCCCTCCCTCCCTCCCTCTCTCTCTCTCTCTCTCTCTCTCTCTCTCTCTCTCTCTTTCCCTCTCCTCCTCTCTTTTTCTCTTTCATTTATGCCTCTATCAGTTGTTTCTCTTTTTTTTCTTCTTCACAGGGATTATTTCTTTGTGCACCCATGTTAACTCTTATCCTCTCTACATTGCATTTACTCCCCTCGTTTGGAGAACTTCTGAACAAAATAGTGTCTTCTGCCCTTTTACATGTGTAATGTGGTTTATATTCAACCTGGACATGAGCTAGAAAGAGGAACTTAACCATTTGGAGTAGCATCTTAAGATCTGTGAGACAGTATATGGCAGACATACCACAAAAGCCAAACATAGCATCTTCTCCAGTACTCAGTATGTCAAAGTCCATCGGAAACTCACTTTATAGACAGGGAGAGTAGAGGCCAGTATTTGGACTGGAGAACTCCCCATCTTTCTTATTCTTGTGACTTTATGGTATCAAGGTAGCTTCCAATCATGGTATGTGTTTCATGTTGACATAGAAATTAACAGCATTTTATGAAGTCATAACTACTGCTTTTCTATAATATATCTGCTTTCTTAGCAATCATAGTGGCTCAGATCTGAGTCTTGGTGTCTATTCATAGCAATACATATTGGCTAGCAAGGTTGCCTCATTTCACTGGATCCTGTTATCTTTCAGGTGACTGTCACTCTTTTGGATGGGGACTGGGAAGATGGTGACTGTAGCTCTCCTGACATGGAAGATGAGGAAAGGGCCTTGGTAGGAGTATGTGCTACATTATGGAAAAAGATTTTTAAAAAAGATACTCAATATAAGCAAAAAACTATGTTCAATGTTTTAAATATTATTTCATTTAAATAAAAAAAAAAGAGTCTTATAGAATAAGTATGGCAATGTCTATTGTAGAGATGAGATGTTAGACATAGTAGCAAGTTGACTACACAAAACCATGTCTAACGTCATGTCAGTCATCAGTGGAAGAGCTACAGCATGAATTTTGGGAGTCTGACTATGAAACCTGTAATAGATGCCATTACTGAATTGGTCCTACAGAGAGTGTATATTCTCAGTTCTCCTTAGGAGTTCTTTTTTGGTTGAGCAGCAAGGCCTGAGTGAAGGCCCTTGCTTCTGTTTTTGTCTTTGTTTTTGGTTTGCTTTGTTTTGTATGCTCAGGGCCTGTAAAACATGAGAAGGATGCAGGAAATAGCCTTGTTGGCAAGTTGCACTTAATGGCTTTTTTCCCCATGAAGCCTTCTCTGACTTTCCTGAAGGTAGTTCTAGGCAAAGCAAGTTACAGTACACTCTACCCACTTAACCGTGCTCATTTATATAGTATCCCATGAAGTCCTTTATAGAGAGGAACTAGGTTTCTTTTTCATTTCTTTTGTTTCATTTACCAACTAAGTCTATTGATATCAAACTCAACATAAGTCATTTATGATTAAGAAATATTACATCTTGGGCATGAGATAACATAGGACCATACTTAACCAACTGTAGTGTCTGACTTGCTCCTGAGAGAAGTTTCATAGTCTGAAAGATATGCCAGCCTGTTGTTGATTTTCTCTCTCTCTCTCTCTCTCTCTCTCTCTCTCTCTCTCTCTCTCTCTCTGTATGTATGTAGATAAACTAGATAAAATGCATTTATTGCAAACATTTATTCATCTTTCTGTCTCTGTTACAGAATAACAGGAAGAACAGAAGTTGAGGTAAGGAAGACTTAGTTTTGCTCACACATTCAGAGGCCTTGGTCCATCACATTTAGCTGTGCTCTTCCCAGTACTTTGTAATTAAGTGGATCCCTTATGGCGAGGGTCAGGTAAATCTGCTTACCTATGGTGGCCAGGAAAGTAATACTAGAAATGGTTGGGGTGGAGGGACACTACAATCGAGATCATTTTGAAGGCATACTCTGTGACCTTTCTTCAGCTGCATCACTTCCTAAAGTTTCTGTGAGCCTTCCATCATATGGATAGCTGGGGACTAAGCCTTCAATTTGAGAGACTTTCGTGGGGGGAGGGGACATTTCACGCACATACCATGAAGTGCTGCGTAGTATATTAGAATGGGATTTCTTGAGTACCATTGACTCAATGAAGACACCCCAACCCTACAGAAAGAGCAAAGAAGACAATATGAGATTGTGGGAAGTCATCCTAGCTGGACTTTCTCCTTTCAAACAAATGATCTCTCATTTGCCTCCTGCAGTCCTGTACTTTATACCACTTATATCTGTTACCGTTTACTTTCTCACTCTACTGTGGTCTCTAGAAAGGCAAATACCATTTACCTATGGGCCTAGCTATTGGCTGATAATTACATATTTGAGGAATGTTTGAAAATGATTATTTGTGGCTATCTACATCTTCAGATGCTAAATAGACTGCGGAGTCAAATGGCTTGGATAGACAAAAACACAGTCTTGAAACTCAGGCCTGATACAAACATGAAAGACATGAAATAGAAAATATGCCATGTGGCTTTCTTAGTAACTACAAATTAGTTCGGGGAGAGCGAATTTTGAATTTCATCTTTTTAAGCAAGTTTTTAAAAGTGATTTATTTTATTTTTAAATCGTGTGTGTGTGTGTGTGTGTGTGTGTGTGTGTGTGTGTGTGTAGGAGTTTGAGTACGTGCAGATGTATACCTGTGAGCTTCTGTGCATGTGTGCATATATACCTGTTCATGTCCACACACACACACACACACACACACACACACACACACACACACTTACATGCTTACATACTCACAGAGACTAGAGGAATACGATTTCTCTGGGCCTGGAGTACAGGCAGTTGTGAGTCATTTGACATAGCTTTTGGGACCTGAAATGCCACGCACAAGACACTGACATTGAGATCCCCAAAGGCAGTACACTTGGCCTTCTTGAAATACAGATGGTGAGTCATTCAACAAATAGACACCATTTAGATGGAGTGTGTAACTTTTGAGGTCATAGATGAAAATCAACACCACCAAAGGGGCATATTATAAATGGACTCTCACAGATACTAATAGAAGAGGCATTTGCTGCATTCATGGGATCCAGTCCTTCAGGCCAAAGCTGGAGAATTTCCTTTTAGTTTCAAGGTAACACAAATAAAGGGTTTAATGGTTTGCTCTCAATCAACAAAGACTCCAGTAGGGCTGTGAGTGACTTTTCTTCCTATATTGCAGATTCCTGCAGAAACTGGCCGCTGGCTTAGAAATGGAAGCATGAGAGAAAAGCTGCTCCAGGCTGAATAATTATTTCATGTCTGATCCCTAAGTCTAATACCAAGTGAGTGAAGCAAACCCTTTAGTATAACAAATACTCACATTATGCCTATAGGAGCAAAGAGTCAAATCAGAAGAGGCAGCCAATTTCTGTTGCTGAGGCAGGCGCCAGTAAGGATTGCCAGGGGGCATATGCTGTGGCTAACAACAAAGCCATGCCTCCACATGTTTGGGGCACACTGCTAGCTTGTAACGCTGGCCCCCACAAGAAGGATGCTACTGGACTGGATATTAGAACTACTCTGCTTCCAACCTAGACATGATGTTCGGTAAATTGATTTCCATTTTTACTAACTAAAAGCTAGTCTGCTATTGGGAATATGATTTCTAGGTACCATATGGGCACATGGATATTTTCTAATTTAGTGGCTTGACTATTCTCTGTTCAGCTTTACATTAAGACATTTTATTATAATTATTTATTCTGCCGCTGGCAGAAACAAACAGAGCTATTTGTTGAAAGGTTAAATGACGAGAGTTGATGGCTTACACTTCTGAGTGGGGAACGAAAGCAGATATGTCACCCGCATTATTTCAATTATGTTCCAAAATGGAAGGGTGTCAGGAAAGAGTACGGCCTGGAATGTTGATCAAAGAATAGTGGTAAAGCAGACCTCTTATTTACAACCTTTGTCTCTTGGACCAACAGAGCCAGAAAGAACTCAGGAACTGATGATTAAAACTGTTAGTTTTGCTGGCATGTGCATTAGTATCTGGGTTTGGTGGCTAATGATGGGATGGATTCCCAGATGGGGTAGTCTCTGGATAGTCCATCCTTTCATCTTAGCTCTAAATTTTGTCTCTGTACCTATATCCTTTCTGGGCATTTTGTTCCTTATTCTAAGGAGGAATGAAGTATCCACATGATGGTCATCCTTCTTGGTTTTCTTGTGTTTTGCAAGATGTACCTTGGATTCTAAGTTTCTGGGCTAATATCCGCTTATCAGTGAGTGCATATCTAGTGACTTCTTTTGTGATTGGGTTACCTCACTAAGGATGATATCCTCCAGATACACCCATTTTCCCAAGAACTTCATAAATTCATTGTTTTTAATAGCTGAGTAGTACTCCATTGTGTAAATGTACCACATTTTCTGTATCCATTCCTCTATTGAGGGACATCTGGGTTCTTTCCAGCTTCTCGTTATTATAAATAAGACTGCTATGAACATAAGTAGTAGGAGTAGGTGGGTAGGGGAGCAGGGGAGGGGGGTATAGGGAACTTTCGGGATAGCATTTGAAATGTAAATAAAGAAAATAATAATAAATAAATAAATTAATTAAAAAACCTGCTAGTTTTAGAAAGCAGAAGGTCTGGAAAGGGAGGGTGGGTCCCTCAAGACCACTCATCTATGGACATTTTCAGAAGGTTTTAGTTTCCTCACTGCATTCCTACTTGTGGAGTGTGTTGTTTCATTTTACTTTTTAGGCAGGATACAGCAGTCATGCTTGTTTCAAAAATCTACCTAGAAAAGTAAAATTTAGGAAACATGTATATATCATTTTCAGGGAAAACAAGAAGGAATATCGGTAACCTATTACCAAGAAGAATGTGGGTGGTGTGTGACTTACATGGTCCATCTATAGTAAAATCTAAGTTTCCCAAGACAATATTGTCCTTGTTATGGTCTGAATGCTATGTATTTCAAAATATATCTGTGGCAGCTTAATTTCTAGTAGAGTGTCTTGAGGGAGTGGTTCCTCTGGGAAAATATCAAGTCTTAAGGACCCAATCTTTATGAATGGGGTTGAAACCATCATCAATAAAACCACAAAGGAATTCATCTGCTGTCTTCCTAAGAATAGGGCTAGAAAATACTGATGCAGAGAACATGGGTACCTTGACTTTGAAGCCTGTAGAGCTGGTAGAATTAAAGAGACAGTATTATAATTTAGATACTCAGAAGTGTCTTGCTATGACAATCTGAATGGAATTTTGTTACTGAAAGTCTTCTGTCTTGCTTTGGGTACTGCTGAAGGTGGAATAAATGTTAGATGCTATCCCAAAGATCTTGTCTATTGAGCAAAAGGACATCTGCCCACTCCACCTCATTCACTTTCTTCTTTTCCTCTCATTTCCATACCTTCTTCCCTCTCTCCAGGCTCAAATCAATGAAGTGTTTCTTTACAACAGCTAAATAATAACTAACTGACTCTTTCTTGCTTTGCACACACATACACACACACACACACACACACACACACACACACACATGCTCATACATACAGGCACACTTGCACACACAGGCACACACGCATACATGTTCACCCATGTGCATGTATGTGTACACATAGACACACACACACACACACACACACACACACACACACACACAAACTTACTCACTCATACAGTATTAACTACAGTGTTTAAACAAGTAATGTTTCCCCCATTGGAAATATTTCTTGGAGTAGTTATGACTTGAATTGGAAATCAAAAAATGGAAATTCTGAGTAACAAACAAACAAACAAAAAACACGGAGTCTATGTCAAGGAAAAGACATTGAAACTTCCATAATATGTGAGGGATGGATTAGGCTATCATTAGAAGACATGACTGGTGTTAATTTCATTGACCTCAAGGACACAAACAAGGGCCAGAGTAGAATATGTTTTCAGCTAAAAGAAAAGATACACTAAAATTCATACTGAAGAATTTGGACTAAGTACTTTTGGTAGATAAGTTGGGGTTACATGAACAATTAGTTCCTGTCAAGAGTTAACCAGGATTGTATGTAAGATGGCAGTCATTCCTTTTGATTGGTGACTTGCAGGGAGAGGTAGCTCTTCCCCCAACTGTCACATCCATCTGGCCCCAACCTTCTTCTCTGTCAATCTAAGTCAAATTTAAAATAAGAAAAAAAATAGTGTCATTGACGTTGTCTATTTTTCGCTAGTTATGTCTAGCTCCTCAACACTGACTATGATTAAATCAAATGTTCAAATAACTGTTAATGGTCTTACTGTGATTTAAGTTACAGTGTTTTAGTCTTGTTCAACACATGTTCAGCATATATTCAGTGTTTTTCCTGCATGTCTGAAATTGGGGTGACAGCTGGGACTTGGAACAAGAACAAAACAGGGAGAGGCCCTATGTCAGATTGAAGCCACCAAGTGAGCAATTCTAAACTGGTGGGTCACTGCCCCTTTAGGGGTAGAACAACTTTTATAGGAAATGTATAAGATCATGAATCAAAACAGTAGCAAGATTACAGTTATGAAGTAGCAACAAAATAAATTTCATTGTTGGGGGTCCCCACAACATGAGGAACTGTATTAAAGGGTCTCAGAATTAGGAAGGTTGAAAACAACTGCACTAGAGGAAAGAGATGTTGTAAAATGTTCCAAGAGTGATATCAGAAGCTGGACCTGTACAAGTGCTACGGCCTTTGGTGGTACTGTTGACTGACAACCTCTTCCTCTGGTGCTGGGGATTCTGTTTCTTCCTGCTTTTCCAAAGCCTTTATATTCTCTCCAGGTTTTTTTCTGATGTTCCTCTTTCAATAAGATTGTTGGCATTGGTGTGTTAAACACACGTAGACTATTTGCTTCTTCATAAATAAAGAGGCTTGCTCAGTGCTATGTTTGTCTCTCAACTATGAGGACGTGAGTTCCATCCTCACAACCCATGTGAAAACAAAAAATGGCGGGTAATACTAGCAACAATGAGAGGAAGAGACAGGCAGATCCTTGGAGCTTGACTTTTTGGCAAGGCTCTAAGTTTTTGAAACACCCTCTTCATAATAAAGGTGGACAGTACTTAAAGGATGATACCCAATTTCTTCATGAACCTCTACATGGGCACCTGCACTTACATGAACATGCACACACATAAATACACACAGCATCCCTTTTGAACCCATTACCTTTGCAACCATTCATTATCACTCCCTTCTGCCCCCTTTGTAGTCTTTTCTGCTTCTTTGAACAAACTGTTTTTAATTTCTTCCAATAAGCCTTTAGCTGGTCCTCAGTATTTCCTTAACTTCTACAAAGGAATTCTAGTGATTCCTTTGTTGCTAGTTCACATGACTTCGGTCTTGGAGTCCTCAGGAACATTCACCAGAACACAGTCCTATTTTCTCTGAGCTACTCTTAGTTGTCACATGCCCTAGCATCCAGGCATCAAATTCACCAGGCATGGGGGTTTCTCCAAGCCAGTGTTACCTCTCAGTCTTGAGAAGATAAAGAGAGAGATGGTCTTAAGGGAGTTAGTCTTGACCCTGTTTCTTCAGCTTACTGTATATCCTAATTTTCTCCTTGTTTTGCACTCTCCTTAGATGATGTCACCTTTGCCCTGGTTTAAAAGACTCTCTACACCAATGGCCCTCAAGCAGTAGCTTCAGTTTTTCTCACTCCCTAACTAATAATCCACAAATGAATACATTGTCTCTAGTCTGGGGCATCCTGATGAATGTTCAGCAGGCTTTCTGAATGGAGGTAGAGTGGGAGTGATGCTTTGAGATTGATTCAAAGAAACCCTAATTTATAGCATTTGTCTACTTGCCCGGTGTAAATACCTCTCCCATACCTACTTGTAAACTATAGCTGCCATATCAACCAGTTCACAGAATTCAGAGACTGCACTGTTCCTTTCTTTACCCAGAAGAAACGATCCTACACCTCGTGTGGATTTCATCACAATACTCTCGCTACCTTCATCTTCATTTATTTTCTTAGGCATATTACTTGGGAAAAGCACCCATTTCAGTTCTTTCTCTGTCTGAAATTCCTTCCTTAATATCGAATTCTCCTCATAATATAGTACAAGAACATCATCACTACTTATGTCTCATCGGAGTTCAGGCCCCCCCTTGTTGAGATTTTTCTTTGAAAATCCTACAAGTTATCATATTATCATTCTCCCATGCATCAGCCAGTAATAGTCCTCTTTGAATGATTCAGCATTTGATGTCTGCCTAACATATATATTTATTTATATTCTTCTTGCCTGGCTGGGATGTCTTCTCTATAACCCCAGGGACCTTATCTATCATGCACACTGTGTTATCCTCAGTGCTAGGAGTGGCGCCCAACACCTAGTGCTCAATTTGAAAAACAAATCAATGAATAAAATAACATTTCCAGCACAATTGATTTTTGCTTGCTTACATGGTCTTAGTAATAACTCCAAAATCATATTTCTCAAATATAATTTGCTTTCTCCCTCTCTCTCTTTCTCTCTTTTTTCCATTTGGCAGATACTCATTTCCTACCTGGCAGAGCTGCGCTTATCCCTTTGCTCTTCAAATCTCAAAACATTTTTATCCCTCTTGGCTCTCATCAAACTCCTGCACTACCACACCTCTTCTACAGCAGTAATTCTTAACCTTCCTAATGCTGAGAGCCTTTAAGACTGTTTCACATGTAGTGGTGACCCAAGCCCATGATTTAATTTCTTTCTATTCCTAACTATAATTTTGCTACTGTTATAAATCATAATGTAAATAAATATATGATATGCAGGACATCTGATATGCAGCCCCTGCCTTAAGAGGTCTCCACCCACCGTTCTTTATTGTTGAAAACCAATCCCAGAGCTTCCTTCTTCTAGGGGAGTCCTACCTAGTTGTAGTGAGTAAGCTACACCCGCAGTGCTCTACCCTGTTTTGTAATAAAGATTTTCATTAATGGTCATTTTAGACCATAACATTCCTCATCTACGAATGTTAGATTAGCAAGCAGCCTATGTCTCTGCTATTGTTGATAACCTTGTGAGTGACACATTGTACTGTTCCATGGTCCTGTGATTTTGCATTTGCACCTTTATTTAATATTTTTAAAGTCTATATAGTCTTCCAGACATTTCCTGTATTTATACTATTTTCTTAAAACTTATTTTTAAAAAATTTTATATGCGTAGGTCTATCTCTTAATTACTGAGCCAGCTCTCCAGCCCAAGTTATTTTTAATATACCTTACTTGTTCTATTCCTTACTGGGCCATTCCTGAACCTCCAAGTGGCTAACACCCCCCCTTCAATATTCCTGAGTTAATATTTGCTAAATCTATATTTCATCTCTGCTACCCCAGACCCAATTGGGGGAGTAGCCCCTGGGGCTCCTTCCCTGACTTTTACATGTCAGTGGGCTCTTAAGTCTGATATTTCTACTTTCACTTCTTGGAGATTCTGCCCTTTCTTCCTCATTTTGTTCCTTCTCCGGGAAATCTAACCCCACCGAACCATTGGCTATTAGTAACTTTATTGACCAATCAAAAACCAATCAAGGACAGGGACCTTCAACATCCAGACATATAGATTCCTCTGTGATTTGGGAAGCCGAATGCTTCTAATCAAAGCATTAGAACCAATCCCCCCAAAAATGTTTGTTAACTAGATATATTTTTATACTGCTCAAGGGCACATGAGTTGAGTTCTTTGGATTTCTTCTGTAGATAATGTCCTTCCTTGACTTGTGCTCTGGAGGTCTCATGTGTATACATTACATCAAAAAACTCTCATTCCTACAGGGTATAGCCTAGTTGAAGCAATGCATCTCATAAATCTGAATCAGATAGGAAGAAGGGAAATGAGGTAAGGAAAGTAGTTGATATTTCTCTACATAGAATGCTCTCTTGATTCTTGTATAGATGTCAGCTCTACGGTTCTTTCCCATTGCCCCGCTTTCTATAAATATTGTCAATTCCCTTATTTAACTCCCTTGTTAAGTAAATATAATAACTTGTCCAGTTTGAGAATACCTTCTATTTACTGCTTAATTGCATAGGATTTTTTTTCCTTTCCACAGGGCCTGAGCCATTTTTTTTTTTTTAGTACATAGTTTGAAATCCAACTCTTTTGTGAACTTTCCTTTAATTACTTCTGATAGAAACAAGACTCAAAAAATACAACTCAATTAAGTGTAACCATTTTATCTTTTTATAGATTCAAATTCCTCTGTCTATGACAAAGGAATTTCTGTCTCTGATAGAAATTAAAGTTTCAGAAAGAAAACCAATGACTAGCTACTTTAAATATATGTCTGGCTCTTCTCCATGTTCATGACAACCAATTTCTGGCATGTTACTGTCATTTCTTTCTCACCTGGCAGATGACCAGTCCAAGGGTTTCTGTCAGTAATTAAGCAGAACCTTCAACAGATCTTGAGTCTGTTTTCCATGCCACATTCAGAGTAATGTTCACTAGATACAATGCTAATCACACTTTATTGCTATATCAGTTGTCTCACTGCTCTGACAATATCTCCGATGAAAACAATTGAAGATGAAATGGTTTGTTCTGGCTTTAGTTCTAAGAGACACTGTCTATTAAGGTGCTGCAGTACCCTGGTAGTAGGATCCTGAAGTGACTGGTCACATTGCATCCACAGCAGAAAGTTGAGTGAAATAAGTGCCTGTGAAGAATGGTACCATCTACATTTGAATTTCTTGCCTCAATTAACCTACTTTAGATAATCCCTCACAGACATGCCTCAAGATTTGCTTTCATGGTGATTCAAAGTCCCAGCAAGTTGACAAGCAAGATTAACTATCACTGCTCATCTCAAAAACAGAAATACAAAGTTAGCACATGTGTCCTCTAATGACCCCTCCATGTCCTGAGGAAAAATGGCAAACTCGGACTTGATTCCAAATCGTGTTGTTTGGTTTGAGAATTCCAGTCTCTCCAGCTCCTCTCCTATTCTTCCCTTGCTCTAGTTGCTTCAGAGATTCCAGATTTCTCTTACTGTCCCAGGTTTCCCATATTCCCTGCTGACATGAGCCTGTGATACAGTCTCCATTCCCAGGAACATTTTCTTTCTTTCTTTCTTTCTTTCTTTCTTTCTTTCTTTCTTTCTTTCTTTCTTTCTTTCTTTCTTTCTTTCTTTCTTTTTTTTTTGTCTTCATCAGTGATCTCTTGCTTATTTACAGATTTTAGTATTTTCTTTATTCAGTATTCCTGACTTTCCTTGCTAGGTCATATCACTATGTTTACAAATTTCTCCTTTTCATAACACTCATTACAGTAGCAACCTTACATTTACTAGGGTGGTTATTGGTCTAATTAAATTCCCTTTAGCTTCCAAGCTCAGCAGATATCATGTCCACGTTTGCTCAGTCTTATATGTACAAGGCCTGGTAATGCTTGGAACTTAATAAATATTTACAAAACACACAAACATGTGACTCTAACCTAGTTCTAGTCGAGTGGCTCATATCTACTGAATTTCCTTCCAGCTGCATTCATTATTCCTTTGATCTGTATTTCTATTTTAATCAGATCAGTAGACAAATCATTGTGACAAAAAGAGTACACTTTCACAAAATTATGTAAATATTCCAAATTCATTTCATAGAAGTGGTAAATGAAGATAAGTAAAAACTGGTAATAAGGACACATGCTCCACTATGTTCATAGCAGCCTTATTTATAATAGCCAGAAACTGGAAAGAACCCAGATGTCCCTCAATAGAGGAATGGATATAGAAAATGTGGTACATTTACACAATGGAGTACTACTCAGCTATTAAAAACAATAAATTTATGAAATTCTTGGGCAAATGGATGTATCTGGAGGATATCATCCTTAGTGAGGTAACCCAATNACAAAAGAANTCACTAGATATGCACTCACTGATAAGCAGATATTAGCCCAGAAACTTAGAATACCCAAGATACATTATGCAAAACAGAAGAAAACCAAGAAGGATGACCATTGTGTGGATACTTCATTCCTCCTTAGAATAAGGAACAAAATACTCATGAAAGTATATAGGTACAGAGACAAAATTTAGAGCTAAGATGAAAGGATGGACTATCCAGAGACTACCCCATCCGGGAATCCATCCCATCACCAGCCATCAAACCTAGATACTAAAGCACATGCCAGCAAGATTCTGCTAAAGGGACCCTGATATTGCGGCCTCTTGTGAGGCTATGCCAGTGCCTGGCAAACACCGAACTGGATGCTTACAGCCAGCTATTGGATGGTACACAGGGTCCCCAATGGAGGAGCTAGAGAAAGTACCCAAGGAGTTGTAGGGGGCTGAAACCCTGTAGGTGCAACAACAATATGAACTAACCAGTACCCCCTGAGTTTGAGTCTCTAACTGCGTATGTAGCAGAAGATGGCCTAATCAGCCATCATTGGGAAGAGAGGCCCCTTGGTCTTGTAAACTTTATATGACCCAGCACAGGGGAAGGCCAGGACCCAGTAGTGGAAGTGAGTAGGAGTGGGTAGGGGAACAGGGGTGGGGGTGGGGTATAGGGAACTTTCGGGATAGCATTTAAAATGTAAATAAAGAAAATAATAATAAATAAACTAAAAAAAAAAAAACCCCAAAAAACCCAAAAAAACAAACAAAAAAAAATCCCTAAGATAATTGCTGTTAATATTTGGAAGCTCATTGTTTCAAGCGTCTTTCTCCCTGATATTCAGGAGTCCTTTGGATATAAGCAGCAGGAAGTGAAGAAAACAGTCTGGATAAGATGTGAATTTATTGGAAGAACTCTAATAAAGTCACATAATCAAACAAGAGACTAATACTCTAATTATAGGAAGGCGAGGAGAGTCACTGGAACTGGAGTCTCTGATCCCATTCCTATTCTCCCTGTTTGTCTCTGTCTGACTGTTCTTTCTATCTGACCAGTTTTATTACATGTTTTTTGCAGGCCAGTCTCCGGTGTGTGGAGGAATTCTAAATGTAGTAGAAAAGGATTTCTGATTTTTAGCTTGATAAAAGTTCTGATTTGTGGTGGTGGTGGTAGTGGTGGTGGGGCATCTTATTGGCTATATTCTCTTGATTCAGATCCAGAACAAGGCAGCCGATATCACATGAAAATCTGATCAGACCTGGAGGAGGAATAGCTGCAAAGGAAATAAACAAACGAACAAACAGACAACTAAAGGAAGTTAAAAGAGGACTTAGCATATGGCACAGTGGTTGAATGCTTTTATAACATGAAAAGGGCCCTAGGTCCAATCACCAGCATAATCAGGCCAAAAAGATAAAAATAAATTTAATAAAAAGTTTAATAATGAAACCATGATTATGCATATGTATGTATGTGCATGTGCACATGCATTTCATAGCACTTAGTTCATGTAATGACTGATACAAATTAACCATCTTTCTAAGGATTGTTGGATTTCTTGTACTATTGAAGGACAGGAAACTCAAACCTTGTCCTGAGCTTGGTAGGGAGGGGCAGTTTTGACTGCCATCTTAATTTTTCATTAGGGGTGCCGCCACTGACTATAAGGCAGAGGTGAGGGAAGCATGGAATAGGGGAGCAGGCCTAGAGGGAATGGTGAGCAAAAAAATGATCCTGGATTTAGTCCGCAAGGAGGAAAAGTCATTCAAAGAAGAGGCTAGCAGCCTAAATGAGCTCATTTCTGAGAGAGGAATCAGGAGTTAATGAATAAAGATAGAAGTAGGAATCTAAGGAGATAATTGGCCTTACTAGATAGAAGGTCTCTTGCCAGAACAGTACATCCTAAAAATGCTAATGCAAAGCCCCAGAAGATTGGGGCTGCGTTAGATAAGAGCAGGTTCATCAGGGCTATTTGCAGAAAAGTCAGGAAGGGCCCCAGAGCAGGGGTATAAATCAGCAATCAGTCATGAGGAGGATGGAGGATGCCATTCATTTTCCTCAGGCTTCAGCCTCTTCCTGAGGTCTCCTGGGGTTGATGAGACCTCTGGCTCCTTCTGCTGCCCCTCAGTGCAGTGACCACAGTGAAGTCAGCTTCTCTTCCATGAGGTCCACTTTGTCCCCATGTGCCTGTACTGCAGGGACTGATTCCCCCAGTGAGAGCTGAGGGGACCTGTTCTCAGCTAACCTCATGCCTCCGGGATGTTCTGCCCCCAGAGGTCCTACGACTGTCTCTGTAGACCAGGCCACTGCCAGCTCCCATCAAGAGCTCCAGAGCACCATTAGCATTATTTAAATACCATTTCACATTTTATACTCTCATGGCAGGTAACAAGATCTCAAATTCATGAGGCATCTGCTCACTCCTCATCCATCCACTCTGGTGATAAGTTTTTAAAGGCTTTTTTTTTTTCTTTCCTAAAGACTTTATATTTGAAGGTTTTTTTTCTTTTTTTCTTTCTTTTTTTTTTTTTTTTCACAGAAGTTTGGGAGACTTTGAAAAGTCATGCTCAGCAAAAAAAAAAAAGTAATTTATACTCTCTCTAGTTAATAACCTCTTATGTGCTTTAATAATTTAAACCAATTATCAATGGGAAGGTCTATAGTGTATACTTCAATGATTGCTTTTCGTATATTTCCTCCTTTCTTCCATGCCGTATGCCACTTGTCCCCAATGTGTCTCTAGTGTCTATTATCTTTGCTACGCACATAAAATAACTTGCGCTAGCTAGGAGAACATGACCTTGACACGGAGAAAAGCAGTCCTTTAAAGGATAGCTCAATTAAAATCTCAGACCTCTGTTCCTGATTGGATTTCATTACTATTCATAAGACTGTGCCTTGCTGAGCCATGTGCTCACCGGGCCCTCAAGGAGGCTTTCAGAAAAGGTGCATTAGAGTTCTCAGTGGGATATCTGCCTGGGACTTGTGGATAAGGATCAAGAAGGGCTCATGAGCCTGACTTGACTTGGGGAGATTTAAATGTGCATGCCTGCTCCTCTGATCGATGGGGTACTCCATGAGGGGAAGTGCATTGAAACAGTTAGGAAGGTTGCTTCAGTATGGCAGAGTTTGAGTGGATGGTCTAAAATTTAAAAGCAAGTGATCATGAGCAACTGTTTACTCATCTGTAAAATGGGAAATAAGTTTCTTGTAGAGTTAACAGTGTATGCATACATTGCTGGCTTCATTTCCTAATACATAAATAAGCATCAAATCTTAGATCAATACTTCTAAACCTTCCTAATGCACTGACTCTTTAATATAGTTGTTCATGTTCAGATGATTCCCAACCATAAAATTATTTTTGTTGCCACTTTATAACTGTAATATTGCAATTGTTATGAATCATAATGTAAATATTTTTTTCCAGTGGGTCTTTTAAGAGTCCTGAGCCATAGGTTGAGAAATGTTGGCTCAGGTGGTTATAACCAGATAAGCCCCTGAGTTACATTTTCCCCCTGTGCTCAATGTCCTTAATGGCCAGCTATGACTGGCACAAATTTTATATCATCAAGCTTTGGATATTATAATTTGAGAATATGAGGACGTGAAAGAAAAGTGCACTGGGGCAGACAGGGGCGGTATCTTTATAGAGAAGTTTCAAACATATGGGTGATGGATATAGAGTCACTTTAGAGTATAAAGAACTTATATCTAATTCCTAGTCAAGAGACATGCTGTCTTAGTTTGGGTTTCTATTGCTCTGATGAATCACCATGACCAAAAGGCAAGTTGGAGAGGAAAGGGTTTATTCAGATTGTATAGCTTCAGCACAATGCACCATCACAGGAAGTCAGAGCAGGATCTCAAACAGGACAGGAACCTGGAGGCAGGAGCTGATGCAGACGTCAGGGAGCACTGCTGCTCTCTGGCTTGCGCCACATGGAGTACTCAGCCTTCTTTTTTATAGAACCCAGGACTAGCAGGCTAGGGATGGCACTGCCTGCCATGGGTTGAGCCCTGCCCACCTCCCCCCCCCCCCATTGACCACTAACTAAGAAAATGCTCTACAGGCTTACCTACAGCTCAGTCTTGTAGAAGTGTTTTTAAATTGTGATTCCCGCCTTTCTGATGACTCTATCTCGTGTCAATTTGACATAAAACTATCCAGCACAGACATAATGGGTAAAACATTTAATTAAAAAAAAAAAGATCAAGTGTCTTCACTAATCAGATGACTAGAATGGGTTTCAGAGGCAGAATCTATTCATATGTTATTGTAAGTCTTTAGAAAGGAAACCCAATGTGCAGTGATTTGAACAAGAATTCCCTACAGGCTCATATATTTGAATGCTTGGTTCCAGTTGGTGGAATTGTTTCTGAGAATGGAGGTCAGCTTTGTGGTTTCAAAAAGCCATACCAGGTGTAGTTGCTTTCTGCCTCCATCTTCAGGATCAGATACAAGCTGTCAGTTACTGACTGCCGGCTGCCCTGCTCTCTGTCATGATGTTCAAGGATTAATCCTCTGAGACCGTAAGCAAGCCCCTCAATAAAATGATTTATAAGTTACCTTAGTCATAGTGTGTCCTCATAGCAATAGAATAGTAACTAAGATGGCAGGGTTATATGCCTCATGCAAAGCAGTAACTAATATTTTAATGGCAGCTCCTGACCTTCTTTCTCCTATATAACTGGATCAGCTACTACATCAGGAATATTATGTGAAGCTGCGCATGTGTGCCATAAATACACATTTCACATATGTATAAGCAAGGGATACTTTTATAGGTAAGCACATAATGTGAGGAGAGGATAAGATAGAGATAAGAACCTGGCAGTTTGAGTGTGTGTTTTTGAGTGACCTCTCCATTCTTCAGCTACCCTTTGAAAACGCTATCCTTTCTGGAATATTCTAGAGTCATAGAACTTGGACATTGTCAGTATCAGAAGCTAGATCATTTTTATGAGCAGAGTGACAGCTTGTACATTACAGGACTTTTAACAGCATCTTGAGTTGTCCCTTCTAAATACAAGCAGTGACTTCTCAATAGTGACCATAAAACATGCCTTCAAACACTGCCCAGTATCTCTTGAGGGAGGCTATTACCCTGCTGCAGGCTACTTCTCTAGAGAGTGATTGTTGTGGAGAAGGATATTCAGGTAACCTGCCTGCCTGCTGTTCAAAGTCTCTAACCCAAGTTCTGGTGATGTCGAGGTCTGTATCTGAGCCTTTAGATGCCACGATGTTAAACTCCCATGTCTCTAACAGAGTCAATGAAGGGGTGACAATATATTAAATAATTTTCAGATGAAGAAAACCTTACCCCCAATGTAATGCCCCCGTTCATTATGGCCTCACCTCAGTACACAATCTAGAATTATCAGTTGCTCTCTAGCTGAATCAGTCAGTGGAAGGTCTATTTACAGAACAGTTGCGCTGATTGTATGTTTGGACCTTTATTGCTGTTTCCAGTGATGCTCTGCTCTATGTGGATGATGGAGACCTCCTCTGTGTTTCTACAGAGGCAGTCATAATGTAGTGGTACATGGAGTAATGGACGTATTCATCTGTACCAGTCTTAGGTAGTGTTGGATGAGGTCAAATGTGAATCTTTTGTAATTGTTCTAACGCATCCATATTTGGTAGGACCATATGCAACTGTCATTTTCTCTTCCAACATTCAAGTCTATGCTATGTTCCCACAGGTGAACGTATACCCCCAAAACACATTTCCTAAGACAGAACAGCCACTCTACAATGTAATCTCCCACCAAAATGTTTTCTTCTCCGTATTAAATGCTTTTGCAGTATTTATTTATTTATTTATTTATTTATTACATTGCTAAGATTAAAATCAGGCTTTTGTGCATGGTAGGCAACACATGCAACAAGGGAGTGACACATTTAATCTTTGTTTTTTAAATTATTTTATTAGGTATTTTCTTCAATTACATTTCAAAGGCTATCCCAAATGTCCCTTATACTCTCCCCTCACCCTGCTCCCCTGCCCACTCACTCCCACTTCTTGGCCCTGGTATTCCCCTGTATGGGCATATAAAGTTTGCAAAACCAAGGGGCCTCTCTTCCCAACGATGGCTGACTAGGCCATCTTCTGCTATATGTGCAGCTAGAGACACGAGCTCTGGGGGGTACTGATTAGTTCATATTGTTGTTCCACCTATAGGGTTGCAGACTCCTTCAGCTCCTTGGGTAATTTCTCTAGCTCCTCCATTGGGGTCTATAGAAGCATCCGCTTCTATATTTGCTAGACACTGGCATAGCCTCACAAGAGATAGCTATATCAGTGTCCTTTCAGCAAAATCTTGCTGGCATATGCAATAGTGTCTGCGTTTGTTGGCTGATTATGGGATGGACCCCTGGGTGGGGCAGTCTCTGGATGGTCCATCCTTTCGTCTTAGCTCCAAACTTTGTCTCTGCAACTTCTTTCATGGATATTTTATTCCCTATTTTGGGGAGGAATGAAGTATCCACATGTTGGTCTTCCTTATTCTTGATTTTCTTGTGTTTTAGAGATTGTATCTTGGGTATTCTAGGCTTCTGGACTAATATCCACTTATCAGTGAGTGCATATCTAGTGACTTCTTTTGTGATTGGGTTACCTCACTCAGGATGATATCTTCCAGATACATCCATTTGCCTAATAATTTCATAAATTCATTGTTTTTAATAGCTGAGTAGTACTCCTTTGTGTAAATGTACCACATTTTCTGTATCCGTTCCTCTGTTTAGGGACATCTGGGTCCTTTCCAGCTTCTCGCTATTATAAANAGGGCAGCTATGAACATAGTAGAGTGTGTGTCCTTATTACCAATTGGAACATCTTCTGGGTATATACCTAGAAAATGTATTGCTAGATCTGCCAATAGTACTACGTCCAGTTTTCTGAAGAACCACCAGACTGATTTCCAAAGTGGTTGTACAAGCTCGCAATCCCACCAGCAATGGAGGAGTGTTCCTCTTTCTCCACATCCTCGCCAGCATCTGCTGTCCCCTGAATATTTGATCCTAGCCATTCTGACTGGTGTAAGGTGAAATCTCAGTGTTTTTTTGATTTGCAATTCCCTGATGATTAAGGATGTTGAACATTTTTTAAAGTGCTTCTCAGCCCTTTGGTACTCCTCAGTTGAGAAATCTTTGTTTAGCTATGTACCCATTTTTTAATGGGGTTTTTGAATTTCTGGAGTTCAGCTTCTTGAGCTCTTTGTATATATTGGATATTAGTCCCCTATCAGGTTTAGGATTGGTCAATAAAAAAATTACCACACTATCTGACAGAGATGGGGCATTGCACTTTCTAGAACTAATTGTTTCACTACCATGAGAGTTTTAGTTTTGGTTGTGTTTTGATAAAGTCTTATGATGCTATGAATGGTCTCACACTCATAATATGGTTTAGGCTAAACTTGAACTCCTCACTGTCCTATTTTGGAGTCCTAATCCCTAGGATTAAAGGTACTGACCACTACAGTGGCTGGCCACTCTTATGAATTTTAATGTAATGGATTATTTTATGGTTGCTATTTAGGCATAAATAGAATTAAAAGTACAAGTCTTTCTTGGGAGTTTGTTGTTTGACAGACCCAGTTCTGTCTCTTTCTATTTAATACGGACAGCTACAAATCCTGAGTTACCACTGCCCTACAGAAAGAGTGGTAGTCCTAACAACTGTGAAGGTGGGAATGAATAGAAGCCCATTAAAAGTGATGGAACATGATCTGGGAGCAGGGCTAGGTACGCTTCACATGATACGTGTGTGATTAAATTGCTTCTTCCTCTGAGCCAAGCATCCTTCCTTATCACTCCATGTTTTCTTTCTATTTGACATTGATCCATAGGCAGATTGAGGACACGTAAGCCCAAGGCCAGTGCAGACTGAGTTATAAGAATGAAAGCCTCACCCGTTTGCAGACTGAGTTATAAGAATGAAAGCCTCACCCGTTTGCAGAAGGTGCTCATTACTACCCACCATGCTGTCAGTTGTGGATCCAGGGGAAAGGGTAACTGTTTTTAGTTTTAAGCCATTTGGCTCAAAAGTTCAAAGGACAAAAAAAAAAATCACAGATGTTTCACTTATAAACCATAAGGATAAGAATCCTGCAGAATGCACCTTATGCGAATTAAGGGAGGACTAAAATGAACATGGAAAATTGGAACTGCCTTCATTTTCTGAGCCAGCATATGCTGCAGAATAAATAAACTATGCAGGCAAAACCCAAATCACACACAGGCTCCCACCCCTTGTCAGGCCAGCGTCTCTAAGAGAGATCTGTGTATATCGCTTGGCCTGTCAACTGTGAGCTTGAGTCCACCTGGTTTCCTGGACCTGGATTGTTGCTGTGTGGCTATCTCAAGGCTAAAGCATCTCCAAGGACTTGGGAGGAAAACAGAAAGGAGGGGATAACTACTCTTCCCTGAGGCTAGACAGATGGAAGGGTCTGGTCAGATACTCATGATGTATATGATCCTTTTGGGTCTGAATTTTTCCTTTCATTATCATTAATACATATTTTCACTTGTTCTCCCATGAGCTCCCTCACTAAAGGAAAATGTTTCTCTCATCATTGGCTAATGAGGGCAGTTTGTCCCTGTAATTCCCAAAGACACCTACTCCTCCCCCCAATTAATCAATAAATATTTATGCAGATGCTTTGCCATATAATCCCATTGCCATCCCTGAGAATCTGTTCTTCCCCTGAATGTGCCCCAGTGCCTTTGCTTCTGTTGCATGCCATTGTGCACTATGACCATTTCAGCTCCGTATGGTGGATCCTCTCATTATACTGAGAAGGTTCAAACTTGTGGTTGAATGTAACTCTAATGCCTAGAATAAATCCTGGCATAGTAATGGATACTAAGTAATCATTTGAAGAGTAGATGAACAAATGAATTTGTACTTGGTTCTCATTTCATCATTACTGTGACTGACAGAAGAAACATGGGGGCTACTCCGTCTACTTCTTGGAGACAATTATTATGTAGTTCAGACAAGAATAAATCTAGTGGTCAATGAGATGCTGAATCGATTCATATAGTAAATGCTATAAGAATTTGAGGGTATCAATATATTTTGGAGTACGTAGGCAAAAGTTACAATGTCAGGATTTAAGTTGCTTTTGGAACCTGGTAAGTATGAAGTTATATATCTAATTGATAGTGGGGATTCGTGACCATCCCAAATACCTGGTAATTTCTCCAAAATGATTAATAATGCAGGGATCATGACTCTGTGAGTGCTGTCACAGATGAGCAGGCTTTTGGGAGACATATAAGTAAGAAAGAACCTAATTTCTATGAGGCAAACTATCAATGTCAGTGCCCAAGTAAGATAACAACTAAATCTGCGGATATTCTTGCAATCATAGGTTTAGCCCCATGAAGCCTCCCGCCCTTTCTCTTTCCCCTTTTGTTATCCTGCGGAGACATGGAGGACATCTTTGACCAAATACTTTTAAAACAACCATGTATATGCTCAAGTCATGAAGGGAACAGCTAGAAAGTACATCATAGTGGAAAGATGGGGAATATCACAGATTTTAAGAGAGCCCCTAGCTGTTGCTGCTATAATTCTCCTTGCTTTCAACAGCTGCTACAAAATTCAAGCACTCGGATATATTGGCTTACACTACCATCAACCCCAGATCTAAGGCCAGTTCTAATTTTAGCCTGCACCATAATCCACAAAGGAGGCTTTCTCCTTATCTTCTTCCTTCCTTCCTTCCTTCCTTCCTTCCTTCCTTCCTTCCTTCCTTCCTTCCTTCCTTCCTTCCTTTATATTTTTTATTTCCTTTATTCCTTCTTTTTTTGGTACTTTATTGGTCCTGTAGGTGAAGTATTTATAGCAATTTTTGAGAAGGATTTTAGAAAAGACTTTGCAGGATTTCAAAGAGCTCATTAAAGGAGAGAGAAATCATCTTAACGCTATTCCTAGGTACCATCCATAGAATTCTAGTGAATGCTCCGAGAATCCAGGTAGGATGTAGAAAAATCTCTTACGATTCCTAATTATGGGAACATTAAGGCTTTCTCTAGCTGCCCTGGGAGTTGCCTGTGAGAAAAACAAGCAATGACCATTGACCTGCAGGATTGAAGCTTTCTTTACACCATTCAGCCCATGTTCTTCTCCAGTGTTCTCCCACAGTATAACTCAATGTTTGCTTAGTCATTTGTAGACTAAAGGATGGGTTAAAGGAAACAAGATAGAGAAAGCTTAGGAAACCAGAGTCTGGACATAAATTAGGATACATGTCTTCTGCCTAATGTTTTTTTATGTGGTTTCCATGGGGATCATCTTCTGGCAGTGATGTCAGTCATTGTTAGCAGATTGTGATGTCTTTCAGCTAATGGGCTGAACGAGTGAGAGGGCAGCAGAGCTTCAGAGCGAAGAGACAGAGGCAGAGCAACAAGACTTAGGAAAGAAGTGGACAGATGGCTGTAGCAGTGGTATGAATCAAGAATGCTTTCGAATGTGTATGGATATAAATAACGGAACAGGGAATGAAGGTCTTTTAGCGGGAGGTCTGTTGGAGCACAGATCTCCCTAGTGACCTCACTCAAACCTTTATCTGATGGCCATCCTTTATGTCCTCCTTGAGATACTAGTCTCAATTTCCAGAGGGAAAGGGCCTGGCAAGTCACGATAAGTAGCTCTGGAAATGCTGTATTCTAGATGATGTAATTCAGAAAGAGTTTGGTTATGCTCCATCCATACCTGGGTCTTGGTTTTCTCATTGAAGAAAGAGGTATCTGAATTACTCTGGTGACTAAGATGATCTATGAACTTTTGGTCTTGCTGTAAGTCCTGATGGAATACTGAAGGGACAGATTTTATGCTGAAGTATGGCTTCTCTAGTAGAACATACTAGACATTATGGAGGAGTTAACATTCTATTCCACAATGAGGAGTAGAACTTATAAGAACTCTACACAAAGCTATATGGGTCTAAGTTTGGAAGTAGAATCTGGTAACACAAACTAATGGTGATTTATTATGCCATCAATTGGCTCATATATTCAAGAATTATGTCTTCTTAAAGTTGTAGTTAAGGTATATTCTACAGGCTATTCTCAAACATCTGAACTTATGTGGTCTTCCTGCCTCATCTTGCTCATCTGGTGATACAAGAACATGCCATAGTTCCTGACTCAGTGAATATTCTTGAAGGTTTGCTGTCAGTGCCTCTAAGTTAGGGATCTAAGAAAGAAATGACAAAATCAAGACCCAGCTCTCGCCCTTGAGTAGCTTGTAACTCTGTATGCTGGCTAGTGGTTTTAAATATTTGCTTGCCATAACTTAGAATCAACTGAGAAGACAACCTCAGTTGAAGACATTTTTAGATCAGGTTGGCCCACAGTCATGTCTGTAGGGATTGTCTTGATGGTGAATAAGGATAGGGAGAAACTCTTCGAATGAGGGCATCACGATTTCATGAGCTGGGCCCTGACCTGAGTAAGCAGAGCTAAGTGAGCACAAGCTGGCAGTCAGCATGGTGCATTCATCTCTCTCTACCCTTGCGGTACAACCAAGTCTCTTATAATCTTGCCCTGTGACTTCACTGCCGTGGTGGCCCATGACCTAGAACTGTAAGCTAAAGAAGACCCTTCTTACCTAAAGTCACTTTGGTCAGTGGGTTTTATTAGAGTAACAGAAATGGAACTAGTGTCGCTAGTCAGGAGGACAGGGGCCATAACTGAGGTGAGTGTGGCATCTACAGAAAGATCCATCCTGGCTAGAGGGTTTCCAGTTCTCTCCATCTAGGATTAATTAAGCAAAACCAGAGCTAATGGAGAAAGGCAACTGTGAGCAGTAAAGCACTGAGACCAACATGTTAGACATTAGGATTCAAAAGGAGGTGTTTGAGAAAAGGACAACCATGCCTGTGTGTGTTTGTTTGTCCCAACCTTCCTAATGCTGTGACCCTTTAATATGGTTCCTTGTATTGTATGATTCCCCCCTACCGTGAAACTGTTTTCATTTCTACTTAACTATAATTTTGCTACTGTTATGAATTCTAACATAAATATATGATAAGCAGATGGTCTTAGGAAACTCCTCTGAAGGGGTCATGACCCACAGAGGTAGCAATGCTGACTGAGACAAAACACTGCTTCTTCCATTGTCTCACAAAGAGGTCACCTGCCAGCAAATAGCAAGAGATGTGAAATGTGGCCCCATCCCCTGCTTTCCACAAGGAAAAAGGTAGATAGGGAGACTCAGACTACCGAGGCTAGCCAAACCTGGATCCAGGATATATCAAGGTTTCTATCATGTTTTGTGGCTTTATATATCTTGTCTGGGGTTCATTCTGCAGTTTGTGGACCCAGATTATCCATAATAATCATAGTAATTATTAAAACCTTTTAAAAGAGACTTTAATCATGCTTGTGCTTTGCTTCCAAACACATAATAAAAAGGAATTACTTATAAAAGTGACAAATTTATTCCTAATTATACTATTATTTTGTTATGCAATACAAGTAAGGCAATCTTTGAAGCTGAAAAAATGTCTCACGCAGAATTAATTAGAATTGTACATGGCTTAGAACTAGGCAATTATTTTATTGATATTTCACAACTAAAACTTTAAAGAGTATCTCAAATATTTTCATTATTGCTAGTAAATAGTTATTTTAAACATTTAACTTGTATGAGTTCCAAAGATAAGCTTTGGACCATTGGGGAGTGTCTTATAAGAATATATTTAATATAAGGGAAATGCTACACGATGCTGTTTAAGTTTCACTCTGTCACTGGGAAAAATACCATGACCAAAATAACTTATAGGAGGAAAGGGTTTATTCTAGCTTACAAGATTCAGTCTATCATTGAGGGGAGTCAGGATTGAAACTCATAGCAGAACATGGAGTTCAAACAGTAGTGGATAACTGCTTGCTCACTCAGGCTCATGTTTAGCTAGCTTTCATATCCAGTCCAGAAACATATGCTCAGGCAATGGTGCCTCCCAAAGTGGACTGAGACCTTCCTTCCATCAATAAACAGTCAAGAAAACTCATCACAGACACAGATAGGGCAAACTAATCTGGGTGGTACCTCAGTTGACACTCCCTTCTCAGGTATCTTGAACCTGTGTCAAATTGACACAGAAAGCTCACTAGAATCACTTGGGCCCATATGGCCAAGCTCAGGGAATTCATTTACTATAATATCCAGTAAGGACAGGGCTGAGACATAGAAATGGGTTTTGTTGTGTACATATCTCCTGCCCAGATATCCTATGCTTATGAAGGAATGCTCTTGAGTACAGAAAAGCAACTAGCTACTACTGAGGATCTAAGAAAAACAAGGCTACAAAATGATTTGCAAATTAAGATTTGCAGATTGTAACTCGCATTCCTAGACTTTCCATCTATGCTTTTACTTTCTCTATAAAATACGATCACTTTTTCAGGTTTTAAAAGTAATATTCATTCATACTGAACATCCTTTCCACTACCTCCTGACATCACCTTCTTTACTTATTCTTGCTGCAGAAGAAATAGCTCAGGAGTCCTGTCTTGTGTCCTAAATCCTTTATACTTCTTCCTGTGAAACTTGCCTCCTTCCCTTACTGTGCATTGTCTAGAGGTAACTCAAAGGCTTAGCTTTCTTTTAGACATGAGCCTTCTCACTACATAGTCAGGATTAGGTTTATAGCACAAACACTGTGCTGTTCAGAAGAAACACATAGCTCATAGCCCCTGCCCAGCATTTAGAGTCAGTACCAGAAAAGGGCCTATATGTTAGATATCAAGATTCAAAAGGAGGTGTTTTAGAGATAGAGAAGAATGCCTCAATCTCACCATTCAAAGTTTCTCCAGGCCACAGTTGATAATGGATGAATCCCTCTAGTGACTCATCCTGTGCCATGTCTTAGAGCTCTCTGCCTGAGCAGAAGTTCTCTTTGTGTATTGGGTTATTAAATACAAACAATGTTTACTGGTTGTATTTTTTTTCTGGGAATATAGCTGCAAGGAAAATGACTTCATAGTCAAAACAACAGACATGTGACCCATTGGTTTTACATTCTTAAAATAGAGGGAATAAAAACATTACAATGAAGGAAATACGGAGAATGAAATGAGGAAGTAGGTCTGGTCTTGTGTCCAAAGGCCTGGTGAGACAGAATAAGCAAAGGACCACAGGGTCTCTGGAGCTGGGGTGATAGTTTAGTGGATAAAGTCCTTGTCAAGCAAGCACGAGGACCAGAGTTCTGATACCCACCTAGAACCCATGAAATGTTGGATGGGTGCTGCAGCTGCCTATAATCCTAACACTCAGAGGGTGGATACAGGAGTTCACAGAGCAAGATGGCTAGCTCCACTAGCCATTATGGATGAGCTCTGGGTTCAAACGAGAGAGCCTGCCTCAGTGATTAAGATAGAGAATAACCACAGAAGGTTCCTGATGTCAATCTCAAGCGTCTTCATGCACACATTCTTGTAAATCCACATGCGCCAGTACGCACTCAGACACACAAAGGACTTCGGGGTCTCTAAGAGTTCCATGAGAGCAGGGGCACTGTGTTCGTTGACGTCATCTCCACTCCGAGGCACATTCCTTAATTACTCTGCACCTCGGGTCTCTGTCCACAAGTGGAGCACATTTTAGTTAATGTATTCATCCTGTAGGTCACTTCACTTTCAAAAGAAGCATAAACACAGTGAACTCGGAGCAGCCGAAATAAAACATGTTCTTCAGCCTTCCATGGCAGCTTGCTCAATCATCTGAGCTCTCTCTCACGCTTCAGATTTGCTACCTGATATTTAACCTAAACCCTTCCTCTGCTTTTGTTTTAGATCATCATCACTTGTGCGGTTCTATCAATCTACCTATGCATTTCTACACCACCTCTCACCAGAGTGCTTGGCTCCTGTTCTCGCTAAGCAATGAGGTTAATATTTGAAGGTAAAATCCATTTCATAGAGATAATGTACTATAGACCTTTCAGGAGAGCTCTCTATGATAATGAGTTACCATGCTGAGGTTGTTTAAATGTCATTTATTTTAACAAGTGACACTCTGAATTTATTTAAAGTTGACTACAATGAAGGAAGGGTGGAGAGTTTTAAAGTTTCATGAGATACTATCAGAACCGCAAAGCAAGGAAGCCTGGAAGGCAATGCAGAAAGAATAGCAGTTGTCATCACAAGATCCAAGTGAGCACTAGAGGTTGGTAGATGCTCCCACAGCTTGGCAAACATTGCAGAGATGTTACTGCTGGCCTCTCTCTCTCTCTCTCTCTCTCTCTCTCTCTCTCTCTCTCTCTCTCTCTCT
>NC_034596.1:6477751-6500871 GCF_900095145.1 Mus pahari | reverse complement strand
GTGTGTGTGTGTGTGTGTGTGTGTGTGTGTGTGTGTGTGTGTTCCTGTAAGTACAGAGTCATTCTAGCAGGTGCAAGGGTCCAAGTGACTGAGGTACACAGGTGTTCCAGCAGGTGCAAGAGTTCAAGCAGCTGGGAGAAACAGGTGGTGTATCAAGTTGCAAGTGTCCAAGCAACGGGAGAGTGGCAACCTTCCCTTTCCCCTCTAATTGCACACTGTAAGCCTCCTCCCAGCAGCACACAAGGTCATGGAGGCCTGGCACCAAGGGCAGTAGGTTATCCCTGCTGGCCAATTTGATTATAAAAGTGTTTGGCTTTATTAGACTGAAAACTATTTCAGGTGTGTTGTCGTCATCTTCCTCCTCCAAGAGGAAACTACAAAGTTAAACATATGGTTTTATTCTTGATCTTTGAAGAAGTGTTTTGAAGGGTAGGTGGCATCTGAAATACAATGTCTGTGTGGTAAAAATGGGGAGGGAAGGGAAGTATAGTCACTTTAAAAAATGGAACAGTATAACAATCTTTAAACATAAACAGTAGACATTAGGGGTAAAGGGGTTGGGAAGACATGATGGCTGCCCCATCCTGGAAGGTACAGAGCAATGGACCTCTTCTAGACAGAGAAAGAAGGGGTGAAACAGATTGAGGAAGCTATGATAGAGACATTGTAATGTCCTTGGCTTCACTCTGTTCTTTCTCAGATGAGCTTTATCTCTTGATTCTCTAATATGTATATTGGGAAGAAAATGGAGGAAGTCTGGAAAAATCCCAAATTGAATCATTTTAGGAAGTCCCAGGCACACAGAATCAGAAGGAACTGGTAAAATTGTCCTCTCCTATTCATAGGGGGTAGAATCTGATTGGATCAGACAGTGCACTTGGTTTTGATCAGTGCCCATTGTAGGGAGGGGACAGATATATTGCACTGAACTCTATTAGTATATGTAATTAGTCTGTCAACAATACTTTTCATTTTCTGATATCTGAGAAGTGCGCGTTGTATACATGTATGGAAGTAACACACAACCTCGTTAATTAATAACATTTAATAGTTATGAGTCTACCATCAGTGCTTTCTTTTCTTTCCTCTCTTTTTTATTAGATATTTTCTTCATTTACATTTCAAATACTATCCTGAAAGTCCCCTATACCCTCCCCCCCCCGACCTGCTTCCCTACCCACCCACTCCCACTTCTTGGCCCCGCTGTTCCCCTGTACAGGGGCATATAAAGTTTGCAAAACCAGGGGGCCTCTCTTCCCACTGATGGCTGACTGGGCCATCTTCTGCTACATATGCAGCTAGAGACACGAGCTCTGGGAGTACAGGTTAGTTTATATTGTTGTTCCACCTATAGGGTTGCAGACCCCTTCAGCTCCTTGAACAATTTCTCTAGCTCCTCCATTGGGGGCCCTGTGTCACATCCAATAGATGAAAATGAGGATCTACTTCTGTATTTGCCAGGCATTGGCAAAGCCTCACAGGAGACAGCTATATCAGGGTCCTTTCAGCAAAATCTTGCTGACATATGCAATAGTGACTGAATTTGGTGGCTGATTATGGAATGGACCCCCGGGTGGAGCAGTCTCCCATCAGAGCTTTCTAATGTGCCCTTCCCATCTCCTTATACCCTCTGGTAAAAAAAAAATATCAGCTGGATCTACCTACTGGTAGCAGTTAATAATAAGCCAGTTTTTAAATACTTAGAGTTTCTCCAAAACAAAACAACAACAACAAAAAGACAAAACAAAAGGAATGTGGGGAAATTGCTTGTAGTATAAGGGGATGGTGGTAGGAGTAGGAGGGGGATTAGATTGGGTAGGCAGGGTCACAGAAGTCAGAATGCATTTTATACACAAATCTAATTGTTAAAGAATACATTCAATAAATGCTGTATTTATTTGTGTATGGCTCACTGAATGTAGTGAGGCCACTAAGAACACACACCCAATAAGAAATAGGAGGGGACTTGTGGAGAAGGGACCCACCAGGAAAGGAAGGAGGATGGTAGGAAAATTGGGGCAGCATCATCACTAAAATCCATCAGATAGATGTACAAAGCTGTCAATAAACTTGAAAAGGTAATAAACACCCCAGAAGTGAAATCTGTGGGCTCTTGGGGCTTTTTCTTGTGTACTAAGGAGGTATTTCTTTTTCTTTGAAAATGCTCATTTTTATCTGGGTCAGTAGCAGGAACTATTTCTTTTTAACCAGAAAACTTGAGTTCAGCATCAACTGTGGTCTTGTCTTAGGGATGGGAGATGGTGGATGATAGTTTTCCAGTCTACATGAAATGCCACATGAGTTTGGGTGATTTTTATGAAGACTTAGATCATAATAACATTTTTTAAAAGTTAAATAAGTTATTTTCTTTTCACTCCAATCAATTTCCTTATTCAAACATTTAAAATAATTATAGGCTACAGGTAAATTATAGATCATACACACGCTAAATTATAACCCATCTACACCAATTAATATTTATTGAGCAGTGAATGGGCAAAATACGTTAACTTGAGGATTCAAGACCTGAGTGTAATTAAGAACTTCGGCTGGGAAAGATTATAGCTACATCTTCCCAAACACCCCTCCCTCCTCTCCCCAGCGTCTGCCAAGGGAAATGTAAGGATAATATGCTAACCCTTAGCTTAGCTCTGAAGTTGTTTACACAGGGAAAAATCAATTACTTTAAATATTTTAAATCTTATTTCCTAGTAACTAACCAATGACAGTTTATGATGGTCTTAAAAGTCAGGCAAAGGAATCAAATTAAATTTTATTTTTTTTCCCTTCCCAAGGGCCTGGGGTGGGTCTCTCATGAGCAGACATAAAGCATACTGTGGGAACCTCTACAGTTTAGAGCTCCTGAGATTCCACTGTGCTCCACAGATTAGAAACTGTTCTATTCAGTACTGCTGATGCTGTGGTAAGCTTAAGCCAGAAGGGCTATGATGGGCCAGAAAATAGAAATCACAGTGTATCAGTGGCTTTGCAAATTGATTGTGAGCAAAGCTGAAAAACAACATTGAGCTCATTATAACGCATTTTGACCCAGAACATAAGATTTGGGGCAGATATGTACTTATAAGAATTAATACAATCATGCAGGGAGATAGGACGGTGTCTATCAATGCCGAATCTACCAATCCCCACGATCATTTCTTTTCACAAGAAGAACAGCTAAGCTTGAGTTTGAAGCTTCTAGTGGGAAAGAAGCAGGAAACAGGGAGTTCTGAGATCTCAAGGTTGTCTGCACCAGAGAAGATGAAAATGGAGACTTAGGTAGAAAACTCACTGAGCATCCGAGTAACCTGCCCAAGAACGTGAGACATCATTTCCTGGCCAGCATCTGAGATACCTCTTGCCTGACTGGTAAATGTGAGTGCATAACCAACTTCCCAGGAGATTTCCATTTCATAGCTGCCTGCATTTGAATGATGATCTTTGTCTTCCCATGCAGCCATCGGTTCACATGAAGAGTTAGGAAATAATATCTGTGATGAATGAATATACCTCCAGGCAGGGTATGTTAGTGTCAGAGAAGTCTTCTATATTCTGTGTTCTACCCTTGTGAGCACCACCTCAGATACAGCCTCTTTGAGTGATTTTCACGTCCCAATTTTTGTTCTGGGGGATTTTGTTATTTTGGATTTTGTTTGTTTTTTGTTTTTGTTTTTGCCTTTGACTCTCATAGGTACCCAGAGACAGGCACTGTGTGCTTTCTGTGTTCACAGACAGAGAGCAGATGAGCTTTAAGATTTCCCAGTTACAGGACAATGTGTTGATGTCCATGTGAAAGGCAGTGTTATAACACTGGGAGATGACTGGTCTAAGTCTATAACTCACATACTTTGATATTCCTGTTTCCTAGAACCCGGTCCATCCATGGTGCTCGCAGCATCCGGGCGGAGAGGACAGAATCCATCTTTGAAGCATCTGCTTCTACATCCTAACCACATCCCTGGCCTTTATTTCTTTCCCACAATGCAAGGGCAATAAAGATTAACCTATCTACTTAAGTTTTGTAATTATAGTTATATATAAAAGACTTGGTAATGTTCTTTTATATAAAAAGAAAATGTTCAATGCATGATATTTAAAACAGACATAAAGATGTAACAGGTTATCCCTTTAAGAAAATCCCTCTGGCGGCATTCTAGATAGTGGTTTTTTTATTACCCTTCTTTGACCTCTAACCCAGGCCCACCCCACAGCACCAATCTCTGAGGACTGCCAATCACCCTTATCAGGTTTCTATGCATGAACTAGAATGAAAATATGCCACTTAAGAGAAAAGAGATACTGAAGATGAGACACAGGGGGTTTAAGCCAGCTAGGCTTTCTCTTTTTAAAAGAAAATTAAAGGCAGGTCCCAGGCATAATATCTGTAATCCACAGTTTTGAATCAGAAAAGCATGTTTGTGCTTAGTAGACCATATACTGGCTTGTTTAAATGGACGCAGTGTTTCCTGTTCACTTCCTAACTGGAACTGTTGGGTGTGCTGCTGTTTTGTAGTAAAGAAGGCACATTTGAATCCAACGGAAATGCTAGCAATATAATGGGAGATAAAGGGATCAGATGCAGCTCACACACACAATAAGTGGAATAAGAGGCGACAGTCTTGTAATGTGTCTTTAATGTAATCACAACTATATTCCAAGGGTGAAGGTGTGATCTCAGTTTAGATGGATGCGCATGGCTTTCTCATTTGCAATAATCATTAGTGAGTTGTGTGTACCCTGTGGAAATAGGAATTTAATACCCCCTAATGAAATGAGAGGACATCAATTGTGACAGAAGGGACTGGGCTGAGTCAGACCACCCAGGCAGTAGAGTGACCTGACATGCAGTTGTCAATACCAAAGCTTCTAAAATCTGCTACTGATTAGGAACAACATCTTTCAATGCTTCTAGAGCACTTGTGTTTCTTTAAGTCCAACTGCTGCTCTAGGGACCCATACGTAGGTATATCTTGGGTGGGTGCCCCGGGTCTTCTCCTGCATATTTGATTTATCAAGTGGATTTGATTTTTACTCCCATCTGCAAGGGAGGGAGAGCTATTTTCATTTTAAATAATGTTAGCTGGTATTGTTTACTCTCCTGGATTAGCTCAATGTTTTATCTGTTTCTTATCACAGTCGACCCCTCTCCTAGTTATTTGTGTCTGAGGTTTATTTTCCCCAGCACATTGTGAGTTTTAGGTCTGGTTTGTAATCAGTTCTATAATCCCTCTTGCAACCCAGCACAGGACCTGGCAACAAAGCAACTGGAGTTGTGCTCAATGAAGTGAATTGAACTTTCTTTTAAACCTGTAAACGGGACTGTTCCTCTGGAGAAGATTTTATATAAAAATTAAGTGAGTTAATTTTTGTTTAAAATTGTTTCTCCTCCTGTGTTAGGTGAAATCATCCTTGGACTTCTTTGTCTGACTGTTTACAAAGAAGTTATGAGGTTACCAAACTTGACTAACATTTCAAATTCCTTAATAAAGTATAATTATGATTAGGCTTAGGCTATCCTTATCTACATTTCTTTATTAACATGACCCAGATATTTTGAAAATCAGTGCTACATATTTGAATTGTAAAAAGTAATAACTAAGTCCCCTTCACATTGTGCAGCACATGTAGTTGTAAATTAACACAACTTAGGATCACCTGGGAAGAGAGTTTCAATGAAGAATTTTCTGAATTAGATTGCTCTGGGAGGGACTGTCTTAATTAAATCAGTGTTGGAAGATTCAGTATACTCTGGGTGGCAGCATTCCCTAGGCAAGGTCTTGAGCTGTATACCAGTGGTGAAATCAAGCTGAGCATAGGAGTATACATGCATTCATTGCTCATGCTCCTGGCTGTGCATGTCATATGACTGACTGTCTGAAGTTCTTGTCTTGGCTTCTCCACAAGGATGACCTGTGGATTGTTAGCTAAAATAAATCTGTTATTTTCCCCCAGTTGTTCCTTGTCAGGCTATTTTGCGACAACTACATAAACAAAACCAGAACAGGTAGCTTTGGAGAAAAGGCAGCCTTGAATATTTAAGCTACATGGAGATTAAGATACATAAAATGGTACCTAGGAGGCTTATCTAGTAGTGCTATTTTGATGTCGTGGTTCACGTCAAAAAGTCTTCAAACCTGAACTGCTACACAGAAACAGAAAGAATTACGGGAAATAAAGGTGGCAAAGGCCAGAAGTGCTAATGCTTCTGTAACAATAAATCAGGGGATAGGGTTCTCACAATTAAGCTGCTGTGCTTATTTTAGGGATCAAATGCACTTGAGCAGCATTAGCAAGCCCATGAGGCAGTTCCAAAAGAGGCCCAATTACCACAATATTCTGAAGTTCTTAGGGAAAAGAATGTTAGTATTGATAAGGGAATTGAGCTCTCAAGAATATCTCAAAGATAGCCCAAGTGAATGAAGTAAAATGCGAGGGGGAGAGAACACTCAGACTTACCTAGCCTTTCGTCTCAGACTTTTCTCGTAGAATCCTGGGAAGTAAGGTTTACAACAAAGATGGAATAAATAAAGAACAAAGGAAAAATACATCTATTGAAATCTCTATGAGACTGTGTGGTAAGGTACCTTGTTATGATTTTCCTGTAACAAAATATAACTCAAAGGCAAATAGAAGTCACAAAATAGAGTAGTCTGCAATATAATTCAGGGTGTAGAAGATTTAGCTGTCTTTGGTCACACTGAGGGTCTCTTGTTCCTGTTGGAGCTTGGTGAGGGCCAAATATCTGTTCTACTAGTATCAGAAGTAAATGTGAAGCAGCAATGGGCCAATGACTGTGGCATAAGAGTGTTACTTCCTAGCCTGGGCATTACATCCAACTTGGTGACAGCAGGGAGCAAGGGATGCCTTTATACAAGGGGACAGATATACTTGACAGGTATCATGACCCAGTTTTGCAATACTAAAGGGACTTGGCTAGCTTGGAGTGAGACCCCAGAATACTGAAGCAATGCTGTGGAGTTAGGAACACTTTTATGAACTAATTCAAAATCAATTAGAGAAAATTCAGAGTATGCACTTGCCCTGTGATATGTGATAGTAAGAATCAAGTCTGGGAACAAGCAAATGACACAATTCCAGAGGGAAATGAGTGACTGACCATATTGCTTTAAGAAGAAAGAGACTGTCAGTCACTAGCCAGTGTGGCCCTAGTAGTATCCTGTGCTTTCACATGAAATATGGTGATCCTGTATGAGTTAGTGTGCAGCCAGGACTCATGAGGAGCCTAGAGAGGATTGGAAAACATCATCTCAGATATAAAAGGCATGAGTGTATGTTTTGCTTATAACTTGCATTGCCATTCCCCAGAACTATAGCTTTCTCAGGTACTGGAAAGTGTCCTTTTAGTCCTCAGAATTTACATTTCATGTGTTACAACAAGATCCGTTTTAGATAATTTAGCCCCAGGAAGTTTAAGCCAGGGACAGTCAAACAGGCCTTCAAAGACAGAGAACACAGGGCCTCTTTCTTTCTTTACCCTGGGATTTTGATTTCTGAGCCAAGAAGATAACACATCTTAATAGCAAGAAGCCGAGTTAACTAGATAAAAGGTTTTATAAACAGTGAAATCTTGAAATCAGAGAAACCAGAGATTCACAGTCTTTCCTCGCCTGACTGCATCTAAATGTACATCACCGAAAGCAACACAAAAGGAGATGGTGAGATATTCTGTGATACTCCCGTGAGTCAATGCAGTTTTCAGTTCACTCATTCAGTTTTCAGATATATACTGCATTCCATGACACACTTTCTTCTAAGCTTAGGTCTGAAGATAAGAGATGCCATAAGAATCTGTCCACTAAAATGAACTTAATGAGCCAGGCAATAAAGAATACATTAAATTAATGAATACATGGAGCTAATACAATGTTGGTTCTACATAGCAGTAATAGAGGAGAAAGAGAAACCTAAAGGCCTTAGATCCATAGGTAAATAATGGTATTAAAAGTTATCAAGGGGCGAGAGAGAGAGAGAGAGAGAGAGAGAGAGAGAGAGAGAGAGAGAGAGAGAGAGAGAGAGAGAGAGAGAGAGATGTGTTTAAGAGCACTTGCTCTTCTTACTGAAGACCTGAGTTCCATCCCCAGGATGGAACTACATATCAGTTTACAACCATCTGAAGTTCCAGATCCCGGGTATGTATCACCTTTTTCCTGGCTTCCCCAGGCATTAGGCATATATCTAGTCTACCAACATAGATAGTCATGCATATTAATTTTAAATATGAATCTTTAGAAAGTTGTCAAAAATTAATTAAAATGAACAAACTGACATGCAGTGAAAGAAATAGGATTTTAAATTATGAAAATTCTATAGTTCCATGGAAATGACAAAGAGAAAGTGGGGTAAAGCTACATAGTGGAGGGGATGATTGGAGGAACTGACTTTGGTGAAGAAAGGGCAGGCTGGAGGCAGTACCTGGGGCACTAGATGAGTAGCCTTGAACTGGAGACCTGCGGTCTCCCAGATTGACCACCTATAACCAGAAGAATTTACATAAAGCACAAATTCAAGAAAAATCCTAATTATAGTGTCAGCACTTTTAAGAAGCAGATATCAAAGGGAAGTATCGAGGGGAAAAATGATTGATTCTGAACAAAGGAAAATTAAAGATCAAAAGCAAGGAGATAAAGGAAATCATACTGGGCTTGGACAAAGACTACACGCATTCAAAACCTATAAATAGATAAATAGGGAGCAATTTTCTGAAAAAAGTTAATGAAATGGAGCAACAACTGAGATATGGAAAATACTGATTATGTGAGGATGGGCAACAAGCCAGTCAAATGCTACCACATCAATTAAGGGAACAGCAGGCCTCCAGAGAGAGGCAAAAATAATACAACTTCTGAAGAGCCAACAACATTTACAACAGGACATAAAAGGACCGAGAGAAACATGTGATTTTCACTACTAATCTGACTTCATGTATTTTTCATTTCCAAAAACTTGCTGAAAACTTAATGAAAAGTGTGAGAAGGAATCACTATTCTTTAGGTTGTGGCACTTTTTAAGAACAAGCCACTCTCCCTCCCATAGGACCTTCAAGCACTGCTCTCATTCAGCGGGTGGCCACTCTGTCAATGGAGCCATCAACCCTGTGGTTTGTAAAACCCTCCAGTAAGAGCTCAGAAGAGTAAAACCTCCCCTGAATTCTGTACTGTCCCTTAGCTTCTTTTTACATTCAGAGAAGGTTTTTTTTTTTTCTATGCCATGTCTGGCTCCCCCTCCTAGTTTCTGACATTAATGAGTAATCTGTCCACAACAACTGTGTCCAGATACACCTGCTGAGCACACAGTTGGATGAACAGTTGGACCGAAGGATTCTGTGTCCCTGTCGACCTCGTTCTTCCCGGTTACCACACCAAGAAGGATTCTAATGTTCTTTCTGATGTCTTTAATTAGCTATGCTTGACTGAACGGCATCGTTGAAAGCATTCTCAAAGGTTCTCTCTCCCTCTCGTGTTTGTTTTGACATATGCTGATTTCTTTTGGGTCTCCTGTGCCTAGCAGAGTGTCTGTCTCACTATCTATGCCAAGAAGAAGTAACCCATCATATGCTCACAGTCCCAATTGAATCCATTGGGCCAACCAACCCCTGCCTCCACTGTCCATCCTCTGTCAACCTTTCTTATCCTCCCTCTACACCAGCCTTAACCACGGGGTCTCTTAAGGCTTCTTATTTCTTGTGTTTGTCTACTCAAATTTGATTCCCTATTTTCTCTCGGCATACTGCTTCCTCTCCTTTCTTGCTGTTTTGGGAGTGGATTAATTCATCTTAAGGTAGTGGCTAGATGGCCCCAAGGATAGCAAAGTAGTGAATAGAATGTCTTACTACATCTGGTCTTTGTTTCACTTTACTTATGCCAGGCTTGCCTTATAAAGTCAGAACTCTAGAGGAGTGCAAAGCAACCTATAATCATGGCTCCTAAAGTGAAAAGTCACCAGGGAACATTCATGGTTTCAGTCCTTCCTTCTTGGGAGGGAATTTAGACTGAACTATCTGTGTCTGCAATTAGACCACATCCTGCTTCCAGGAGCTGTTCGTGAAGGAGTTGCCACATGGATCCATGGGCCTTTGATACTACTGTAACAGAATCACCTTGAAGTCATGAAGTATATATAACAGGTCATATGTATGCTCATATGCTTTAAACATACTCTAAAAAGAATCTTTCAAGAAAAGGAAGGCTCTTACCCCAAGAGAAACATTTAGAAAGTCAAAGCTTTTGAAGTCCTTTTAATCATTGTTTATCCACTACTAATTTTGTACTCGAAACCATGCCAAATCTGTGTCAAAAGACGAAGAGTAAAATTGGACTTCTCTACTTAGCACTTTACAACCCTGGGCCCATTGCTCAGCTTCCCATCCCTCACGTTTACAACCAGGATTATAATTACACCCATCTTGTTGTTGAAGTCAAAGAATAACTTAGTTCATTCATTTTAAAAAATCATCAACAGAATGGAACAAATGAATTAGTTAATTCACATAAAACACTCTCAATAAATGTCAGCCACTATTTAACAACTGTTTAGATGAATTCTCCTACAATATTCAAGTTAACTTCATATTCTAAGAATGTGTGTAAATACAAGTAAACAAGTAAATATATTTATTCTGTGGTCTCTGAGGAGGAAGACAAAGAGAGGCAGTAGACCTGTACACAGCTGAGTTGGCAGCCAATGGGGGCAGTGAGGGTGTGCTTGCTTTTGGACAGAATGAGACTTTGCAAACTTACCTTGTCAAGTTATCATGGGAGAACTGAGACCTACCTTCCTGCACTGTGGTCTTTTCATGTCTCCCCTATGAAGGATGATGACTTCTTCTTACCATGCATGCATATGAATTATGTGTGCTTATTAAGAGGGTTCACATATGTATGGATTTGGTTTGAGATTTGAATTCCCAGAGTGTCCACAATACAAAAGAAGTACCTCTCCTTCAAGTTCAAATGCAACTTTTTACTTCTTTCTTCTTTTCTTTCTTATTTTATTCTTTCTTTTCTTTTCTTTTCTTTTCTTTTCTTTTCTTTTCTTTTCATGGAGCTCATGATGATAAATTTCAATTGTCAACTCAATGAGATCTAGAGTTGTGAACAGAAAATTTGAGGATTCCCACTTCAGGTGACACATATTCTTGGAAAATTGGTGTCCCATCTCGGGATGGGTGTTCTATTTTTTCAATAATTAAAAAATATTTTATGTAAATTAGTGTTTTACCTGCATTTATGTAGGTGTACTGTATGTATACCAAGTGCCTACAGAGGGCAAAAGACAGTATCCAATTTCTAGGAACTGGATTCATAGATGTTTACAGGCTGTCATGTAGATGATGCAGACCAAGTCCTCTGCAAGAACAGTGAGTGCTTTGAGTCACTGAGACATTGCTCTGGTTCCAATATCTGGTGATTTTTAACTCCTTATTAAATAAATTAAAGAAAGGACTCATGAGCTGGAGTATAATTTTACTAATATTTAAGAGAAAAATACCAGGGCAGGTAAGCTGGACAGCGCTATATCTGAGAAAGCTGTTTGTGTAGGCTGGCATGTTCATTCAGTAATTGGAGGTAAGAGACCAGATCTTTTGGGTTCAGATTCCACCTTAGAGAACCTGACTTAAGGTTGAACTTGAGTTAACTAACAAACTGACACCTAGCACCAGTTTCCAGATTACTTCCCAATAAAGCCTGTGTCTAGAACCAGTTTCCAAGTTATTCTCCAAAAAAAAAAAAATCTACACTTCCAGGGTACAAGCCTGTCCCTGACACTTCACTTCTTAACAACCCAATCAGGAGGAAAGCAGAAGGTAAGTTTACTGTTTGGCTCCTAGCACCAGACAATTATGTTAAAGGCCATAATGTTCCCCCACCCCAATCAGATGCACGCCAGGCTAGAAGGCCCCTTCTTGCTTCTATAAATGCTTGCCTGAAACAAGGCTCAGGGCTCCACCTTCCCATCCTGCTATGTGAGTGATGATGGTGTGACCTGAGCTCGAGCTTGTAAATAAAAGGCCCTAGTGTGATTGTATCAGAGTCAGATCCTTGGTGCCCTTGCTGGTAAAACAGACAATGTATAAAACAAGCATCCATATAGCAAAAAGAGCAGTGTGGTGGTGCTAGTAAAGAGGGGTGGACCGTTCAGAAAAGGTAAGGAAACTCAAGGTAGTTATACCTAGGCTCTGGTCAGCATCTAGAAAATGGATATTATCCTGAGCTGTGATTTAGAATGGTAGGCAGATCTAACAGAACCTCATGGACATTCTTCTTCTATAATTAAATAATTTATGTACTTCACATCCTGATCAATCACAGCTTCCCTTCCCTCTTTTCCTCCTAGTCCCTCCCTCTCATCCCCCTCCTTCTCCCCCTTCTCTCCCTTTCTCCTCAGAGAAGGAGAGGTCTCTGTGGATATGCCTCAGTGAGATTCTAGAGTGATTGTACCAAGGATAGGCTTTTTGAAAAGGAATAGTATATCTCATTAAAGGGATAATTATTCTTCCTATCTCTTTGGCAATAATAAAATTATTTTAATATTAAAAATGAGGGTTTTACCTGCATATAGGTAGGTATAGCATATGCATACCTGGCACCTGAAGAGGTCAGAAGATGGTATGAGAATCCTATGAATTGGATTCATAGATGGTAATAGGCTGTCATGTGGATACCATGGGAGGCTTAAGATAAACAGGCCTTCTTGAGTCACCTTTAGCCAGAAGACCAAGTGGCCAAACTAAATTAACTCACAAAGAAGAAGACAACAGCATATTTCTCCCCAGAGGTAAAATCCATTATTCTGACCAAAAGGAAATACTTTCCCATACGAATAGAACAAAATCACCTAGAAGATCAGTCTCTGTGTGTATCTGTGGAGGATTAACTTGGTTAGGCTGAGAATTATCTTGATTTGCAAGACCTTCCCACTGTGGGTACCACCATTCCCTAGGCTGAAAACCAGAACTGTATTCAAAGGAAAAAGGAAGCTGGGTACAACCTTCTATCAATTTGTACTTCTTGATTGTGAATGCTGTCTTCAGCTCTTGATGTTTTTTTGCCTTCCCAACCGTGAAGGACTCTAACCTCAAACTGTGGGTCAAAATAAACCTTTAATTCCTTTATTTGCTTTCATTACAACATATATTGAATAATTAAGACAGGTCTATTTTAGACTACCTCCAAATCTTGCTACTGTGATAACTGTGGTTTTCTGGGGAGGGAGACAAAGCCAGCCTAATTTTAGAGCCAACTAGGGTGCACTGCTCTAGTGATTCAAAGACAAGCACAACAGGAACGGGAAGTTGAGGGGCTGTGACTAAATCCACAATGCATAGGTAACTGCCCCTGTCTTGTCACTTGCCAGGACTGTTTCTCCACCTCTATTTGCTATAAATACAAACAATGCAGGTTCTCGAATCACCTTCTTACCCTCCTCAGTTAGGCCCAATCTCTGTGAGATCTCAGATCTCTATGAAATAATAAATTCCAATTTCATTTTTTCAAGGCATTGTGCTCTGTATAGATGGAGGGAGATTATAGGGGTGACTGTCTTGATGATGCCTCATACATGAATATACATGGTGGTGGAGAACTGTATCTTTACTAAGGAAAAGCTTATGTCACACTCCTCTGCCCAAGACATAATAACACCAAGGGGAAGCCTTGGCACTAGTATGTATGTCCTGTTCAACTTGAGTGTGTCCTGTGTAAATGTAACATGTATAAATGTCGTCTTCCAGGCGCCCACAAGGACTTTCTCCCTGCTTCCACAGTGTGTCAATATGCTATGAGATATGCTACCCTTTTCACTGCACAACAAGTGATGGAAGGAATTACCTCCAAATTATGAATTCTTTCAGGGAAAGGGATGTGAGTAGTTCCTATTTATCTGCATTTGCCCAACAAATCTCCCAAAGAATGCAAGGGGCCAAATGTATATTTGCTAAAATATTTCACTAGTGTGAATTATTGACATAGGAGAACTAGTTGCCTGGCTGTTTTCTCAGCACAAAGTCCTGTCTGTGAGGCCAGGCCTTGAACCTCGAGGAGTAAGGCTCATCTATGATGCTGTTTTCCCTCCCTTTGCAGTCACCAGGGCCACAGTTCCACAGAGTCTGCTCTCACAGGCTATTCCAATTAATAATTGCTGCTAGCTCTTCCAGAGCTCTTCTCTCTAGCAATTAATTACACTTGATGGAGAAATGGAACGTCCTTTCTTCCCTCCCTGACCCCTTTCCATCTTCCCTCTCTACCTCCTTCCTCTTTGGCAAAGTTTTTGCATTTGTTTGCTTGTTTGATTTGAAATACACTGGGCATTCCAGAAGAAACATTTTATGTGTTTATTTACACTGTGGCCCCTAGTCTAAGAAAAAGCTCTAGCAATAAGTGAGTTGTGATGGTAAATCAGTCTTTTGGGGAAATAATCTATCTGTCTGTCTGTCTTTTCTATTCTTTTCCTTTTCATTTTAGGGTCTCATTATGTCTGAGAACTTACTCTGTAGACTACGCTGGCCTCAGACTCAGAGATTTTCCTGCCTCTGCCTCCTAAGTATTGGGATTAAAGGCCCTTGCCACCACACCCAGCTGGTAGCTTTTCAGTTTGCCTTGGAACTCCTAAATATGACTTTTCTTCCCTCCTAGACCCTTCCTCCTTTAAAAGTAGTTAACACTAGGCATCATTGGAGTATACCTGGAGCTGCCGTGCATATGGAATCAATAAGAAACTCTCAGCACTCTCCAAGGACTCTTTAAAATCACCTTGGACCTGAGAAAGAAACTAAAGGGAGATGCTTAACTATCACTGTCATGCCCAAGGCACTTTTACTACTTGCTACTTTAATTTGCAGAAAGAAAAAAATAGAAAGAAAAAAAAGAAAACTCTACAGCTTTATTATAAGCAGCACATAGACTATTATCTCTTGATAATAACCTTAAATAAATGCCAAACACAGAGGTCCCAAATTATTTCTTAGCTCATGTGTCATTTACTTTCTATGTGATGACTCTCTGACTGACTAAAAGTATTCACTGGTGTATGTGTGGATGTGCACATACCCTTACCCACCCACATCCCCACACTCCCATACCCCCACACCCTCCTGGTTCTTCATGCTGCTGTTAGGATTTCTTCCTTTCTTTCCTTCTCTGTTTCTCTTCTCTGTCTCTCTGTCTCTGTATTTGTCTCTCTTTCTCTCTCAACAAGCCCTCATTTTCATGTAACCTAGACTGGTCTTGAGCCAGCTATGTTCCTATGCAATCTAAGATTACCTTGAATTTGAAATCCTACTGCATCTTCCACCCAAGTTCTGGGTTACAGTGATGGTCCACCATATCTGGTTTTAAGGCATAATTTTTCTAATTTGTAAACCTGGCCATGCCTTTCTACTTAACTCTGTCAAGGCTGAAGCAACCTTTATATTTTCAGTACACCTCTTGATTCTGCAAGTCCTTCTACAATGCCAATATAATCAACTTCCAAATTATCCATATTAAGACTTCGTAAATATAGGTCCTCTGATGTCTCATGCCACTGGACTTAGGTTGGCTGTATTCTGTATGTGTAGCTTTTTTTCTCTTTACCATCTCCTTGATTAACTCTTAGATAGATATGCATTGAAAGTCAGTCATTTGTCATTGTCTCTAACTAGCCTCCCTGTGTACTTGTTGAGTCTGAACATCTACTTTTCCTTCTCATTACACCCTGTACATGAATCAGTTCCCATGGCATCATTACTAGCTCTTTTTCCCTGTCTGCATTTTAAACTCTTCATAGGACAAGACTGTATCTTTAAGATTTAGTATATAATCTGAAGCATTTGGTAAAGACATTTTACCAAAGTGTTGCCTTTAGGTAAGTTACAGGGATTGACTTTCAGTTTCTAACAAACAAGTAAGAATTTATGGCTTCAAATAAATGGAGTCTCTCTTGAATGAAATTCCTTTAAGGCATAGGCTTAATCATGAGAGAACAATCCAAAACTATGATGGGAATTCCTTTGGGGAACATTTTTGGGAGCTCATTCATGAGCTCCCACACATGAAAATGGCCCAGTTTCATAGGCACAGTTCTGTGGATAACACAAAGCTAACCCTAACTCTGTCGCTCAGTTCATTCAGCAAACTTGACTCTGAATGACTTCTGAGTGAGGGTGAGTTTTATTTTTGGCAACAAAAGGCACAATTTGCTACCACTGAGACTTCACTTTCAAAGTTCAGCTTGCTCTCAAATCTTTTCTATAAGGAATCTAGATATATTCCGAGCAGGCGACATCTTTGGAATATAGGAAATACCTCCTGTGGGAACTATTTGCAAGAAAAGGTCTTGTGTTTTGCTGAAGGCTTGCCTCCTTATTTAATCAGGCCTGTGACATGGGGACAGATTGGGCCTGTTAACAGAATCACAGTATTTAAAGTTAAATGCTTTAAGGTTGATTTTCTATCCTGACTTATGTGACCCTGACAGATTTGGGGAGAAATGGATTTCATGCTTAAATTAGGTCAGGGACAGTCCAGAATAACAGTAATCAGAATAATAACTATCATTATACAATTTATTTTTATTGGTTATGTACTGTGCATTACTGAGTTAAATATTCATAATTTTTCTCATATAAAATTCTTAATAAACTATTGAAAAATAAGGAAAAGGATGCTGAAAAAGTAGATTTGTTCAAGGTGACTTAATAAGTAGAGTGTAGAGAAGTGCAAAGTTTTCATTATGGTAGGTTGACTGCACAGCCCATATTCTGAGCTAGGAATGCAGTTCAGTGATAGAGTTCCTGCCTAGCATGCATAAGACCCTAGATTAAATCCCAAGCACTGCATAAACCAAACATGATGACATATGCCTGCAATCTCAGCACTTGGGAAGTCGATATAAGATCAGGAACTTAAGGTCATTTGCTTTTATAAAACAAATTTGAAATCAGTCTCAGCTACATGAGATACTGTTTCAAATGCTTCCACCAAATCCTGTATTTCACATATTTAACTGTCTTTTTTCAGCATCTTCGAAGAACAATATCTTCTATCCCATTCCCTAGCAGTATAGATTCAACATATTGCTGAATTTGAATTATAGAACTATTTTCTATCAAGTTAGATTCATATAAGCAAACATTTTTGGTGAACCTTATGAACAATTACTTCATTACTGCTATATGTAAAATTCAACAAACACAGTTATTTATTCAAGCAACATTAAGGAAGTAAAAAGAAGAGGCTATATAACTCTTAAGGCTCATTTGCCAATCACATGTTTGGTGAGTGATCCATATTCAAAGGGGGAAAAAAAATCTACCTGAATGGTTTTGATGTGTAAGAATTTAGACTGTATGTCCTGCAGGATCAGAAGGAAAACCAATGAATGGTTTTACAGGGAGACACTGCTTCAGTTTAATAGGGAACATGGTCAGGGAAGCTCGACAACAGGCATCCTGCTTTGTAAAGCACTGCACTTCCTGTCAAGGATGGTGTTCAAACAGAAGGCGAATGACCTCTGCCAAAGATGCCACACATACAAGCCCTAGGAGGACACTGGTCACCTGTCCTGTGAGTCCCTAACAGCTTTCAGGGTCTGATACTTTTTATAGAAGCCAGGATGCTGGTGACCTTTGTTCTGTTTAGAGGGACATGCAGCTGCCAGCTAGAAGATCTTTTAGCTGATAGTGAAAGGGGTCCCGGGCAGGTGGCTTAAGGACAGATGATAACAGAGATGACAGCTCAACATCCCTACTTGTTTCTGTCTGATTCATGAATATCAATGCCTACATGTACGCACAAATTGACCAGGTAGAAATACAGCAGTTTATGCTCTCATTTCTACTTTTTTTCAAGTTAATATTTAATAGACAGTTACTGGGGAAAATTATGTCAAAGACTTGTCATTGGTTATTTATACCTTGAGCCATCTGATTCCCTCAAAAATATCTTGAAAATTGGAACTTAGGTTATAGATAAAGAAACCAACCAAGGCTTAGAATATTACATATTTTTTTTAAAAAGCAGATTTTGAAATTTCAGGAATAAATTATATCACAATTGAACCCAAAACATCATTGATGAAGAGAATGTGGCAGTTAAAGTAATAGCCAACCTGTCTTCATCGACAAGAATGGCTTGCCAGGGCACCCATCTTCAGGGTTGGGGCTCATGGCCTCATTCTCAGCTTCATACTTTTTATCTCCAGCCAGCATTTTTCTTAGTTTTTGTTCTCAATCCCTTGGGGATTTGATATTTTTCAGCTTCTTGTTTGGGGGCATTAGGAGGATGCTCACAATTGTATATTTGACCAGCTTATACTCAAGTTAATTTTCAATTCAATGTTTATATGGTCAATGTTCAATAGACAGTAGAACAACGCACTTCAGTCAGCTCCACATGACGGGGAGAGATGCCTGTACCCCTGTGTCAAGGACAATCCCCATTGTATTTTAATGATTTAATATCTCCATTTAGTTTCTTTCTCAGGCAGAAGATCAAATTCAAAGGGTTCTATATTTAATATTATATCTTTCGTCTACATTTCTTAATGTTTCCCATGTAAACTGATTTATCACTCTTAGGTCTTTGAATTTAAACCTATGTTACATAGGAGTTAATGAAACTAGGTATTCATTTGGGTATTAGCACAAAATGTGTACAAAAGGATACGTTGTGTAAGAATAAACTTCTTAAGCATGCAGCAGTATGGTTGAAACACATATAATCTTGAGGAAAAGATGGCAGCTATGAAGAGTATATGATGTTTACTCTTCTTGCACAGCATTAACAAAGAAGGTAAATTACAGTTATTATTATATGGGACATATAATTGGGACTCCATAGAAAGTTTATGTGATTTTCATCAAGAAAGGCATTTATGATTTGTGTACCTCTCTTCATGAAGTTTTATTCTCTCTCTCTTTCTCTCTCTCTCTCTCTCTCTCTCTCTCTCTCTCTCTCTCTCTCTCTTTCTCTCTTTCTTTCTTTTTTGACAGGGTTTCTCTGTGTAGCCCTGACTGTCCTGAACCTCAGGTTGGCTTGTGCTTCTTGAGTGCTGGGAATATGAATATATGGGAAATGAATAAAGACTTCACAAAAATATATTAAAAACTAGCTTATGCACAATCTTTTGCTTGAAACTTGAGGGGCATGAATGTCTTCACTTACTGAGGGGAATGGAAGCGACTGAGCATTCTCAGCAGGTTCTTTCTTTCTCCCCCTTGAAATGAGTTTCTGCAAGTGAACTCTTTAAGCAGCTAGGTTCTGACAAAACTGAGGCAGTGACTGAAAAGTTGCTGTTGGGCTATTTGTCTTTTGTCTGATAACCAAGGAGCTGTGGAAAGGAGAGTCTTCAAATATCAGGTAACCAAGCCAGCACCGACTCTTTGTAGTAAAAGGTATTGGACACTGATCACAACCCCCAGAGTCTGCAAACCTAGAAAGTCTGGATTTACAATTCATGTTTGCTTACATTGTTCAAAACTGGCTTCATTCTTTTTCATCGCAGTTCAAATGGCATGCCTTCTAATGCTGGGCTGATGATGGATACCACAAATTACTCAATAGGTAATTTAATGGGAGGATGTCCATTTGACAGTAGTGTCTCATGGCCTTTGACATGGTTTATGTCTAAGGGACCTTTGCTTGAACCCTTCTACTATACCTTTGGCCCCTTCAAAAGGAACTGACATTAGCCTGGAAGGTTGAGAGAAGTTGCAGACTGAACATAAACATAATACACAGCTTTCTTTGGATACTATTTGATGTACTCAAGAGTCTAGCATCAACTGAGAATCAGAATAGCATGAAGAATACTGAAAGAAAATATAAGTTTATGCATCTAGCGCCATGATTCCCTCCATGTATACTCTTTGATTGGTGGTTTAGTTTCTGGGAGCTCTGGGAGCTCTGGGAGCTCTGGGTGGTCTGGTTACTTGATATTGTTTTTCCTAAGGGGTTGCAATCCCCTTCAGCTCCTTCAGTTCTTCTTGTCACTCTTCCATTGGGATTGCTAGGCTCAGTCTAATTGTTGGAGGTGGGTATCTGCATCTGTATTGGTCAGGTGCTGGTAGAACACCTTAGTGAACAACCACACCAGGTTCCTGTCAGTAAGTGCTTCTTGGCATCCGCAATAGTGTCAGGGTTTGGTGTCTGTAGATGAGCTGCAGCCCTAGGTGGGGTAGGCTCTGAATGGCCTTTCCTTCAATCTCTGTTCATGTTTTGTTCCTGTCTTTCCTTTGGACAGGAACATTTCTGCCTTAACAATTTTGAGATGGGTGATACATATGCAGCAGAGGATGACCTTATCTGACATCAGTGGGAGGCCTTTGTCCTGTGGAGGCTTGATACCCCAGCATAGGGGGATTCTAGAGCTATGAGGCAGGAGTGGGAGAGTGGGTGGAGGACCACTCTCATAGAGGCAAAGGGGAGGGAATGGGAAGGAAGATTGTGGAAGGGTAACTAGGAAGGAGGATATCATTTGAAATGTAAATGAATAAGATGAGTAATTAAAAATGAGAAATGTGAAATATATGTTTATAAACCAGGTACTTTGGATTCAACTCTGACATAGATTACTTGATGCCTCTTTCTCCCATGGACATTTGCATAATTTACCATCTTAGTTCTGAGGCCCAAATTAAAGGCTACTTTCAGAACAATAATTGGCCGTTTCTCTGCTGTGGCACAGAACCCCATCATTCTCGTCTTCCTCCTGTCTTTCATAGTCCACAACACCAATTATCTCTTTCCTAGTGAATTGTCTGTTTTCCTCCAAAGAGTGAGCCTTATAGCAGTGGGCCCTTTTCGTTTTCTGTATTAGTATCATAGTCTACCAAATAAAACTCTGCCTACAGCATTGACTGAATAAATATTTCAAGTGCCTTTTAAAGTAGAAAATGTTGGTGTAGATCTAAGATAATATTAGCATTAACTACTTGTTATAGGCCCTGTTTATCTGACTGGCGTAGATTTCTACGAATTCTCAATTCTGACCAAGATATTTTGTCCTCTAGGACTTTACCTGTACCATTTAGTCCTGTCCTCAGCCTTTGGACTTAACTGGGTTTCACAATACCAGGCTGCATTGATAATTCCAGACACTGAGTCTGGTTTCAGTGTATCACTCTTCCCTTGTGATACTCAAAAGCATAGACTGGTGAGATGACTAAGTGAATAAAAGAGTTTTCTGAACAAACTTGGTGACATAAGTTCAATTCCCAGATCTCACATAAAAAGTCCACATATTTGGCCTTTGATGCCTGAGTATACATTGTGGCATATGTGTACACATACTCTTTTTTTTTTTTTTTTTTTTTGGTTTTTCAAGACAGCATTTCTCTGTATAGCCCTGGCTGTCCTGGAACTAACTCTGTAGACCAGGCTAGCCTCGAACTCAGAAATCTACCTACCTCTGTCTCCCAAGTGCTGGGATTAAAGGCGTGTGCCACCACTGCCCAGTATCGCACACACTTACTCTTACACATGCACACACATACATGTATACACATTCATATGAATGCACAGAATAATAATAATGTTTACAAATTTATAAAGATATCCCAGCTCAATGCTAAACTATGACCTTTCTGTGCACTGGTGAGTACTGAATGTGAATGGCTTCTCTGGTATAGAATCACGTATGGAATCTAGAAAGAATTGTAATGATACAATTCCAGCAGTTTCTCTCAGTTAGTGCTTCTGTGTCTTTTAGTAATTGATCAGCCTCTGTCAACCTTAGTGTCTTGTGAAACCATGGAGGAAGCAGTTTAAAGCCAGTGCTAAATGGCAGCTCCAGACTGAAGGTAGAGCTTAAAGATACTGTAAGACTAATGTACCATGTCTTTGTTTCTACTGCTACGAAGAGATACTATAAACACACACCTCTTACAAAGAAAAACATTTCATTGGGGCTGGCTTGCAGGTTCAGAGGTTTAGTCCTTTATCTTCGAGATGGAAAGCATGGTGGTAGCACAAACCAGACATGTGGCTGGAGAAGCGGTAGAGAGTTCCCCATAGGGATTAGTAGGTATCAGGAAGAGGAAGAGAGACTCTGGGACTGGCTTGAGCGTTTGAAACTTCAAAGCCCACCCCCAATGACACACTTCTTCCAACAAGGCCACACCTACTCTAACAAAGCTATTCATTAAAAATTGCCACTCCCTGGTGACTATTCAAATCTATTTGTCTGTTGGAGAAATTCTTATTCAAAAAACCCCCATATAGTTGTAGAAGTATCTAGAAAATAATGTTCCTCTTTAGGCTCTGTTTTCAGGATATATCTCCCTTCAGCCTAGTTTATGACCCAGTTAGTCTTATTGCCCTAACACTTATCTGGTTCAAGACTTGTCCATGCATCCTTGAGTTATTGGGTCAGGTCTTTCTCTCACTTTTGTATACTCAGATAATGACCATGTAATAGGTAAGTTACAGAATTGACACAGTGTTAGAGTCTGAAAGGTACCATTGTGACCTAAAAGGCTAGCACATGGACCCCAACATCTGCACAAATTACCCAAATAATACATTATAGTCCATAGTTCATAGAAAGTCCTTAAATATAAATATACTAATCTTGCCCTTTTTCTTCTTCTGTACCTCTGTTTATTACTAATTTCATTTGCTAATTGAAAAGTATGTTAACCAGGACATGCTATTGTGCATATAAAAGGCAAGAACAATAGGGCTACATGATTTGGGCACATTTACTATGTATCCTGTTGGCCAGTGAATAAAGATTTTCTATTAAAGAATGCATGTGTCCTCTGAAGGAGCTACCTCATAATAACAATAGACATCATGTTAGTAATTCTAAATTTAGCATTGTTTTCTAATATAAAGTGACCTTTAATGCTTTCTTTTATTTCAGCCATCAATGCTGCACTTTTACACCTTTGGCATTAACCAGAAGTCTTATCCCACTTGATAGGTATTCTGCACCTATGAAATGAGACCATTTAAGCAAAATTAACATATAAAGGCAGGTTTATTGATAAGCTGCTCTTAGGTGAGTTCGTTGGTCCCAAGGAATGAGGTCATGAAAGTCACCATGGGGAGACAGATGGAAGGGGGAAGAAAGAGAGGGAAAGAGAGGAAGAACATGTTCACACAGGGAGAGAGAGAGAGAGA
>NC_034596.1:6459520-6477671 GCF_900095145.1 Mus pahari | reverse complement strand
AGAGAGAGAGAGAGAGAGAGAGAGAGAGAGAGAGAGGAGAGAGAAGAGAGAGAGAGCAAAATGTCTGGATTATTTAGGGAAGGGTTTCTGGGGGAGGGGAAACCCAGTCCCACATCTGGAAACTTCAGGGCAGAGGATGGGATATTCCAGCCATGCCCAGTAACAGGTAGGGACTGAGGGATGCTGGGAGAACCTGGAGACCAGGTCTTCCTTGGCACGTAAAAGATGTACCTCAGCTAAGTTCTGGGTCTGAATCCCCAACACCATTATCTAGTCTGTGGTCTTTTTGAGCTCAGCAGTGGCAGGGGAGTTTGTGGTTCTGTTCAGTGTTCTCTTTGCCATGTCTTATAGCTGTATAAACTGCTCTATAAATGCATTCCTTTGACCAGAAAAGCAGATCCAATACAGATAATAGATAATATGTAATTTATTATAATGATTTTGTTAGACAACGGTGACAGCTGGTTAAACAGTATTGAAAAAGTTACTGCTTCAGTATTTAGCATGAGGTGAGCAGTGCAGACAGTTTGGTAAGAAAGCAATATATTCATGAAAGAGAGAAAGACGAATATAAAGTAAGGTAGAACAAAGAGAGAAAAATCTCGGTTCTGTAAGGCTGAGCTAGAAAGCCAGGTATATAGACTAAAACTGCATGAGATTCTCACTGCCTCTGAGCCCTCGACCTCACTGATACAAGAGACTTTCTCCTCATCTGATCCTAAGTATACACATAGTCCAGGAGTTGGAGAAACCAAGAAAATAGGTGGAAACTAGTAGAACTGCCCTTGTTCGTATTCCAAGAGAGCCAGGCGAGGTAGTTTATAAGCAAAAGAATTCTTCCCCGGCACTGTGCTCAGTGCCCTGTAGTGATCCAGAGGCTGAGAAGAATATACGTAGTTTCTAGTTTCTCAGTCTCCTGTCAAATATCTTCTGCTGATGGTGCTGACAGAGAAATTCCGTGTCGGATATTTGAGTAAATAGATGTTTCAGCTAAGTTAACTCACAATCAGGGTACAGATTTATCCACAATAAGGGACAAGCTATTTTAACCTGGCATTTATGTAGTGACATGCGGTTAATGATGGAGATGTCTTCTGAAGAATGCATTCTGAAGAATATGCCATTAAGTCATCCTACTTGTGTGAAAAGATCATAAAACACATATGAACTTAAATGTTATAGGTAATTCATGAGATATGCTCTCTTGATACAGTCAAGAGACAATAGACACAGATCTAAGTAGCTGCTGTTTATATGACATAGCATGCCTTACGGTCAATAGCTTTATATATAAGGAGAGAAATATGCTCCACAGTAACTGTTAAAGGCTTAATATAGTAAGAATATATACTAATAACATAGATGTTTATTATCATGGTCAAGTGTTTAGAAGAAGACACTATTTTATTTTCTCTGGCTGCATGACTGGACTGGATGTGAGCTTTTATCATAAGTGTGCAGATATACAGTATTAACTCATGCATAAGAACAATGTTTTGCTTTATGCCCCATATTTACAGCAGCTTCAATGTTAGTAGGGGGTAGGAACTTTCCAGGCCCATTATGTATTGATAAGGCTACCACTTCCATTTATGCAGTCAGTCATTTCCGAAAGCAACATGCATACAATGCCAAAATGTGCATTCTAAAAACTATGATTAACTTCCAAATAGAGATAGCCACAAAATTAACTTTATGCTGGTTAGAATAAAATACTGTTTATTCAATGAAAACCAATCTAGCATTTCCCTCCTAAAGATTCTTTTTAAAGTGTGTGTTTAACTATCTTTGGTTGCTATCTATCTTTTCTATTTCTAAATTTATTTACTTATTCACTCTACATCCCAGTATGAGCCCCCCTTCTCCCATTACCCCTTCGTGTTAGTCTTCTACCCATTTCACTTTCCCCCACTTATTTCCCCTTCTCCCCAAATATATCAAATCCATGCAGGACAAGGTACATCTTCTTCCACTGAGGCTAGACAAGGCAGTTCATTTAGGGAAACAGGATCCACAGGCAAGCAGGTCACAGACTCAGGGATATCCCCTGCTGCAGTAATTGGGGGGACCCATATGAAGACCACACTGCTCTTCTGCTACATATGTGCAGGGTGCCTAGGTCCATCCAGCCATGCTTGCTTGGTTGGTGATTCCATCTCTGGGAGCCCCGAAAGGTTCAGATTAGTTGACTCTATTCGTCTTCTTGTACTGTCCCTGTCTTCCTCGAATCTCTCAATCCTTCCCTCAACTCTGCCATAAGGCTCCCTGAGCTCCATATAATGTTTGGGTGTGAGTTTCTGCATCTCTTCCCATTGGTTTCTGGGATGAGCCTCACAGAGAACAGTTACACTAGGTTCCTGTCTGCAAACATAACAGAGTATCATTAGTTGTGTCAGGGATTGGGTCTTGCCCATGGGATGGGTCTCAATTTGGGGCTGTCACCAAATTGATTTCCAAATTGGTTGTACAAATTTGCACTCCCACCATTACTGGAGGAATGTTCCATTTGCTCCACATACTTCGCAGCAAGTGCTGTCCTTTGAGTTTTTGATCTTAGCCATTCTGATGGATGTAAGGTGGAATCTCAGAGTTATTTGATTTGTATTTCCCTGATGGCTAAGGACATTGAACATTTATTTAGGTGCCACACGGCCATTTGAGATACCTCTGTTGAGAATTCTGTTTATTTCTATATCCCATGTTTTAATTGTGTTATTTGGATTGTTGCTATTTGTCTTCTTTAGTTGTTTATATATTTTAGATATTAGTCCTCTATCAGATGTAGAGTTAGTGAAGATCTTGTCCCAATTTTTTAGGCCTTTGTTTTATCCTAATGACTATGTCCTTTGACTTACAGAAGGTTTTCATGAAGGTCCTATTTATTAATTTTTGACCTTAGTGCCTGCGTCATTGGTGTACTGTTCAGGAAGTTGTCTCCTCTACCAACAATTTCAACTTCACTCTCCATTTTCTGTTCTATTAGATTCAGTGTATCTGGTTTTATTTGAAGTCTTTGATTCATTTGTACTTAAGTTTTTTGCAGGGAGAGAAATATGGATCTATTTGCATTCTTCTAAATACAGACATCCATTTAGACTAGCACCACTTGTTGAAAATGTTCTCCCTTTTCCATTGTATGATTTTGGCTTCTTTGTCATAAAACAAGTGTCCATAGGTGTGTGGGTTTATCTCTGGGTCTTCAATTCAATCCTTTCATCAATTGTCTGTTTCTATACCAATACCATGCATGAAGTTGTTGTTATTGTTGTTGTTGCTGTTGTTTTATTACTATTGCTCTGTAGTATAGCTTTATATCAGGGATAGTGACAAGATCAATTTAGATAAAGTGGGTTTTTTTCTATATGAAGTTGAAAATTATTCTTTTAAAATCTGTAAATAGTAGTGTTGGAATTTTGATTGGAATTGCATTGTGTCTGTAGATTGCTTTTGGTAGGATGACCATTTTCACTAAGTTTATCCTACCAATCTTTCCATCTTCTGATATCTTCCTCAATATCTTTCTTTACAGCCTTGAAGTTCTTGTCATATAGACCTTTAACTTGCTTTATCAGAGTTACACCATGGTATTTTAGTTGTTTTTGCCTATTGTGAAGGTTATTTTTTTTAAAGTTTTTCTCAGTCTATTTATGGCCCGTGTAAAAGAGGGCTGCTGACATCTTTGAGTTTATTTTGTATCCAGACACTTTGCTGAAGGTGTTTATCAGCTGTAGGATTTCTCTGGTAGAATTTTGGGGGATATATATATATATATATATATATATATATATATATATATATATTACATCTGTGAATAGTGATACTTTGACTTCTCCCTTTCCAATTCGTATCCTCTTGGTCTCCTTTAGTTGTCTTATTGCTCTTGATAGAACTTGACATACTATATTGAAGAGATAGGGAGAATTCCTTGTCTTGTCCCCTATTTTAGTGGAATTGCTTTAAGTTTCTCTTCATTTAATTTGCTCTTGGCTATTGACTGCTATATATTATCTTTATTGTGTTTGGGTATGAACTTTGTATCCCTGATTTCTCCAAGACTTTTGACATGAAGGAGTGTTGGATTCTGTCAAATGCATTTTCAGATTCTACTGAGATGATCATGGTTTGTTTGTTTGTTTGTTTGTTTAGTTTTTTGTATGGTGGACTACATTGATGGATTTTCATTTATTGAACCACCCCTGCATCCTTGAGATGAAGCATACTTGATCATGGTAGATGATGTCTTTGACACATTTATTTATTTATTATTTATTATTTTTGCATCAGTGTTCATAAGGGTAATTGGTCTGAAATTCTCTTTGTGGAGACTTTGTGTGGTTTAGGTATCAGCATGACTGTGTTCTCATAGAATGAGTGTTCCTTTTGTTTTTATTTTGTGGAATAGTTTAAGGAGTATTGGCATTAGATTTTCTTTGAAAATCTGGTAGAATTCTTTTCTAAAAGCATCTGGCTCAGGGCTTTTTCTGGTCGGGAGACTTTTGCTGACTGCTTCTATTGCCTTAAGTGTTACAGGAGTATTCAGGGAGTTTACCTGGTACGGATTTACCTTTTTTATTTGGTATCTGGCTAGAAAATCATCCACTTCATTTAGATTTTCCAATTTTGTAGAGTATAGGCTTTTGAACTGAGAACGAATGACTCTTTGAATTTCCTCAGGGTCTGTTGTTACACCTCTCTTCTCAGCTTTAATTTTGTTAATTTGGGTGCTGTTTCTCTCAGTTTTAGTTTGGCTAAGGCTTTGCCTATCTTGTTGATTTTCTCAAGGAATCATCTCTTGGTTTTGTTGATTGTTTTGTATTGTTCTCGTGGTTTCTAATTGATTGATTGCAGCACTGTGTTTGACTATTTCCTGCTGTCCATTCCTCCAGGGTGTGTTTACTTCTCCCCCCAACCCCCCACAGACTTCAGATGTACTATACTGGCTGGTTTTGAGTGTCATCTTGTCAAGAGCTAGAGTTATAACAGAGCAAGAAACCCCCCTTGAGGAAATTACTCCATGAGATACAGCTGTAAGGGATTTTTCTTAATTAGTGATGGGCGGTGGGGAGGGCCCAACCCATTGTGGGTGGTGCCATTGCTGGGCTGGTAGTCTTAGATTCTAAAAGAAAGCAAGCTGAGCAAGTCAGTAAGCAGCACCCCTCCATGTCCTCTGCATCAGCTCCTGCCTCCATGTTCCTACCCTGTGTGAGTTCCAGTCCTGACTTCATTTAGTGATTAACAGCAATGTGGAAAGTATATGCTGAATAAATCTTTTCCTCCCCAAGTTGCTTCTTGGTCATGATGTTTGTGAAAGAATAGAAACCCTGACTAAGACAGATATCTGGGGTTTATTGTCACAGAATAGTGGCTTTGAATATGCCTTATTGCCCGGAGTCTTGCTGATTGTGTTCATTTTGGAAGGTGGGGAGAAGTCATGGGCAAGATAATCATGGTCACTATGCCAAACTCTGCTGGCTATGCCTCAGGCAGACCCTACTGGCAAGGGAGTGGTGGGGCAATGTTCCAAGCTGGTTAGTTTTCTGGCCCCCAAAGGTTTCCACAAGGAAGCATGACACTCTTGGGGATATGCAAGAATCTTCTGGACAGATGAGTGAGCTCAGAGCTAGACAATGAGGCTCAGGGGCCTGCACGTAACTCACCTCTACAGACTGTGTATGTTGGGCATGCCCAGCTGAGAAGCAGGTAACTTTCTATTCTGAATTAAAATTGTTAGTTTTAATTGTGAATTTGACATAAACCAGAATCACCTGCAGAGTCTCATCGAGGACTTGTCTAGACCTTTTTGCTCTATGGCCTTATCTGTGGTGTCTTATGGGCTTATATGTGGTGGATTATGCTGATTATGTTAATTAATATGGGAAGACCTGTACACGGTAGATAGAGCTGTTCCTTGTGTGGGAGACCTTGGGCTGTGTGAGAGAGGAGAAAGGATCTGGTAGAGTATGCATGCATTTACTCTGCACTTCACAGTGGCTATATCTAGCTGTTCCAGAATTCTATTACCTTGACTGTCCCAGAGTGATGGACTGTAATGTGAAATTATGAACTAAGTAAAACCTTCCCCCCTTAAGTTATGTTTGTCAGGATATTTTATCATAAAAACAATAAACCAATCTAAGACCTGAGTTATACTTTGAAAATCTTGCAACTTCCAGAGTGAGGTATCTGGTAAGTACTTGCAAAATTAGCAATAATAACGAATGTTCAGATTATTCACCAGAGGGCAAGGACAGATCTCTGAGAATTCTTTTAACTTCCTAGGTTCAAGATTCTATGTGCATCTCTTGTTTTCCTTTGCTCTACTATGTTGTGTATTCAATCTCTGATATAGTGCTCCTAATTTCTTGAGATTTTCTGTCTGTTTAGTTTAGTTTTCTTTGACTTTCACCAAAAATCTCCATCAACTACAGCTTCTGTATTTGGTAAAAAAGCATGACCCCACCCTCATGAATTAGGGAAAATGAAACATTCCAAGATAAACAGAAGGAGTGTTTTACTGAAGAAATGTTCAACTTTCTCCAGGAAATTTTTATTGTACCTCTTCAGGTTCAAGTGAAGTACACAAGAGCCATATGAAATAAACAATGGGAAGTGATAAGTCTGAACTATGAACAAGCAGAGTGTTTGGATGCTATCCTATATCATTTCGTCTCAGAAAGTTATGAGTCCAAGATACTGTATATAATCCCTACCATTACAAACGAAATAGCCATGGAGTATTCACAAAGGAATGAGAAAGAAATAGAGACATTTCACAAATATCAATTGGGTATATAGTAAGATGCATTATAGGGGAAATAAAAAGCCAAAGTAACAAAGCAAATATGCTATAAGGCATAGATAAAGTGAATATAGAAAGAGTTTCTTATTGATATTTACTAGGGTTCATGCGTAAGTTTAAATTGCTCAAGAAAAAACAAAGATTGTATAAAACAGTAAATACTATGTCTAAAAACCAGCAATTTTTGTAAGGAGACACAACTATCCTGAAAAAAGTTGAAACAAGACATTCTCCAAAATATAACCAAACAGAGCAGAGTAGCAGTAGGAATATTAGATAAAATAAGTTTTGAGTATTTTTTTAAAAAGAAAGAAAAACATACAAGAGAGAAAGACATTATATGTAATAAAATATTCAACACAGTAAGAGGGTATAATCCTTAGAAATATTTACATAGTTAACAGCAGGCCAATATGATATAATAAGAAAATAACTGAATTGAAGGCAAAAATGAAGAAAATTAGTGTGAAATTGCAGTATCTTCCTCTCAATAATAGATGAAGCAAGGAGAGAAAAATAAATTAGAAGCAGAGGACCTAACACAATAATACCACTTTATCTATCAGACATATTTAGAGCATTCCACATGAAGAAAGTAGCCAAGTAAAGAACATAACTTTACAACTTAAGAAGCTAGAAAAAGACCAAACTAAATCCACAGTCAGCAGAGGGAAGGAACTAATAAGGATTAGTGATAAGAAAAATGGGGAATAGAAAAGGTTTTGAGACAATCAATAAAGCCAAAAATAGGTTCTTTGAAAAGTTCAAGAAAATTGACAAAATTTTAAGCATGATAAACTAACTCTCTAACAAGACCTTAAATGAAAACAGGGACACTGCTATCAACTATATGGAAATGAAAATAATTACAAGAGGATACTACAGGTCATATATAGCCACAATTTAGATACCAGCAGAAATGAACAAATTGTTAGAAATACAAGCTCTACTAAGTCACCTAAAACAGAAGAGATGGAAAAAATACTATAATCACTAAGTGGCTTGAGTCAGTCATCAAACCTCCAGACATAAAATTCTTGGACCTGCTATCATTACCGAGCAATTCATTAAATATTTAAAGGGTAAGTAGTAACATTTAGCATTTCAAAATTCCCCCAAATCAATGTGAAGGAGAGAATATTTTCCAACTCATTCTACAAGATCAATAGGACCATAATTCTGAACTCTAAGAAACATATAAGAAACTAAAGAAAACATTATTTAAATATGTAAATAAAAATAAATTAAAAATAAATAAAACACAAATATTTAATTTATAATATTTAGTAAAATAATAAACAAAACTACATTTCATTGTCCTCTGAGAACACTGATAAAATTTGACAAAAGTTAACAAGTGGAATCCTGCGTTGTATTGTAAACTCATACACCATGGCTAATTGTGTTAATTCCTAGAGCTCAGGGTTGCCTCACTATATAAAACCATAAAGTTTAATGTGCTACATTACCAAGAATGGAGAAAATTTCACACAATTAATTTAATCAATGCATAAAATACTCCTGGCAACATTAAATATTCTTTATTGATACCCTTCAATAAACCAGAAAGGCGAAGAGTCCATCGCAATATTAAATCCACACATATGAAGAAAGGACCTGAGTAAAACCATCGTATGCCATGATCTTTCAAATGTTTATTTACTTATTTTTTTATGTGTATGCGCCTCTACAAGCTTTATGTATACTCTGTGCATGCAGAAGACTGTGGAGGTCAGAAGATGATATCATATCTGCTAGAATTGGAGATATAGGCAGTTGTGAACTGCCTGATATAGGGCTTAGAACCAAATTCATGCCCTCTGCAAGACCAGTATATTTTCTTAACTGCTCTGCTATCTTTTCAGCCTTTGGTTTCTTCACCTTTGTTCAAGAGAACACTGAAAATTCTAGGCTGAGCCATTAGCCAGTAAAAAGGGCAAAGTTTGCCTGGACTGAAAAGGGAATAGTAAAAATTGTCCCTGTTTTCACATCATGCGAATTCAGATGTGGGAAACTGAAGAGCTCATGAAATTGTTAGAGCTAATAAATGAATTAAGCTAAGTAGCAATCTATAAAATCAGCATAGAGGAATTAGCTGCATGTTGTGATTCACAATGGGAATCCCCCAAAGAAAATTGTATTACAGTAGTATTAGAAAGAATAAAATACTTAGGAATTAGCTAAAGAGATAAACGTTGCTTAAAGACAGCACAGATGAATATGACCACACCCATGTTCATGGACTAGAAGATAACACTGTGCAGAAGTGCAACCTGTAGATACGGTACAACTTTTATCCGAAGCCCAGTGGTATGCTATTCTTTAGAAAAACCAAACTTTGTATATTTATACAATGTATTTGATAATTTCCATGTTTTATTATGTCCCTCCAGCTCCTTAGTACCACCTATCTCTATTCCATCTTGATTTCATGTCCCCTTATTTTTGTTGTTTGATAATATCGTGATTCTAGCCAGTGCTAATCATGTAAACAAAGGTCTGGACCCATCCACTGAAACATGCCAACCTACTTGCACTTATATACTCTCTTTCTCCCCAGCAATCATCAACTGTCTGTAGCTCTTCCATCAGTGGTGATGCTTTGGAGGCCCCTTCTCTATCCCTGTTAGAATTTTGGATGGCTTTACCTTGTGTAGGTACTGTTTAGGTAACCATATTTGCTATGTGTTGATTGATATATGTAACAGCCATGTCATATCCAGAAGTCAGCATTTTCCACTCTCCTCATTATCTTCCTATGGCCTGATGCAAAAGAAGTACAAATTTATAAACCATAGTCTATAGGTAATATATAGAAGGCTCTTTGACAACAAAGATCTCCAACTAGGGTTTATGATCTTTCTGGTCATGAGCTTTTGACCAGATTTACAGTAAAACACATGATGTACCTTTTGTGGAGAAAGCTACATATTGAAACAGAAAGCAGTTGGTTAGTCCCTTAATAATCATGCCACTATTGCACTGTTGGGTATATTGTTGACAGCTGAGGTTATGCTATCTATGGTATGTAGCATTTCCAGCTTGACAACAGCACTAATACCTTTTCTTTCACTGTATAACACTTTCTGTAACTATATGAGCTAGCCATCAGGGAGAAAGTTTTCTGGTTAGTTGAAATTTAAGTTTTCATTTCTTGTTCTGTATATTTTACCAAATATTTTAAAAAATATCAGAAAACTCCTTCTGAGAGGAAAAGAAAATTGCTTCCTCTTGCCCTTCTTGGCAGTAATCATTACAATTCTCTCAGTGTTTGTTCAGACTACAGAGATGTCACTTGAGCATGCTGGTCTATTCCACTTTCCAGGGAACCTCAGAAGTTACAAGAACAAAAGCCCACAAGGGAAGTTCTATACAGTGGGTCTTGACAACCATGCCAGCTTCCTTGCCACTTAGCCCATGAGACCTAGCAGATATTCTACAGCTTGAACTGACTGTGAAGTTGTTAAGATAAATCAGTTTGTGAATCCTTTAAGCCAGTTACTTCAGGGTGATAGAAAAAAGTTTCATTTTTATGGATTTCATAGGGATGGACCTCTTGCTACAGCTGATTTTGTTTTCAAGTGAAAACCTTGTGTAAACAGCAATGCTTTTGAATGCCAGTGATTAAGGATGATGACTTTAGTATCATATTGCAGGTTGGAAGCAATGTAAGTCTGCATTCAGGACAAATGTAAGTGTTCTTCTAGTAAGATTTTGCTTAAGTTTAATATTTGCTTCATGTCACCACTGGTTGAGAGACTATTGAACACACCCAGTTTTGTGACTTTTTGAGACAAAAACATCCACTTCAGGATGAATGCTCAGATTGCCTGGGAATTTAGCAGCCTGTAATTAAATATTCAGTTTCTACTAAGACTGAGTAACAAAGCAGAACTAATTTTTAAAAGAATAGTTACTGCTAGTGGACGGCAAAGCTCTTTTTTGAAGGGTCAGTATGTGCTAAGCTTCATATAGAGAAGCCTAACAAGGACTCTTGATAGCATTTCTGTCTGCCACAGACACTTCAAGCTGTAGAGTACCTGCTAGGTCTCCTGGGCTAAGTGGCAAGGAAGCTGGCATGGTTGTCAAGACCCAGTGTAGAGCATTCCTTGTTGTGTGCTTTTGTTCTTGTAACTTCCGAGGTTCCTTGGAAAATGGAATAGACCAGCATGTTCAAGGGACGTCTCTGCGGCGTGAAAAGAGACTGTGAGAATTGTGATGATTACTGCCAAGAGGGGCAAGAGGAATTTACAAAAAAGAAGGCAATTTATTTTCCTCTTAGACGCAGTTTCTGATAATTTTCGATACCCTGTCCTCCCAGACATTTCACTGAGGTGGCAAACACTGACACGTTTGCAGCATTTATACCCTTGCTTTTGTACACACGGACCTGCTAAGGTAAATACTAATGTTTACTTAGCAATTATTTTTGAACTAGTCTTTGCATTTGCATTCATTATTTCTTTTAGTTTTCTCAACTCCTTTGAGGGAAGTACTGGGTTTTTATTTTTTCAATGTATAAATACCACAAAAACATTAAATTTTTGATCTGGCCCAAAGCTTTGAAGTTAGGAACTGTTAGTATGATTTCAACCTAGTAAATTGAGGCACCAGAAAGTCAAATATCTATGTGGTCTAAAGCTAGGTAAGACTTTCAGCTACACTCATTATACTATGCACTATTTGTAATAATATAATATGTTGGCATTCTTTGTAATAATAGAATGGATCAGCAGAATTACTGCGGAAGGAAGGAAAACCCTCTCAACCTATAGACACATATTATTATATAAAACAGGAAGTTAGTTCTTGGTGAGCAGAATAGACATATTCTTGGCTCTATCCGTGGGAACTATTTTTGATGCTTTGCTATCAGATACACAGAAACAAATTCAGTATATCAGTTGTGCACACTACTAGGACATGTGAAACTTACTCCAATAATAAAACAACTAACCTGGCTTAAGTTGGTACATAGTTAAATTTTCAATACTACACTGTCATTTTTTAAGATCAATTGGTGTTTTCCATAAGGCGGGTGGTTTGAGGGAGAGTGCTGAAAACAGTACCAAGGTTCTATCTTTTAGTTCTTGATTCTTCTGTCTTTGCAGCTTTTCAAGTGATTTGCTAATTTGCCAGTATAGAGTTACACTGTTTTAAATTTAATTTTCCCTATGAGCACACAGTCTATAGGACAAGTAGCAACTGTGGTGACTCTGACAAATGCTTGGTACTTCACATATGTGTTCTGAAACAGGAGAAATAAGACACAAAGTGACCATTAGATATACTGACTCAAAAGCCAGAAAACTCCCATTCATTTTCCTGGCCCCCACCTTCATTTCTGCTCTGAAGGGTGATTAGATGTGACACTCTTAGTCTCTGGGACTTTTAAGTTAGTTAAGCAGGATTGCGTTCCCCTTCCCAATACATATCAACTATGGTAAATAGCTAAGACAGAGGTTCTTTCAGGAGACATTACATAAAGAAATAGGGTAAATTTTTTACCAGTATGCTAGCATCCCTTCTCAAGAACCTCAGTGGCCTGATTGTTTTATTTTTAATGAGATTAACCATCTGTGTATTGGTTCAAAACTGGAAATTGTTTGGCCAGCCATGACTCTGTCCAAGTGAGTCAGAATTCTGCTGCTGAGACCTAGAGATATTTTTGAACAAAAATATTTTTAATAACCTATCCATCTTTCAATTGTTGATACCACTGTCAACTAATCAATATTGCTCAGTGACTACTGATTGCTTTAATTCTGCTTTGGATGACAGCAACTGATCCTAATTTGACCTTGTTGACTAAGTGGCATCACTTGGCTTTGCTAATCTTAGATCCCATCAATCCTAAAATAGATTCAAAGAACCTAGTTAATGGTAACCATTTTGATCAACTATACTAACATACATGAAGTCACTACCACTGAGTTATTTTAGAATTCTAGGGCTGTGCCTGTCAACATCTCTCTAACTTCGGTAAAGCATGTATTCTTTATGAGATAAATAACAAAGTGAGTTGTTATGCAGAAAATCCATTCCAATGTTTTAATTTTCCATAGTCAGTGGATATTTTCCTCTAATGCCAGAGAGCATTTGAACTTCACTTAATATAGGCCATGGTTATTCAATCCAGCACACCAGCTAGTAGGATCACTCTTAAACACTTGATCTGTACTACACAAAATCCAAATTCTCTTTCACAAAATCATATCAGTAAATTTGACTCAGTCCAATATCACATTTCTCCATTGTTCTCCAAAGGCTCTTGAGATCATTTCCACACAAGGATTCTGAGGATCAAAGTCAGAATGATCACACTGTTTGGTGATGTCTTCATAATCCCAAATGTTTACTTTACCTTCTGTGAGTCATTTGCTTGTAGCAGAAATAACAAAATGTCCTGAGGATCTGAGTGCAGGAAGTAGTCATTCTCTTTGCCAGACAACGAAATGATAGAAACAACTATGGTAACGTCATAAGAAAGAGGCCATCCACTTCAGACGGGAAACAAGGGTTGCTTTTATATAAGAGAAGCTTTATAAAGAGCAGGAAACTGATACCATGTTTTTTTTTATTCTAGATTTCCCTCCTGTTTTCTATATATTTTATGTTTCAGGATCCACATAACATATGGTCTCACATGACTGGCTCTCTTAAGTGGCATAAGAATTTAAGCATGGCTCATCCACAGTGCACCAAACATCAGTACCTTGTTTCTTCTAAAGCAAAATAGTATTTCATTGCATAGATGTACCAGAGTTTGTTTTCTGTTTGTCCATTGATTAATATTTGTTTCCACTTTTTACTTATTAGGAATAATGTTGCTGGTGGCATTTATGAGCATGCTTCTGAGTAGTTTTTATTATTTTGTTTTCTTTCTCTTATATAAGTATCTGGGAATGAAATGGCTAGAGTCTGCATTTATTACAGCCCCATGAAGTGAATATCCCATTTTCTGTTTTACTGACAGAGAAACTGAGGCTTTGGGGATTTAAAACAACTGCCATGTAAGAGAGTCAATAGAGATCAAGTTCCAATGGATGTGAAGTCAGGATCTGGTATTTTCCTTATGCTTCTTTGAGCACTGGAGACATAGCTTGTACACACGAACACACTGACACACACAGACACATACACACACACACACACACGCACACACACACACAATGCTGATCACTTAGAAGTAGTTCACACAATGCCTGGGATGTGAGCAGTTGATGCCAAAAGCCAAACTGGCATTGTCATCACCGACTTCCCTCTTCTCTCTGCTTCCCCGATGCAAGCATGAGCCACAGCTGGCTCTACCTCTCTTGTCTGCAATTTTCAGAAAAAATGAACACTAGCCTCTCTTGGGGACAGGTCAGAACTGCATTCTCACATGAATGGGCCTTTAGAGCCAGTTGTGGAGACACAATAGTATCCACAGCAGAAGCCTCCCCTGAAGCTGTCAGGGTTGAGTATACCTGCATGACACCTAAAGGCTGATCTGATTAAGAAGCTACTGGAAGCCAACAAGGTGACTCCCCAGGGACCGGGCTTCATTTCTCAGCCTAGGCCACTACTTCTGTGTACAAACTCAAGCTACGGAGAGCTTGTTACTTGAAATATGGCTCCTTCAGATTGACTGTTGTTTGCTCAACTAAGAGGCAGAAATCTTACAAACTTTTATATATTTTTTAAGAGCAAGCAATTCAAAATTGGATTACCTTTCCACATTTTCATACAAAGTGGATTAATGTGGCCCTGTCTTTATTGCATCTTCCACCGTTGTCATTTCTGATTAAGCCACCACTATGAAGATGTATTACCGAACGGTATAAATGGGAACATTAAAACACTGGCTCTGTGTCAGAGAAGCTCAAGGCAAGTTGATTTGTGCGACACACACCCCCGGTGCAATATATTTGGAATATTTCACATCTCTTTGGACAGAACAATCTTTCTGTGCTTCCCAAAGTAACATGAGATAAGTAAAACTGAGAAAAAAATAGATGAAAGGAACAGGGCTAATTTTTGTCCTAGGCACTGGATGAGGTTTATTTGCCTTGTCATAATCTCAAGGTGGCTTTCGCCATAAGGATCAGATTAGAATGAACAATTTGAATCATGCCTGGGACACCTAGTTCACAACAGGGGCTGCATGGGCATGGGCCACATTATTGGTTGGGGCTATATTTCATCTCTGCCAGCTCACTACTGTTCTCTGAGTATCTCTATGGGTCAGAGTTCAACTTCTCTGGAACTGTTCAAGTCTGAAAGGCAACACTGATTTCTGAGGAGGAACCACCTCAGTTTTAATCACGAGGTACACATTCATTACTGATAAGTGCAGGCGACAGATGAAAAACCATGTGACAGGAGGATCAGGAGATGAAGATGAAGAGACGTGATGGGTTCTTGGCAATAGAATTCTATCTGTTGTATATTCTTGCCTCTGCTTTGTATCATGGTTGCTGGATATTTGTGAGAGAACTTCTAGAGTACTCTGGCTTCAGTCTCTTCCTAGAACTGTCTGCCTGAAGTGTGACACAAATTCTCCCTGGACCACTCTTACTTCCTTTTTTGCTCCTCTGGGGCCTGGAGGAAAAATGAATGAGTCACAGCAACTTATCTTTCTTGTCCTTCATGTATAGTGGGGAAAGCATCCAGGAATGCATCCTTAGGAGAACAGAAAGTGTGAAGTAAGGTGTGTGTGTGTGTGTGTGTGTGTGTGTGTGTGTGAGAGAGAGAGAGAGAGAGAGAGAGAGAGAGAGAGAGAGAGAGAGAGACTGGGAAAGGAACTGGTGAACCTCTGTGTATTAGGAAAGCACTCTGACACTGAGCTATACCACCAGCCCTCACTAAGAGCTCCAAATCAGGTCAATTTTTATTGCTTTATAGCTTCTTATTTTAATCTGACTTTATTCCAGGGTAGAATGCAGTTGAATATAATGGGAATAGAGAAAGTAGTGCACTTGTGCCCAGTGAGTTTTGGAGAAGCCATAGAAAGAAGGAATCATATGAATTACATTAATTATTAAAAATCAAATAAAATACTGGCAGAGGATATAGTGAACTGAAGAGGCTAGCTCACCAATATGAGGGAAATTACTTTTTATATGAGTTCAACTTGATCTAAAATTGACTGGGGGACTAGTTACCTAGTAAGCTGCATTCTGAGAGGAAATGAGTTTGTTGATACAAACTATTGTAAGCAAGGCTAAAGAACTTGGTTCCTAGAACAAAGTGGAAATTGTCCTTTTTAACACACCTATTATACTTTTAGTAGAGTATGAGGAGACACCTAAAATCCAAGACTGAATTCAAATTCTTTACTTTAACCTGTTTTCTGAATTATAGATCTGAGACTAGTGCACACACAGTTATAACTTTGGCAAATGTTGATTAAAACAAAATGAATAACCTTCTCATGGGATTTCTAGATACACAGAAGGAATAGAGAGTGAAAGGAGAAAGACTTCACTCTAGGGAGAGGAAAGGGAACATCGATTCTTCTCTGAGCTTTGATGAAGATGCTGAAGGATATGTTGGTGTGGGCAGAGTGCAGTTTGTATTAAGGTAGGGTTTTCTTATGTTAGGGGACAGAGAGACTTCTTGGCAGGAGAAACAATAGGTGGAAAGATTCTGTGGCACAAAGAAATAACGTCTTTAAGAACTGGGCAAGCAGGCAGAACCCCCAGTGGATAAGTGATAAGTGCATCAATCCACCCATAAAACATTTGACCCCAAATTTGTCCTGCCTTCAGAAAGTACAGAGAAAACAATGGAGCAGAGACTAAGAGAATGGCCCACCAATGACTGGCCCAATTTATGTCCCATTCCATGTGCAAGAACCAATCCCTGACACTATTAATGATACACTATTATGATTATAGACCGGAGCCTAGCATAACTGTCGTCTGAGAGGCTCCACCTTGCAGCTGACCAAAACATGTACAGATTCCGACAGCCAGACATTAGATGGAGCATGGGGAGACTTGTGGGAAAGTCAGGGAAAGGATTAAGGGACATGGATGGGATAGGACTCCACAAGATTAACAGAGTCAACTACCTGGACCCTTGCGGGCTCCCAGAGACTGAACCAACAAATAAGGGCATACATACATGGACTAAACCTAGCCCTCCCCCCCATATGTAGTAGATGTGTTTCTTGGATCTTCATGTGGGTCGCCCAACAACTGGAGCAGGGGCTGTCCCTGACCGTTGCCTACCTGTGGATCCTGTTTTCCCTAAGTGGGCTACTTTGTCTGGCCCCAGTTGGAGAGGATGTGTCTCATCTTGCAGAGACTTGATATGAGAGGGTAGGTTTGTCCATGGCAGGATAGGGACTCTATTGTCTCAGATAAGAAGTGAGAGGCTGTCTAAGTTGGGTACTGGGAGGAATGGGGACTGTGATTGGATGTAAGTTGAATAAATTAATAAAGTAACAGAAACAAACAAACAACTTGGCAAGCCAGTTCATGTACCAGATCATTTGAGTCAAGGTATGTAGAATCATGGAGACGGTGAAAACTGAAAGCTTGTTCTGCCCTAAGAGCAGCGGCAAGCTCTTAAATAATTTTTATCTAGGCCTCATGTATTCAGTAGCATTTGTGAAGAGTCATTTTGGATATGGCAAGGGTAGATGCATTAAAAGCAACTCAGAAACTACATAGAACAAATCAGAGATCACAGTGCCTTGGAAAAAGAACACGGTGGCCTTAAAGGGAAGAAGTGGATTTGTTAATAAGTATCTACCGCTAGATAACAATAGCACTTGCTAATTCAAGTGAGTGTGGGGAGACAACATGAGAACTGACTTGGAAGTGACTACTGCAAATGTGTTGCATTTGATACAGCTGCAAGCATGGTGATAATGCCCTTGTCTGAGATTAGGTAAAAGTGTGCCTGGGTGAAAGGAAACAGCATGCACTGTGCTGAGTAGAAACCTAAAAGGATTCTTATGGGTTGGCCCTGCCTGGTTTAAGAAGGAGAGGTAGCTGAGCATGGTGGCACATGCCTTTAATTCCAGCACTCGGGAGACAGAGGCAGGCGGATTTCTGAGTTCGAAGCCAGCCTGGTCTACAGAGTAAGTTCCAGGACAGCCAGGGCTATACAGAGAAACCCTGTCTCGAAACAAACAAACAAACAAAAAACAACCTAAAATGTGGTGCAAGACAAATTTTGATTTACATGTAAGAAAGTGAAGAGTTTTAGAAAAGTATTTCCAGATATGTATAAGTTTAGATCATCTAGCCAATAATTATTCCAAGCACAAATATGTATGTACATACACATACATACATACAAGCACACACACACACACACATACACACACACACACACACACACACACACACACACACA
>NC_034596.1:6454886-6459470 GCF_900095145.1 Mus pahari | reverse complement strand
ACACACACACACACACACACACACACACACACACACACACACACATCCCCTGATAACTGTACAGAAACTCTTGGAAGATTTAGTCTCCTAATAGGAAGATAAGTAAGAAAGAAATTAAAAGAAATACAATCTCACAAAAGTATATATTTCAACATAAAGAAAAATGGAAGACAGCCCATTGGAAAGAAAATTAAAACAGATTTTCATAATTTCATTTATAAGACTAACTATATATGAAAAATACTGCAGCATAAATGATTGCTAGAGGAAGCATTTCAAAATTTCCAGATTTTATTGACAAAGAAGATAGCAGTACAGAAACAAGGAGAACTCCTCTGTTCTGTAAAAATGGAGAGGAAATATGTTTCTCCTTCACATCCACACCAAAATCAAGATTGAAGTAAGAGGGATTGAGCAGTCTTTGCATCTCTTTCTGGGGGTTTGAAGTCAACTCACTTCCTTTCTATTAATGAAATCATTACAGTACTTATATTAGAATTTTAGGATGTTGACTTGTACTGAGTATACTGTTGAAAACAAAAAGAGAACGGCTATGTGAGCACAATTTGAACACTGAATGAAACACTAACAGTATAAGGCCTTTACATTATTAAAAAAAACATGCTATTTTTATACAAATTATAGTGAGATCTGGTCCCACACTCCCTATGTTTGTTCTGATGTTTTCACCTAAAATATAGAGTTTTCCATTTATGCTGTTTAAATTTATTCTTGTTAGTTTCAGGCTAACATTTCTCCCTCCATCCAGGCTCTCTCTCAGACACTGGTTCCATCCATTTTAGCTTTACGCCATCTGGAGACTTGGCCAACAGCCACTTATGCCTTCATATAAACTCTAGTTCTGAAAACTTTAATCAGTAAAAGGCCAAAGCCACATTTTGGGTACATTTTGGCATTCATGCATGTGCTATAAATCTAATATTTTCTAATGAACTTCTATAAAATCATTTTTAGGGAACGAGTATAGCATAGATCTAATGCCTAAAATATTTCTCTGTATAAATCACAGCCGGTTTATGTACTACGTAAAACTTTTATTCCATCACTAATAGTGTATTTCTTAGGAAAAGATGGATCTACCATTAAAAGATAATAGTCGTGAAGCACCATCAAATACTTGGCCAAACCATGGTGTCAATTTCTATATTACAAGCTAAAATCAGAAGTATGCATTATATGAGAAGCCAAAACCCCAGTACATGGACTGATATATGCTACGCTATAGGAAGATTCTCCCACTAAGTGACATCTCTTCTGTCTTGACATCATTGTATTAACTTTTTAAAAATCCACCTTATTTTCAGTAGTTCATCTGGGTCTTTGGTTAGTCCCTGTCATTGAAACTCTGCCAACATCATTTATATCTGACTCTATATTTCAGTCTTCTGAGCGACTACAAGTTTTCTAATTTAGTTACAACTATGTTTAGAATACATAATCAGAGACCATTTTCACTTCTAGCCAGAACTGTCTATACTCCATGACTTGTCAGGTTCAATAGTGATTTTGGCCAATATGTATACCATCTCACACAATTAAGAAAGATAAAATACATATCTCCTCTTTTATTCATGAGTGGTCCCAGAAAGAAGATATTTTTGTTCTTAAATTCTGCTTCTTTTATCCCAAATTCCCCCTTATCTGTTCATCTGCAAGTTACTGTCAATGTGATTTTTAGTATAATTTCTTTAAAATGAATTTAAGAGTTTGATGAGATTGCAGTGGTAATTTCCATTGCAGAGATCAAAATAGCAGGAGATACATTCCCAGTCTCCTTGAACATCTGATCATCAGCTGAGTTCAGAAAGAACAGCTTTCTGAACAATGAAACGATGTGACACATTTCACTCCAATATTTTCAGAATGAAAACCTGTTCTCTTTCTGGACATGTGGAAACTTTTTTTGATGTTGTATTATTATGCTTTCCTCCAGTAATGTATTTCTATTACCCTCCCATCCCTTTCTCTATGTACTTTCCATCTCCATTTCTCTTTCTTTCATTATATTTCTTCTTCAGTCATTACTTTTTTCTTCTCCCCTTTCACTGATGAAATATCCTAGTTTGTAAACCATCAGAAGCCAAGTCTCTGCATTCTCCTTTCATGGTATGCTTGGCAGACATACCAATCCTGCCATTATTCTTCTGTCTAGCCATAACTAGGACAATTGCTGGCATTCTACAGCAAACTGCAAAAGCCAATTACTGTTTGTGACAAGGCTGCCAATGAGGGTATAAAAGTGACACTTTTATAGAGAAACTAAAGTTCATTTTAAGATAGCCTTTTGGTGTTTCATCACATACCATGGATTGATTGTACTGGGATATTTGAAATCTATCATTTAAATCATTCCCTTCCTAATGTCACTGACAGAAGGTAGTGGTTGGGCACTACTAGTAGTGGTAGCTACATTAGCAATAGTCTTAAAATTGAAATGCATCACTCTGCTTCTTGCATGAGCTTTTCAACTTTTAACATGTTATAAGTAGTCAAATTAGCTGATAAGACTTTGTTTCATGCAATGGATTGGTCAAGGTGAACTGTATGATACAGCCTTTATACTGTATCAGAAATACCCAAATATCAGTCACATCAACAGGTTTCAGTGATTCCAGATTCAATCATTATAACAAAGTTGTAGGGAAAGATTTCTGTTCTATATGTAGAAGAGCTCAGGGTCAGTGGGATGTCCTTAGAATACATGGCAGAGTCAGCACTTCAGTCAAATTCAGTCCTTTGCAATCTCACTCTGTCCTTTGGATGTTTCATTTAAAAGTAAACAAGTCAGATAGCCCAGTGTCTTCAGTTTGCTTTTGGTACAAGATTGTGAACCTGAGATATTTTGATTAGTTCTTGAACTCAGGACACTTTTCCCCCACCCTCTGGCAAACATGAGCTCTGAGCCCTTGGATTCTGAAAACAGAGACTCGGCAGAGCACTTTTCTCTGACTACCAAGTTCCTATGGGTGAAGGTGCTCCTTTGAGCATTTGGCTGGTCAGTCTCATTACACCAGGCATGCCTGTGGCAGACAGGTCATGGGTAGGCTTGCTTTACCTATGATGATGTGGTGCAGAGGGACAGGGAAGATTCCAGAACAGGGAATGCTTTCATTGGTGGATAAACGCTGGCAGGGCGATAGCCTCAGTACCAGTCCATTGCAGTGGCTCTTTCTGGGAACAAGCTGGGTGATCAATCTCTGGCCAAGGAAAGCCCTTGAACTCAGCCCAGGAGTATCATCACAGGAGAATCAGAAAATCTTGTGACAGAAGTGCTTTAGTAGGCATGTGAGCAGAATTTGGTTCTGAAAACTAGCCCCTGAGACTGATATTGTCAATGCAGAAGAGGCAAGCACACATTTCTAAAGATTCACCTTTCAAAGAAAACTGTCTCATTAATATTTCCTCTATCTCCATGTATCACCTGATATGATGTCTTACCACTAACGTCCATGGTATTCCATGCCTTCCCAGCGCCTCATCCTGGATAAATAGGAACGCCAGCATATCTTTCCAAGGCAACCTCAGTTTGCACACTGGAATGCTTAGGATCACTCGTGATTTTTGTGGCAGACTTGGTATTCCAAATGAATAATAAATATAATTCTGTCAACTATTTTGGGAGCCCATGTATTTTTTTTTTTAGGGAGACAAGAAATCTATTTGCTTTTACACCATATATGGCAGTCAGAAGTAGCTCATTCATTCACTTTTTTATTCATTTGATGCATGAAAAAAGGCACTAAATGTATTTCAGCATGTCACCTCAAATTCTGTGCAGCCAACAGTGATGAATATGCTTAGTTCCTCAGCTGGGGTACTGTTTCATTTTTTCATGACAATATCATTTGACAAGGCGATTCTGCATTGGCAATATTGTATCATATTTTTGTCTGCATGTAAATTATGCTGACAGTCTCATAAACATAAATTGGCAGGCACACTGTCCCAAAGCAATGTTTGTTAAAATACACTAATGGAATAGAATAAATAAATTTTTCCAACGCATTAATAACACAGTGGTGTGTCAATACATTGTGTAAGAAGGTCTGAGGAATATGTTACTGTCTATGCCAAATTAATGTATTATATAGTTCTGAAAATATATTTCATTCTATCTCATGGTTATGTTTATTGATTAGTCATCCCATTTCACAGAGTCTTGTGTACCAGCAAGCAATGCATTCGGAATATTTACAAGAAGTCAGCTTTGTCAGTCTAGATATCCACAATGACATCTTAGTAAGGAGCAATTCCAGTCTTGTATCTTCACCATGAATGTGTTTTGTTTTGGATGAGGAATTAGCCTTGGTGCTCTGATATGATGGGCAGATCTAAGGGATGGTCTATAATACTGAGATCATTCATTTGTATTCCAAAGATGAGAACATTTGAAGCTGGGTGTGGAGGTGCACGCCTTTAATCCCAGCACTTGGGAGGCAGAGGCAGGCAAATTTCTGAGTTTGAGGCCAGTCTGGTCTACAAAGTGAGTTCCAGGACAGCCAGGGCTACACAGAGAACCCCCCCCTCTCTCTCTCTCTCTCTCTCTCTCTCTCTCTCTCTCTC
>NC_034596.1:6451036-6453186 GCF_900095145.1 Mus pahari | reverse complement strand
TTCTTCTTTCTTTCTTTCTTCTTTCTTTCTTTCTTTCTTTCTTTCTTTCTTTCTTTCTTCTTTCTTTCTTTCTTTCTTTCTTTCTTTCTTTCTTCTTTCTTTCTTTCTTTCTTTCTTCTTTCTTTCTTTCTTTCTTTCTTTCTTTCTTCTTTCTTTCTTTCTTTCTTTCTTTCTTCTTTCTTTCTTCTTTCTTTCTTTCTTTCCTTCTTTCTTCCTTCCTTCCTTCCTTCCTTCCTTCCTTCCTTCCTTCCTTCCTTCCTATTTCCTTTCCTTTTTTCTTCCTTTGATACAGAGTTTCTCTGTGAAGCCCTCTCTGACAAGGCTGGCCTTGAACTCACAGAAATCCACCTGTGCCTCTGCCTCCCTAGTGCTCAGAATAAAGATATGCACTTACTGCCAGGTAACATCATTCATCTTGATCAGAGTTTGATCTTGGTCTTTTTGGGCTATTGCATCTGAAGCCTGCTGGTGAAGCTTCCCCTACCCTCTTTAACATTAACCCTGAGAACTATTCATCTAGAGAAACCACATGCTTGAACTTGTATGGTAAAGAGAAAGGTTTGAGAAGACAGAACTCTTGGGATCAGATGTGTAATTTAAGTCTTGTAAATATGTAGTGCATTAAAAGAGAAAGTTCATATTTAATACATGGATCCATACTAAGATTTCAATACCCACTCTGATTAGCCATAAAGAAACAATTTACTACCCTCTTATAAAATACAAGATATTTTTACCAAGGAAATAAAAGTGTAAGATTTACATATAAAATGCAAGCAATATTTATTATGAATTACAAATGTTTAAGCTGATATCATGGCTACAAGTGAGAAATAAGATGTAAGTGCTTTCTAATATTCAGAGGCAGGATTATGATAAATCAAATGTAAGGCATTGTTGAGCATCTAATAGCTATGGGTAACCATGAGAGGTTTAGATACCTTCCACCATCTTTCAGATGCTATCCTTGAGGTGAAGCTACAGAACTCATATTCAAAAACTTGCACAACTAGGTGAACAGTCAGTTTTGCAGCACAAGTTAGATAGGGCATAAAGTCATCTCAACTGCTTACCTTGGCTGATCTTATCTTTTAAAGATTTCACCAGAGTTATTCCCTCAAATTTTATAAGGAGAGTGGCCTTGACCTAAGAGATTATTCTTTCTCCCCAGGAGTAGCACATACCCAATGACTGGTCAACATGGAGGTGCAAAGATCTAGCTTGCAAGTCCCATTCGAGGGCATCTCTGAATGAGCACTGAGCTATGGTCTCCTTACTCCCATTCAACATGTCTCTGTGGCGGTCTTACTTTACTCTTTTGGTTACACTTGATATTCCTGAGAAAACTGTTCAGTGAGCTACTTGTATACAAATATGCATCTCAAAGTCTGTTTCCCAGGAAACCTAATCTACCCACCACAGCTTGTGTGTCTTAAGGTTCAGAGTCCTAGACATAATAAACACTTAAAGAATATTGAGGAGGAAGCAATGTCTACATTTTGTGTAATTGAGTATCACCCCATTTCCCCAAACTTGCAAACTGCTTGTTATGGTCAGCTCTGGCACATATTTGCTAGATGAATGGCTTTTGTGCTCAGGAAAATTGGCTGAATGTTGACAGGCAGGAGGGACAATAACCATGAAATGATTGACTTGAGTAGCAAAAGGAATATTGTAGCATTTGTAAAGAATTGAACCAAGGGAAGAATTTTAAACTGATTACTATTCGGTGTGTTTAATAGACTGGAATATAGGGAACTGAGTGAAGTATGAGTTCAGTGTTCATTGTATATGTGTGATACATTCTTCTCATTTCACCTGAAGGATTATAGTAAAAATTTTATTTATAAGTACAATGACTTGCATTCCATGGTGGTACAGACTCCTGGAGAGTCCTAGGGAGCAAGTTTAAAAGAACACATATATTGGTCCATAAGATATGTTTGTGTGTGTTGGGGCAGTGAGATCATTCTTTACATAGAGACAATTGTGGTCAAGACTTACTCTGGAATTCAAAAGACAGTGAGAGAAAATTGACTTCTAGAAGTTGTGGTCTAACTTCCACACATGTGGTATTATGTGCCTGGACACACACACACACACACACACACACACACACACACACAGGAGGGAGGGAGGGAGGGAGTGAG
>NC_034596.1:6442726-6450917 GCF_900095145.1 Mus pahari | reverse complement strand
AGAGAGGGAGAGAGAGAGAGAGAGAGAGAGAGAGAGAGAGAGAGAGAGAGAGAGAGACAGGCTGACAGACTGAATGACAAATAGGAGAAAGAAATGAGATCAATTTTAAAAAGAATGTATGTATGTATATATAATTTATATATGCATAAGCATATTTTATAGTTAAAATAAAGTATTGTAGTCTTCTAAAATCTATTTTAAGAAAATAATTAGGTCTTATAGAATATTGAATCTAATTATATAGCCATATTTCATGATAGCAAATAATTTCTAACAGTATCAATTACACACAATAATGAATAATTTACTTAAATCATTTATTTCTCCAAATATGTAGTATTTATATACCAAGTCAATGCTGGATTATATCTATTAATATTGAAATTAGTCACTCCCATATCTATAAACCAATTAGCTATAGTATATACAAAATTAACATATGACATATGGATGTTTTGAACATGAATTTGCATACATATTCATATATCTACACAGAACTATGTTATCTTAATTGTTTAGAAGATATCAAAATTGTGGTAGTTAAGTGAAATAATCATGAGACTTTTAATATCAACATTGTCCTCATTAACATCATTTCCTGTCATGTTATATTCTTAATCATGTCTATATCATATTGGAGTCCCTATTTCTTATGATAGCCAGTCTGCTGCCAAAACCAAACTCACTCATGATTATCATAGATTCCTGGCATAATCTCAACTGCAATCGAATCTAACTATAGAACTATATGGCTTCATGTCTATATTCGGGATGCCTATGACAACTTGACAGATTGTGCTCCAGGTCAGTTGGGAGCAGCAATGATGAAGGCCACACTCATTAGTACTATGCCACCATATTGCTTGTTCACTTGCTCAGATGTTTTTCCGTTCTTGACAGAACATTCTAAAACTCCTTTGGTTTTCAAATAACTAAACACAGTGATCTCCACATTCTTTTATCCTCCCTAGTGACAACCTAGGCTTCTGATTTACACAGAAAATAGAAACAATCAAATGGGAAACCTCCTTCTCTAAATGAAGCACACTCATATGTCTGACTCCATCTGTTCTCTTTTCTCTTCAATTCTACTCATTTCAATGGGATTCCAGATCTTCCAGTTGCCTGGCTCTAGCCCTTCACATGTAATTAAAAACAATACACAGTGTAGCAACCCCTTCAAACCGTATTTCCTGTCTTCATTTAAAAATACTGTTCCTTTTTATTTCTTTAGAACAAGAAGTCTATTCTTCAGGAAGCACCATAGATTAATAGAAGGTCAAGAAGATGATGTTTTCTCGTGAGGGAAAAAACAAAACAAAACAAAACATAGAATGACATATAAAAATATTCAATACCTATGCTCAACTTGACTTTTTCTAACACATTGCTGTATTTGCTTCAGGTAATTAAAATGGAATAATTAATTATTAGAATAATGAAATAAAACATTAGAAATCCATTTAATAACTTTTGAATCAGATTTCCCTGGATATAACTATTATCTTAAAGTTGTACTGTATTTTCCAGTTCTCTCTCTCTCTCACTCTCTCTCTCTCTCTCTCTCTCTCTCTCTCTCTCTCTCTCTCTCTCATTTTCTCTATTCCACTAATACTCATACTTTACTCACTAAAAGAGTGCTATGTGGGTAATTTTAGGTTTTGGAATTAAATCTAAATTGTAACTAATTAAAAGTAGGATGATTGTATGCATCCCGACAGGTGTTTACTTTCTACTACGCAATGGCTCTGGCACCTACATACTTGATACATGGAGATCTAGCTTATAAATTCTAACAATTTCACAGTATTCCCTAGTCTATATATTATTATTTGTTTATTACTTTCTATATTCCACAGTTTTTGTTTTTTCTTCTTCACACATGGTAGTGCAGTCAACAAAACTGGACATGCCTTCTCCGCACCAAAAGCACAGTTTTTCCTTAAACATTACAGTTTGTGTACGCATAGACATCTGAGCTTTTCCGCATATGTCCTTTGTAGTCATCTTCTCTGTCTTAACCACCTTTCTCATTTTGATTTCTCTTCCTCCAGACTCACTCTTCCTCTTATCTTTCTTTACCCCCTCTCTTTCTTTTGAATGATCTGCAAGCTGTACCTGCTGTTTCTACTTGTTAATGCCCATTTTTTTCATTTAACTCACTTGCTGACTGCATGCTTTTCTAACAGCTCAGCATTATTATTAGAGATGTACTGATATAGGTTATATGTATATGCTTCTTCTCTTCCAAAGCAAGACCAAGCCCTAAGCTCAGCCTCATTGCTGTCCAGACATTCTACCTCACACTGTTCTGCTGAACTCTTGCCTTCTGAAGATTGCTTTTTGAGTCTCAGAATAATTTTGTATGGAGCTTGACTACATTTTTGTTCACAGTATTCAAACAAGACCATTCTTTTGTCTTAATGTAAATGTTAGGAAATGGAAATCACGTCCAGTGTCATCTGTTATAAACTTCTGCCTGACTGGCTGCAACCTTCTGGTGCTTGCGTGCTGACATCCTTTGGTCCACTGATTCTCAACCTTCCTAGGGCTGTGACCCTTGAATACAGTTCCTTATGTTGTCGTGACCCCCCCCCCACCATAAAATTATTTTCATTTCTACTTCGTGACTGTAATTTTGCTACTGTTATGAGTTATAATGTAAATATCTGGATAACAGTCTTAGGGAATCCGTGTGAAAGGGTTGTTTGATCCAAAGGGGCCTTGACCCACAGCTTGCAAACCTCTACTTAAGTCTTTTACCCTTTGTTTCTAAGATCTCCTAGGACCTGGCAAGTAGATAAATCTGCCATGATGAGTTCTCCTTTAGCTTTAGAAGTAAGTTCTAAGTACATGGCTCTATCCTTCTCCATGACAGATCACCATACCATCCCCAACCTTCCCTAAGATTAACACTCACAAGGCCGAGGGTCTAGGTGACTTGCTGTCTCTCATTAATTTATGAACCTGCTTGAGAGGTTTACCTCAAAGTTTACCCACAAAGTTTCATCGTGAGAGCACATGTTTTCCTCCTGTGGCATGTGTAGAGTCTCTAGTTTAACCATCCAAAGACAGGGATCATTCCTGTTCCTCCAGAGGCAGTACCAGGGAGGTCCAGGCGAGCCACACAGAATTTTTGGCCCTATTGACACGTCAGATATGACACTCATCCTCTTTATATCTTCTTATTCCCCACTTTATGTATGATGTGTAACCGAACTGCATATATCATTTTTAAACACGATGACACATCCATTCCTATCTCTCCAAGATTAGTAAGAAGAAAAGTATCTTTTTTATCAATATGTACACATTTATATCAATTTATGAAAGGAAATGATATGATTTTAAAAGAACACTGCATCTTTAGACACAAATATGCACCAGAAGACAAAAACGAAACAAAACAAAAAACTTCCATATGATAATCCTTAAATCTAATATAAGAATATATGAAAACAGCTGTGAACTTTTTGAATTCAAACCATATCTTTATGAAGATTGGACAGACTGTGAAGGGAAACCCACTAAGAGGAGAGGCCAGGTGATGGCAATGCCATCAAAAGCAAAAGTCTACACTGGCAGACTGAGTGTCAGTGTTGCCTGCACCCTGGACTACTCACTGCCAACCCTACCTTCCCTTCAAGTTGGAAGTGAGGTGTTGCAGAGTCAACACACAAACTCTGGGAGCAGGAGAGGGTTGCTGTAGCAAGCTCATCTGAGCACTCCTGCAAACTCTCTTAATATGCTCTACCCACAACCCATTGGTCCCAAGAAAATATCTCTTCTGAACAGCAGCTTCTGATTGGCTGACTTTGTCTGCACCAGCAATCCTTGCTCTCGCAGGCAGTCCTCAATTAGGTGCTCCTGCAGGAGATGCTTTTGCAGCTGCAGGCCTCCAGCATTTACATAGAGATAGCCCCACCATTCCTGCTACATGTCTCCATACCATCAAAATTCTGACTAGAGTCCTAACCCTTTAACATTTACTGGGCAGGTATCAGAGAGTGGGACTTCAGGTTGTAAGACGAAAGCCCTCAGAATTGGGATTGGTGGGGCTGGAGACGTAGCTCAGCAGTTAACAATGGACTCTGCTTTTGCAGAGGGCTGGAGTGCAATTCCCAGCACCCATATTGGGCAGCCCATATCCAACTCCAGAATATCCAGTGATTTTCTCTGCCCCCAATGGTAACCTTAAATAATATGCATATTCCCATGTATATACACATAGTTAAAAGTAAGATAAATTTAAAAGTAACAAATGGTGTTAGTGCCTGTAATTAGTTAGCCTTTCATGTCTGTGAAAACAATATAAGAAAAACAAAGAAGCCAATATTTATTCCTGGTTCATGCTGTCAGAGGTTTCAGTCCTTGATTGCTTATATCCTACATATGGTCAAGAAGAAAGTGGCTTTCTTTGGAGATTAGGGAAGGGTATGAGTTATATCCTTCAAAGAAACAGGCCCAGTGACTGCCTTCCTTTTAAGTAGGCCCCACCTTCTATGAGCCCATTCAGATATGAACTTGTCAGGAGATTAATCCATAGATGAAGTCAACATCTCTTGAGCCAAGTACGACTCCGTAGTAACACTAGCAGTGTACCAAGTTTTTAATGCTGCGTAAGCATTTGGGGAGGGTAATGTCCAATGGAGGCCTTAAGAATACCCTTATCAAAATCACTCCAGACATCTCCTTAGCCTTCACTCTCAACATAAACTTACAAAAAAAAAAAAAAAAAAATAAACTTACAAAAAAAAAAAAAAAAAAAAAGAAGCAACCCATAACTTAGAAGAAGGCCATTCAAGGAAGCTGATCATGCTGGAAGCCTGCTCTTAAACTTCTGGGCTATAGTTCTTACAAAGAAATGCACAGGTTTTGTTTGTTTTTCAGAAAACACTGAGTACATAAATACAGTAAACACTTCTCCTTTGTGCAAGGCAGGACTAGGTGATGATCACAGGTGATTTCTACAAGGAAGTAAAGCTTTGTGGTTAGCACCCATCTTCTCATGAGTACTCCCACCACACATGGATGCAGAGAGTTGAGCATCCTTCTGATGGAGAAAGCCAGCATTAGTAAAGTTATAGTCCTATCCTCAGGTTAGGATTTACTCAATTGCATATACTATTCTTGTTACCTCCTGGGTGTGCTGGTGGACATTTTAAAATCTTGTCATCACGAAGTACTGAAGTATGTTAGAAAACACATTGAAAAATTAAGTTCACAGCAAACCGAATATAGAGTTACAGAGACAAAGTCTGGAGCTGAGATGGAAGGATGGACCATCCAGAGACTGCCCCAACCAGGGATCCATCCCATAAACACNCACTAAACCCAGACACTATTGCACATGCCAGCAAGATGTTGCTGACAGGACCCTGATATAGCTGTTTCTTTTGTGGCTATGCCAGTACCTGGCAAATACAGAACTGAATGCTCACAGTTATCAATTGGATGGAATGCAGGGACCCTAATGAAGGAGCTAGAGAAAGTACCCAAGGACCTGAAGGAGTCTGCAACCCTATAGGAGGAACAACAATATGAACTAACCAGAACCCCACAGAGCTATGTCTCTGGTTGCATATGTAGCAGAGGATGTCCTAGTCCGCCATCATTGGGAGGAGAGGCCTTTGGTCTTGCAAAGATCATATGTCCCAGTACAGGGGAATGGCAGGGCCAGGAAGCAAGCAGAAATGGGTGGGTTGGGGAGCAGGGTGGGGGGGAGGGTATAGGGGACCTTCAGGATGTCATTTGTAATGTATGAAGAAAATATCTAATAAAAAAAAAGAAGCTAAAAAAAGAAAGCTTAATTTTTTTTATAAGTTTTATCCAAATCTGGATAACGAGTAATCCAAGATAGCCTTTAGAGAGTTCTGTAACACGAGCAAAGAAAATGACTAAATAGGCTTGTTCACAATTGAAGATGACTCTTTCTATATTAAGCACTGAGTACTAAATTTCAAATGTTAAATTCTCTCTGTTTTTTACCTCACAAAGGATTTAAAAGTTAAAGCAAAAATGTCTCTCATGAAATGAATCTGAAATAAAATATACAATGTGCCATTCAGAAAAGGTACTGCAAAAGCAAAAGAACAAGACAAAACAAAAAACAAAAAACAGAAAGAAAAACAAAAATCTCTGGCTTTTAGTTCAGGACACCTGGGTTTTCATGTCCATTCTATTAGCTCACAGATGTGAAATATGAGACACTATAATTTTTCCATCAAGCTATTTTTGCTTTCATAATCAGTGAAATGAAGATAAATTTACTCTTGATATTAGTTTGATGTTTAAATGAGTTAAAACAAATCCGATTGTTAGTGTATCACCTTTCCTTGATGCCATGCATTAAAAGCTATTATTACAGAATCTGCCCCTCCCCAAGTTTCTCATGCTTCATAATTTAAGCACAAATGATACTTGATGACAAGGTGGAATCTAGACATTTTAGAATTTTTTTAGGGCAATTCTAGTCTCTCATGCACTTCATGGGTTTTTAATTGTGGGAAACTCAGAATAATCTGAGCAAAACTATAAACTCATTTCCGTGCCCCAGAGCAATCATCTCACTGTAAATTGTGATTTTTTTTTTTTCTAACACAGATCTTGTAAATCATTAGTGTTTTAAATCAATTGCATCCTTGCTTTGGTCCTGCCTTCGGTAGCTCACTGTTTTCTACCATACAGGATGCAAATTGTTGATTCTACTTGTCCATAATCTGTGAGGGAAATGAAGAAGAGAATGAGAACTGCGATCTTTGAACTAGGTTGGGAGAAATTTCCCAGCAAGAGATTAATTTACACTAATGATGATCACCTGTTCCCAATCGTGTTTCCAGCTCTTGCAAGGGTAACCGGATATGCCACCTGAGGAGATTTCAAGGCAACTCCAGTACAGCCAGCTGCTCTCGATTACTTCCTCATATATTTTAAATGCCCTAATTCCCGAAATCCTTATATTTCCATCAAATTTTAGCCCATCTATGTCCTGTAATAAACTCAATTGGGAACAATTTCCTTGTAGAAAATGATTTGGGCATTATGCGTTTACCCTATTCTTATAACATCTCCTTTCTCTAAAAGTAGCATTTGAGAGATTGCTGCCTTCACAGTAAATTCAGAGATTTACAAATAATTGCATTTCCAGTCACCAGGACTTCTCCAAGGTACATTTGTTTCCCAGTCCCTATATCCAAAATTCCTTAAGCTTTATTTCTCCTTTAGGGGCTCTGTTATTATAATGACATGGTGTAGAGCTGAGGCTGAGATGCCATCTAGTAACATGGCACTTTTGCTTTCCCTTGAACATGCGTCATTCATCCTATGCTACATCCAGTTCACTACTTGTTGGCATAAAATTTTGGAACTAAGGAAATTTGAGTTATATCCTGGGTACACCCCCTCATATATAGTTAGCCACATACAAGCTAATTTGGTACTGCTTATGAGCATGGTATTTGGGTGTATGGATAAGTTATTAAATATTCACTTACAAATCTTTTCTTAGACCTAAATGTAGAACAGAATTTGGCAGCTGGTCCAGCACTACCAATCTTGTCTTATGCTGGCAATCTGCAGCTGGAACATCACTTGTATCAGAGACTCTATGAAAAGCTCAGCTGTTTAAAAGCAGCAATTAGTGTTTTATTTTTCTATAAGCTTAAACAAGTATGTGTAAATTAGCCCATAACATCAGACCCACTGCGTATATGTGGTTCAAGGTTGGATTTTGTAAGACCCCCCAGGGCTGCATGATGCTGTTTATAGCTATGGGAACCCAGGCTTGAGTGGTAAGGCCTCCCAGGCCATAAGCACTGTGAGCATGTGGTTTGTGCCCATTTTCTGACTGATGCCTCTTGCCTTTTCTTAGATGGTGCATCCTATTCTGGGATGCTGAAAAACAGGAAACATGCTATCTTGTTTAGTTCCTGGAACATGGGACCAAAATTCTATAGAAACAATTATTTATTCATTGATAAATAGATAAAGTGGAGAGTCTTTGATCCACTTAGACTTGAGCTTTGTACAAGGAGATAAGAATGGAAGAAGGAAGACCAACGTGTGGATACTTCGTTCCTCCATAGAATAGGGTACAAAATACCCATGAAAGGAGTTACAGAGACAAAGTTTGGAGCTAAGATGAAAGGATGGACTATCCAGAGACTACCCCACCTGGGGATCCATCCCATCA
>NC_034596.1:6436393-6438818 GCF_900095145.1 Mus pahari | reverse complement strand
TCTAAGGAGGAATGAAGTATCCAAACGATGGTCATCCTTGGTTTTCTTGTGTTTTGCATAATGTATCTTGGGTATTCTAAGTTTCTGTGCTAATATCTGCTTATCAGTGAGTGCATATCTAGTGACTTCTTTTGTGATTGGGTTACCTTACTAAGGATGATATCCTCCAGATATCTTTGGATCTGAAATTGGTTGCCGTTTTGTCTTCTTTTACAGCACACATCAAGATAAACAGTCTCCCACCCCTGACTTCACAAGCAATTCCTCACTGTGTGTTCATTGCTTCTTATTCTTTTACCAAGAAATAGTTTATTACGTTTTAACTTTTAATTGGTTTATAACAATGCAAACTGGAATAAGTGTGCAAGACGTGTGTCTCCTAGAATTACCTGTGGACAGTAAAGAGTGTGCTACTTACAGACATCTCTCTTGGCTGTGAATAGTAAGGGAGCTGATACTCCTAGATCAATGATAGATATTTGAAGTTAGGAACAGGCATCAGCAGGTGCCTCTAGAGTGACTGAGAAGAGGATCATCATGATGACATTTGTGTTAGTCATGACCAAAGGATGGTCTCTTAAGTTCTCACATGGGATCTGGTGTGGCTGAGGAAGTGTGGCTGAAACCAAAGCAGCTCTAGCAATAGCCATAACAACACTGAAATCTGGGTTGTTGGAATGAAATTTCATCCAGGCATCTGTGCTTGGGGCAAAGATTTCTTGTAACATGTGAGTATGAGAAGACTCACTGTATAGCATTGATCTTCCAAAGAATGGATCCACAGCTGTCATAGTGATAATATACATAATTATGAATAAATAATTGTCACTCATGTTTAATGTATATTTTGTAATGATTTCTATACACATAATGAAACTGAGATATGTGGCATTCTAGTTATTAAGGTATAGCAGGATATCACTGCATTTTGTGTGGACAACTGTAGTGAATTTTAGTTCAAAGCTTGGCATTTAGACCATGTGAATTCAATATTTATGGTTAACATTTTTTCTCTTTCATTTCTTTCTTCCAAACCTTTAACAACCCACACTTCAGATTTATGATCTATTTTTTCTCAATTGTTATGGCATATATATATATATATATATATATATATATATATATATATATATATATATATGTTATGGTATATATATATATACCTAAATATAATTTGTTCAGTCTGTATGATGTTACTTGTATGTGTGTTTATAATGACCACTGGCTACTATGCAATTCAGAGTGAGTGTGAACTCCAATACAGGTGCTGTTTTAGATGGGGCAGACAAGGTGGCTTTCTGAGAACATTTGAATGGAATACCCCAAAGATTCACATAAGGAGTGGAATCAGATATTACTCCAAGGTAAAACAGAAATGGCCCACCTGTTTGATAGAATATCAAGATGACCTGATTGGACAGAAGAATTTGGAAGGAGGGCAAGACAAGTACCTGGTGTATTATATGGGACATTTTTTATTATTTTGAGCATATGTATCTTTTTATCAAAATAGCAAGTTATTATGTTTTTTCTTTATATTCTATGTTTAGAAGATTATACTGAGTTTTCTGTGAAGATATGCTGGTGTGAAATTTAGGTAGGAAAGACTTTGGCCCAAGTCCTGGGTGGAAGTTAATAGCGCAGACAGGGATTGTTGTGGAAGAAATGAACCCTTGTAGGTGTTTTCAGAGTACAACTAAGGAGTCAGAAGTAGAATGTGATAGAAAGACTGTTTACTATTTAACAAAAGAGTCATGTGAACTGAAAAGACCATTCAGCAAAGTGTAAGATGTAAAGCATTTGACAATTTCATAGGTAGAAGAAACCTTATAGTGGTTTGAAGGTATTGCCTGAGAATAGAAGTATACCAAATTGTAATTTGTACTCATCAACTCTTACAGAAATGACTTTTAAAATGCCCTAATCTACTCCTGTCTTTAAGTGGAGTCTAATGAAGAAATTGGGTATCTTTTTTCTGCCTAATGGTCTTGTGGGTTGTTATCATCATCATTATGAGTATTAGTTGTCACTGTTCAGGGATCTTACATAAGGCAGAAAAGATAAAGGAGACCATACGTATAGAATGGACCATAGTTCGGCTTGGATATGTTTAAATATAATCATTTGAAAAGTGTACCTTGTTCGGCAATCATCAGAAAAGCTTCCTACTATAGGAATAAATATAGAGATCCATAGCAAGACATTATGCAGAGAGTGAAAGACTTAGAACACTTAGCCCTAAATGGGGTGTATATATCAAATCCCTCCCCTCAGAGCTCAGGAATAGCCAGAGGGGTTGGAAGACACACACACACACACACACACACACACACACATACACACACACCACACATACACGTACATACACACCACACACACATACATACACACCACACACACACACACACCACACCACACACACACA
>NC_034596.1:6420892-6436028 GCF_900095145.1 Mus pahari | reverse complement strand
ACACACACACACACACACACACACACACACACACACACACACACTGTCACCACCACTGCCATCACCACCCAGCAACAACAGCAACCCAACCAGCCAACCAATCTCCCACCAAAACTAAACCAAGGCCCTTTGAATCAACATGATCTAGATATATATGAACTCACAGAGACTCAAGAAGCATCACATATCCTGAAAGATCTAATGATCTAAAGATCTTTGTGTGTAGATTATGGCTTCCACTTAAATGTTTCTTTGGGATTCCTGAGTGTACAAACAAATGGGTTTCAGATTCTTGTGATTCTCTTAGGGTCTTTTCTTTCGGTTGATTTGCCTTGTCCAAGTTGGATGTGATAGTTTTTATATTATTATATTTTATTCAGTAATATTTACAAGAATGAGGGAATGAATGAATGAATGAATGAATGAATGAATGAATTAAAACCCAACCACCAGAGTAAAGGTTAATAAGTAAACTTTTGTGATATGTGTGTTGGAGGCCAGCTGAGTGCCTGCATCCTCCATTTCCTCCCTCAGGGTGTCTGGAAGGATGAAGAAGAGTCTGGAATTGGTGGGTTCTGCAAGATCCCAGTCCAGTTGGGAGTGAGTGCTGTTAGGTAGAAGGCCTTCTCCATGGAAGTCATCCTCTGAGGATTTTAGTGCTACAGCTCTTTTAGACAATACTCAAAGAAACAGCAGTCTTGGACAGTCTTGAGTGAGCTGGCTGGTACACATACACTTTATTTGGGGTGACCAAGGGCTATACATGCATCTTGAAAGTTGGAAAGAGTTTACAGGGTAAATGTAAAATCGTTGCCTAGAGTTTAAAGTATTGTGAATTGGTATGGAGAGACATTCTAGGAATCACAGGTACTTGCTGTGTAGGTTCTTATCAGGAAAGAGTAAAAGTTTGCCAAGGAATATGTGCCATCATTTGGGTAGAAGACCTGGGGTGGGGGGTCAGATTAACCATATCAGATAGAGAAGAGGAAGCCCTGCTGGAAAAAGGGTCCTTCATTTGTGTCAAGCTCAGAGGAGCTATCCAGACATCATAGGACAAAACCTTAGCACTCAAGTACAACAACTTATACCTGTGGAAGGAGAGAATATCTATTTTCTCCAATAAAATGACACTGAATTTGTAAACCACTACCAGTCAGTCTTCATGGTCAGGAATAGTTGAACAACATATAATTAGACTCCACAGTTATCTTTTTTCATTTTACTTAATTTGGTAACAGTTTTGTTTTTTGTTTGTTTGTTTTTCTTCTTTTGGGATGTGGTTTTGTTTTATTTCATTTTTGTTTGTGTTTTGAGAAAGAATTTAAAGTTTGGTAGGCAGGGATAGGGAGAGAATCTGGAAAGCCATTATGGAGGGGGAAAATGTGATCAAATATGTTTAAATTTAAAAACTACTTCAAATAATAAAAATGTAATAAAAAAGAAAAGAATAATTTGCATTAATGGTATGGGTGAATTTTCTGTAATTCCAAATAATATATATTTCTGCTTCTTTACTATTTTATATATTACAGACTGTAGAAATATTATCTTTTATTCAGATATAGCATGAAGATATATTCTGTTTAAAATCTACATACTATCTAGAAAATATGAAACGAGAGATGAAAAATCTTTCCAAGGCTCCTGTAAAGATACTCATGTCAGGACATCTGTAACATTTCATTGGTTATTATTCTGTCCCCTTAACATATATTCAGTTATATTTGCTGTATCTTCATTTTCTTTCATATTTATATGAGCAGGGCTCATTCCTAAGCATTGTTATGAAGCTGGTATTTTGACTTCTTAACAGTCTGAAATTACAACTGCATCAGTACATTTCTTTTCAAATAAATAATAAAACAAAATGGAATAGAATCTGCACCATATCTCATTAACTGAGCAAACACCATTTGTGTAAGTACTTTTGTATTGATTTATAATTCCTGGTTTTCTACTTTTTGTCAGGGAAAGTGTTTTCACAAAGGACATTCTTAAGTACATATCATTTACAAGAGTGTGAATATTGGATTGGGGTAATTTCCTAGAAGTCATTCTGTTCAATCAAATAGGATGTACACCTAAATTCATTATAGTTATTGACCAATTGACCCCCCTAGAAGATCTACCCATGTAAGATTTCATCAATAGTCCATGAGAGAGTATGTCCCTTTCTATAGAACTGATCACTGTATTTTCATACTCTATATTTGCTTTTATTTCTGAAGGGCACATGAAGAGATGTAGTAGGATACAAGACTTGCAATTTTCATAGACCCCATCAATGTCTCCAGACTCATTGCTAGATCTGCAGAGAGATTTTTCTCCTTAGAGAAAGTGTTTTGCAAATACAATTTTCAAGTTCTTTTCTAATGTGATTGCTGGTTAGATTGCCCTTTCCAGACCAATGGTTATTTAAAAGTCATTTTAATGCTTCCTAAGTAAATAGGCCCTTTGATAGCCTAATTTATATTTAATTTTTATTTTTGATACATTGTGGCTCAATAATATGGTAGTAATTTACTGAGCCCTTTTAAAATAGTTGTTATGTATGGGAAAGTGTTTCATATGCATTTGAAAGACTGCTTATTTTCTGTCTGCTGGGTCAGACTTTCTCTTTTCAGTGGAGTTGTTTTATTTAATCCTTAGCCCCCTTATTTACTTGTATTTATCTATTTGTTTTGTTCATTACAGGGAGATGGCATTCAATTCTCCAACAAGGGTTATGGATTTCTCACTTTCTTCTTCTTCTTTTTTTAATGAGATTTGTTCTAAACATTTCAAAGGCTACCTAGCCTTTAAAATATTTTAACATATAATAGCCTTTCGAGTGGATCAATTTGCGTGTTGTTCTTTGTCTACTTTATATACCTCCCCCTCTTGCATTCCAGTTAATCTTATGTGAACCCTGGAATCAGAGTAGGGTCTTCCCAAGGCAGAGATACAAACCTTAGCTACATTTGTATTGCTATGACTGAATACCTGAGAGTGGACAACTTATAAACAAGGGAAGTTTATAGGGCTCATGGTTCTGGAATTAGAAAGTTCAGTATTGAAGGATAACCACTGGAGAGGGTTTTGAGCTGCATCATCTCATGGCAAAATAAGTAAGTTCAAAGGACAGCAAGATGAGGTAAACTTGCTTTTAGAGTTAATCCTCTCTGGTGATGGAAAACCACTTTATCCATTATGGCATTGGCATTGCTGAGATTTCTGCCTTCTGGTTACCACTTAAAGGCCTCACATTTCAACACTGTCACACTGAGGATGAAGCCTCCAATATTAGACCTTTGTGGGCTACATTAATTCCCTAGCATCTACCAACCTCAGAATATATTGATAACTAAGGATAGGAATCTGCAAAGAAGAACCATTTGACCCTAAGCACTACCGTCCAATCTGCTTGAAGAACTCCTCTTTATTGTCTCTCGCTTCCCAACCAAAAGCAGCCAATTGATTTACGTATTAATCTTTAGTTGTTGTTGTTGTTATTCATTTTTTGAAGATTTAGAACATTTACACAATCTATTACAATCATATTCACATTTCATTTCTTTCTTTCAACTCTCCCCAGACGCCCAGCAGTTCTTCTTCCTCACAGTTAGCACTACCCATTTGTACATGGTTGTGGGGGGCATTCATTGGTGTATGGACAATGTACCACATGACCAATGAAAAATAACCACCCATTCCATTAACAATTAGTAACTTCTAATCAATGGGTGTTTTTCATGAAGCTCTCCATTCTCCGTTTTGGAAAGTTAGCTGGCCTGATTGAATGTGTAGATAAACAGAGGTGCCGTGAGCTCACAGTTGCAGCATCCATGTGTTATAGACTCTTCCAAATTCCCACCCACCTAAATTCCTACGTCATGTTCTGGCTTCCCTTCTCCTTACTTCCATCAAGTGAGCCTTTGACATTTTACCAGGATCACTTTTGGCTTATGTAGAGCCCTAAATTCTAACACTTCCCCCAAACCTGTTCCCTAGATCATTAGGAATGTGGCTAGTAAAGAGCCTTTGTTCTCTTAGGGCAGCTGAAGGTCTTCTGTTCCTCCACCTGACAGCTAGCTAGGCAATTATCTCAGTTGCCCCAGCCAGGCACCCATCTTCCTATGTTTGAAACTAAAAGAAAATTCAAAGGCTCAAGGCCAAACACTGCAAAAAGACATAGTCCAGACTTTACGGAGCCCACCCGGCCGCTAAGACTAACAAGACCATGAAGATAAGGGAAAGGAGTGCCGGAGCCAGCCAGGGCTGTCAAGGTTAGCTCATAAACTCTGCCAAGGAGGCATCTCACCCCGGTTCACTCAGGGTCACACACTGACCAGAGGTGCCCCAGACTAGGCTCCCGGCCTCTGGAATTCTGCCACTCCGGCTGGCTGTACTATCTTGTTGTATTGTATGTTCAAATGAGCCAATCACTGGTGGCTGCACAAACTCTCCCTGCCCCCCCAACCCTAACCCTACAAAAACCCCTTACTTCTGAGGGACTGGGTCGACTCCTCTGTCTCCTGCGTGAGATACGAGTCGGCCCGAGGCCTCGTAAATAAAGTACCTCATGTNATTTACAGCAAGGTGTGTATAAGGTGTATTTCAAATTACTGGGGACCCGAGAGAGTACCGGACCAGAGGGAGTCCCTCCTTTCGGGGTCTTACACTTACAGCTGTGCTCACCTGAATATTTGACTGTATTTTCCTCTGGGTTTTATTTTTTTGCATAGATCTAGTTCTGCGTGCTACTCATTTCTTAGTCTCAAATGATTCCAGTTTGTTAATAATGCTGTTAAGGTCTCATTGGAAGAAACACATTTCCTATCTTTTCCTATGATTTGTGTGTGGCTGAAGTTGAAGCGGACTTAAAAAAAAATGCTTAGGAATGATCTCAGCCAATGTCCTCCACATCATTATGCTTTATAATTAGAAAAAAAAATTATCAAAAGATGGTTATAGTAAAAAAAAAAAAAAAACTAATTGCTATTCTCTCCTTCTGAAAAGGTTGAGAAAAATCTAACAGGGACACTGCCCACTTTAGGGAGGGTCTGGTTCTCCATGCAGAGCTGATGAATATTTGATATTTGTGATAAAGGTTAAAAAGGACTTGTTATTAACAACTAATTAATGGCTTCTTTGCCATTGTCATCCTGAGCAACTAGAGATCAGGGGAAACTAAGAGAGAGCATAGCATGTGGATAGGAAAGAATGCATAGAGGCTACATGCTTTATTTTTAGGCCTTTCACATTGTTGCTCAGCACTGCAAATTATAGGCACCGTGAGGTGAACTCAAAAGGGCTTGCTTGCCCCTCTCTTTTGTTTGTCCTTTGAACAAAGGTGGCACCAGGCTGAGCTAGCTGCCTAGGCAGTGCTACTTCTGTGTCAGGGGCTTATAATTGCACCATGAGTAGCTAAGAAGCATAGATGGGGGGTTGAGGGGGAGGGTCTTCTCTTGTCTCAGAGGCAAGGCAAACCTACTTGGTGCTGATCTCCAAGTTCCTCAAGCTGATTATCCCAGCTATTATTCAGAGCTTTCTGTTAGGTAGAACTTAACACAAGATGTTTTCTTTTTAAATATATTATTTGTACTTTAGATATCATAATGGTATTTTCATACAAAACATAATATATCTTAATCATAATCATGCCATTATTCTTTCTTTCACAATCACATTGATCACCTTCTTCCCAACTAGTCCTCCTCTTTTGTATTTACATGAAACAGTGGAAACATCAGTAACTTACCAGTTGGGTACCACTGAAGAAAATGTCTCTCCTTTACCTAGCAACCACTGATTTCCTATAAATCCTCAGTGAGTGAGGTGAGTTATTGGGAGTTCCTACAGGAAATGTTTTACTTTTTCACATGTCCATATTTATCATCTTGACTCAACCAGGACTTAGTGAAGCCAAACTTTGACTCCAATAGGTTAAGATTTTATTTGTATCTATGCTTCCATAGTAAGATGAAGCAAAATCTTGGCAAAATGGAACCATTTGGTGTAGCAGAATATACCAGAAAAATACACAGAGTCACAAGGAAATACATGTACCTTGGAAGAGATGACACTCACTTTCCGTTGAGTTTATATAAAACCACATAGCTTTTTTTTTTTTTTTTTTTTTTTTTGCCTTGAGCGGTAAGAAATGATACTCAAAAGATGTCTTTAAGAATATGCAAGATAACCAATTGAAAAAAAGAGCATTATATATTGTTCATTAACCTGCCCCTTGCCCAGCAGGGATATGGATAAAAGAGCTTAACTATAAGAGGTTTTTTGCCTATAGGAAATCTTGTCATAAAAGCTCTGCCACTGGCAGCTAATGTCTGGAAGGATTCAGCACATGGAGACAGTAAATGCCCTGACCTCTCTCTTCTCTGCCCTTTAGAATCCTGATGATGTCTCACTGCCACGGAAGCCAGAAAGCAGGGGATTCTGGGTTGAAAATCAGAGGCCAACATCTCAGGACTTGGAGGAAAGTGAAGAGTGGAGGAACAAGATGCTCATCTCAGCACGGCGTGGGATAATGGTCACTCTTTCAGGAAACTTGTTCATCTTCTCTTGTGACAGTGGTGAGTGATGGCTGCCTGGTGTGTCTAAGTTCTGTTCACATGGCTCCTAAGAGCTGACTGATTTTAATGACTGGTGAGTCTCTGCATTTAGATTGTGGGACATGCCATTTCTTACATCTAAAAACATAGAAAATCTCCATGTTTCTACAATATATGGCAATATCTAGTTTGCCAGTTTCTGAGAGGTTAATACTTTTATTCTAAGTCACAACTGCTATGTAGTATTGGGCCATGAGATTTTTCTAGGTTCTTATCTATTTTGTTTTGAAAGTCAAATATTTTGTTTTAGATTTTGACTTTAAATTTTTTACCTTCTTCATTTTTTCTCCTATGGAAAAAATCCTACATAATTTTAATATACATCCCTCTTCTCATTCTCTGGCCTTTCTGTCCCATCCAACTGTGATAGTTTAATTGATTGTTCTAAAGCATTCTAATCCATTTGACCACTTAATTCTACACACATAAAAATTCTCAACCTGGATTACTATTCTTCAACATACTTTTGTTTTTTTTGATTCCATGTAGACATTGTTTATTTTTAAATATCTGTTGGCCCATTTATGATTCAGTATTTTTGCTTTTTCTAGAGGTAAGGATTTACTGATTTCCTTGAGGAATCAGCACAATTCATGTCTCTTTTTTCCAATAGATGACTTTGCTTCCTATCATCCTGAGAATATAATGATAATTTGAAATGAAATTTCTCAACTACTTTCATTCTATCTAAACATCATCAATATTTTCACATGACTTTGTCTTTTCCTGTGGACTCCATTCAACAAAATCCAATAAAGCTTTATTTGACTGTCTACTGTGAGCCAATCGATACAAAATGAGCTTGGATTATAAAAATTAATAATGCACAAAGTGGTAGTCACCTTCTCCAGTCGTTCTACTCGTATGCTGTGTGCAAAAGCAGAAGTGGATAGACAAATTGAGACAGACTCAGATATACACACCAGCTGCCACAGGAGCATGAACAAGATGCTATTGATCCAGAGAATAGCATAGAAAACTCCACCCAGTGGCAGTCAAGGGACGCTGCATACAAAGGGTCTGCTATGGCAGCCTGCTGATCTGTCTCAATCCCACTCCCATTCCTCTCACAGAAATTATTCTTTCCTCTTTGTTCAGAAAGTATGAGACATGTACAAATTCTGTAAAATAAGTAGACCTTTGATGATGCTGTATTACTCTCTTTTCTGCTACCATAAGAAAATTCCAGAGTCTGGATAACTTGCAACGAAAAAAAAAAAAATCTTTCTTATGCTCACAGTTTTCGGGGCTGAAATTCCACATGGCAAGGAGTCAGCTGTTTAGAGGATCTCTGGCAGTCATGTCACCTTGACAGATTTGCATCACTTCAGCAGAACTCTGTGAGAGGGAAAGATCACATGGCCAAACTAGAAGCTAGGAGTACAACTTAGGAAATGACCCATGTCCTAACCAATGGACATGACCTTAATTATTTTAACAAGTAGTAACCCAAATAAAAGCTAATAGCCTATACTCCACCTTAGGTCCCTTAGCATTAACACATCAGACATTTCCAACACAGAAACGTTTAGAAGATATGTAAGCCATTTCCACACCATATCCCATACCTTTAAGAGGCATTTATAATTGCTCTAAATCTTTGCTTTCTATTTTCCTCTTCACTGTTTTCTTGCATTTTGACTATCTATCCTTGTGGTACTCATGATTTCACAAATAACCTTACTGTCTTTACATAGTATCTATACAGAATACCTTCCTTCCAATTTTTATGTCTGCCCAAATTCTATGCTTCTTCCAGAGTTATCTAAAACACCTCTGAGATGATAAGATTTCTTACTGAATATAGCATTAGATATATCTAATATCTCCTTTTTTGCTTACTTGATTTATATGTCTATTACTCAAGGCCCACAAGTAATGAATATTTCCATATTTTCACTTGTTTACATATTTCTATTGCTGAGTGAAGAGTCCATAATACCTACATATTTACATGTTGGCTAAGACAGTGTGCGTGGCTAGTAACTGGCTAACACTGAAATAGACCCACCCATTCAAACAGGCAGTATGAATACATACACACACGCACACGCACACGTGCACACACAAACACACACATCAAAGCTCAGACTTCATTTTTCTCTTTATTAGGTGAGTTATGAGCAGATTTCTGAATCCTTGGACTCTTCCTAAGCTGTGAATGGAAATTATAATTCCATAGCAACTTTTCATCACTATTATAGAAAAAAATCTATGCAAAATTACTTGAAAAATTGTAATCCAATATAAATGAACATTCTTTTAAAAGATGATGTCTATAGCAGGAAGGAAAACTTAGTGAACCCACAAATGAAGCTTCATTAACTTTATGGAGCATTACCCCCTTTTAGTTATTCAGTAGCTACATGGAAATGCTGCCTGAGCCAGACTAATGTGAGAGCAGTTCAGCATCTTCTTATGGACAGTGCTGCTTGGAAAAGGGTCATGTGGCTGGGTTATCAAAAATAGAAATGGCATGGAAACAGAAGAATGACCTGGGTCTAAGTTTTTCATCCATTCTTTCCACACATATCAAATAGAAATACTGTATCTCATTCATTGTATAAGAGACGGGTAATGCAAATGACTGTGATGGTGGCTAATACCTTTATGTTTTTTATCAGTATGTTATGATACACACTGAGTATATGTGCATGCTGAACAGTACACACCCATACAAATATGTGCTTCAATATGGATTTTTTTTTTTTTTTTTTTTTTTTGCTGTAGAGAGGTAGGGAGCTTTACCTGAAGTCATGCCCTTTCCTCTTCTGGAGAACTCTGACCACTTAAGCATGTTCATTCAAGAAGTGCAAATTTACCTGTTGAATTTCCCTTAAGTCTTAGAAGTATAACACGAAACATTTTGTCTTGTACCTGGGGATTATCTGATGGACTCTGATTAAATACTGACCAACATTCTTTCCATGTTGAACTCAAGCTCAGACAGCTGCCCCATCTAGTCTTTTCTTCCAGACTCACAAGCTTGGTGAATTCAGTTATGTGTGAATTTCTCCATTTGTTTCTATCACCATATTTTCAATACAAGTTCTAGAAATATTAATTTGTCTTAGACCAAATCCATGTCTTATGTCATTTGTCTGAAAAATCTGGAACATGAAAAGTTTAGGATGTAACTAGTTTCAGCTTAGTCCAATGATTCCATGAGTACTGTGTCTGCTGTAAGTCCTTGCCCCTTAAGGCCAGCCCCAACGAGATCTCTTATGAAACCCTCTGCCTCCTGTACAAAGAAGGTGGGGGCTTGGAGGACATTTGAAACTGCCACTTGGTGTACATGGCTAATCTTTTCTGGACTTTCCCCTCTCCATGCTGTGATTAACATGCTGTGACTAGAATTGATGGAAAGCAAAGTCAAAGGCAATTTACATCTAGTAAACCATAGAATGCTGGAAGTCTACCCAGGCTACATCTGGAGAGAGCTACATTATTTACAGTCTCTATTCTTCCATACTGTCTCTAAACTCTTGAAGCACACAGAGCAGCTGTCTCTTAGATGCCCACCTGCTTACAGTCTTCTTTTTTGTTTTCTAATTGGGGCACGAGAATCATCCTTTTTCTCTCTGAAGATTATCAATGACATCTGGAATGGATCTGGGTCTCTCCTGGCTTTCATTGCCCATTGACATCATCAAGCTTGATGCCACCTGCCAGTAAGCTGTCATAGGCTACCCCTTTAACTAAAGCTGAAATATAACAAGGACATACAAGATGTTTAAGTTAAACTGTTGTTGTGACAGGGAACTTCTCTGCTTACTTTGCCAGAAAGGCAGGTTTCCTTATTTCATGATTTATTTTTTCCCAACAAATCCTGGGTTGGGTCATTACAAATGAAGTTGCAAGGCAAAGACTTAGGTGAAGTAATTTCTTCTGGTGGAAGCCTGGATGAACATAGATATGAAGAAGATAGAAATGGCAAGAGTTTGTGGGAAGCCAGTAGTATGATTCATTCAGAGGTAGGTTATCATTGTGGCTTCTGTGTTTCTAAGGATCTTCTATATAATGCCATAGAGTGTAGTTCATCTGTGTCTGATCAAAGGACAAGAAATCAACAAGAATATACACCGACTCCCATAACTTGTGGGGTTAGGTTAACTTTTAGAGAAGCAAATTCTTCAGTACTCCAGGCTATAAAAGAGCCTTGCTGCAGAGTAAGAGCTCATGCAGAATATCCCAGAGTTGTCTATCCAGGGAGGGCATAGTTAAAAAGTCTCTCCTAGGGGGAAACAGGACCATACATTCATAAGCTAAAAAGCTGTGGAATGCCACTCATGACCAAATTAAAAAGAAGAAAGTGTTGTAATATACCTGTCTTAGTTAGGGTTTTATTGTGGTGAACAAACGCCATGACCAAGGCAACTCTTATAAAGGACAACATTTAATTGGGGCTGGCTTACAGGTTCAGAGGTTCAGTTTGTTATCATCAAGGCAGGAACGTGGCAGCATCCAGGCAGGCCTGGTGCAGGAGGAGCTGAGAGTTCTGCATCTTCATCTGAAGGCTGTTAGTGAAAGACTGATTTCCAGGCAGCTAGGACTAGGGTATTAAAGCCCAGTGACACACTTACTCCAAAAAGGCTACACCTCCAAATAGTGCCACTCCCTGGGCCAAGAATATTCAAACCACTACATACTCCCCTCTCTCACTCTATATTACACACACACACACACACACACACACACACACACACACACACACACAAGAGGAGCCTGAGTCTTAACCAGTTTTGAATGTATGACTAGGTTGTTTACTCCATCAGGAAAATGTGGAGTAACAAAATCTTCTTGGATACAACAAAATAAATATGACCAATACATGTCTGTTTTCTCCAAGAAAGTTAGCTTGTTTGTGCTACAAAAACCTGTACCTAAAGTCAGGAAATATTCCCTTGACACTTTTCTACCAGCTAGTGACACAGCAGCATGAGGAATAAGAAGGAAGTTAAGAGCATGTCCTCTGGCATAAGTGTCTGGAGTTGAAGACTAGTTCTGATTCCCATCCACTGGGACCTGGGATAAGTGTTCACCATTTTTGCCTCTGACTGTCTTCAAATCCCAAGTAGTGATAGCATCAGAGAATAATATCTCACGATTTTAAGCAAACACACAGATATATATACTATATACCTCAGAACAATATCTGATTTAAATATGAACTCCTGTATAATTGGCTTGGCTTCTTTTGACAGAATGAAGTCTTCCCGATGTTAAGGCTCCCCTCAAACCCCACAGCCCCAGCTCTGGTTTGCTCACTAGAATATGTGGAAAATTTAAAATAATGCCAGAGACACAATGATCACTCAAAAACTTTTGCTCAGTAAATGGGCGTATTATTTTCAGGTCCCCAAGCCTGTGCTGTTTTAGCTGTAATTTGGAAAAAATAGCAAGTGTCATAGAGAGTTCACTACTTTATCACAATGGCCAGAGTGGCTGCTGCTGTCTGAATCCCTTTAGAGAACTCTTAGAGGCCAGATGTGAAGCTTTGAAACCTTTGTTCTCGATATTTTTAGTAGGAATGATGGCCCAGGAGAGAAAGTGTTAATAAAAATGTCCTGAAGGTACAGATGGTGCTTATGAAGAACCAGCCTATTTTTCAATTTGCAAAAATGATTAGCTAGGATCCTACTGAGTTCACTGCACGGGCCACTGCTAGTCTTAATTTGTGCCAATAGGATAGAGAGATGGACTTTAATGAGGACCTGTGTTTTCTAATCATGAGCAGTGTTACAGGAAATGGCAGAGGGTGTGGGGAGGGTGAAAGCTAATTGGAGGATTCGGAAGATGGGGCTGTTTCTCCAGATGGAGATCTGCTTTGCTACCTTTCAGTATGAGTCCTGCCTCAGTGCTTCCTACTTGGCCAGGGAAAAGAAGGAAGGGGAATGTCATAATTAACCAGCGAAACAGGTTGTGTGAGGCTCTCAGGCACAACTCCAGAGTCAGACAGCATGAGTTTGTTTCTACTGAATTTTGTTTTCTCATTTGCAAATTGGAAAACAATCACATTTCTGTCATAGGATTTTAGGAAGCATGATGATGCAATGAGAGACTGTAACAATGTCTTTCATATGGTGTTTTGGTATGATCTTGTAATAACCTTTTGATGTTACACATTTTTCCATCTAGAAAAACCAGTCCAGCAATCTTTAACCCTTGAAAAAAAACTTGACTCAACACAGAAAATTCTGTTCCTTGAATGCTTTGTACCATGGAGGGGAAGTGGGGTATGTGTGCTGTGATAAATCCTCCTGAGTGCCTGTGATATTATCTTCTACCCTTGGCTTCTGTTGAGAATCATTTCATGCTTATAATAGAGAAATCCAGGCTCAGCACATGCCTGGTGCAATAGTAATATGTGGACTCAAATCACAAAGTACGATTTCCTGCAGAAGGGATTTTGGGTTAAGAAAAGCCCTGTTTCCATTCTCTCTAATGTTTCTCTGCATAGATTTTCGTGGTGATCACAATGGCACACACTGGACCAGGTATCCACATGCTGGACGAGGTGTCCACATGTTCTTTCTTTTAGAAGCCTTTATATTCTGAGGGCATTGCTGATCATTTGAACAAGGGATTCCAGTGACAAGCAGATAGATACTGTGCTTCCACCAGAATTCAGTTGCAAGGCGGTGGTTGCTTTAATTTGGCTCATGGCCAAATGTGAAGAGCATTTTGAGGCATGAGCAAGATGACTCAGATATCCTGCCTAAAGTCTTATGGAAAAAGTGCATAACATTGTCTGTTTTGAGCCAAGATCACACCATGTAGTTCAGGCTTCAGGTACTGTTATACCTGCATTGGTCCTAATGTTGGTCCTGGCTTGAACCAACATGTCCTGAAGGTTATTTATGTTAAGGAACAGGAGTCCATACATTTCCTGAAATTTTTTTAAACATGTTTTCTCAAGATGTATTTTATTGTATCTGGGTGAGAGACAATAAAGTCACATTAGTTTGAGAATTAGGCATAAGAGGTACCTCTTTCTCCTGGAGAGATGGCTTAGTAGTTGAGAGTCTATATATTGCTCTTGAGGAGGGCCTGAGTTCAGTTCTTAGCATATGAACCAGGTGGCTCCCTTTCACCTGTAATCAGCTCCAGGTAATCAGATGTCCTTTTGGACCTCTGTAGGCATCTGTACTCATGTGCATATAGCAAAACACACACACACACACACACACACACACACACACACACACACACACACACCTAAATATAAAGAGAAATAAATCTTAAAAAATAACTACCTCCCTAAGGAATAACAGAAATCTTTTTCTATCACTCTCCTTCTACCAAGTGTAGAAATAATACAAAGAAGCCATACTTCCTCCCTGGGAGGAGGCCCTGTTTCAGTTTGGAAGACAGACATACCAAACAAACTGTCACAATATAACCCAAGTCAATATGATAGAGAACCTGGTCATGGAAGGAGAAAGGCAGCTGGAGAGAGCGGAAAAGGATTATTGGAGAGAGAAGGCTAAGAGCTTTCTACATGGGAATCTGAGGATATTGCCGAATCTCTGTTTCTGATAGAATCATGGCAAAACCAACAGTGTCTCCACAGATGACGACCAGGTCACTCTAAGTTTCCTTCTAAACCACTCACCCCAGGAAAAAGCTGCCTCAGCCTCCCTGCAGCTTTTGTTCTTTAGAATTCTGAGTCTTCCTTGGAGTCCAGTTCAGTGCATTTGTTCCAGAGGCAGGCATGGAAAGGAAATATAAAACAATCCACAGAAACACATCCAGAAAACATATTGTTGTGCAAGCTAATTAGCTTATGTAAAAGCAGTACTCTAATCAAGATTTCTATATACTGTGCATGGCCTAATTATAGCAACAATAATACCCTGGATTTACAAAGAGCCTTTCAATATGCATCTATGCAATTATTTCAATTATTCACCAAATATCCTCAGGATACAGAAAGAGGTAGATGAAGAAGCTGAGGCTTGCAGGGGCAATAGAGCATACATTATTTTCTGGGCTGGAGCTAGTGTCTTGACCCTATTCCATCCTTGGGGTCTAAATCCCTGGTTGCCTAACTCATTAATGTTTACAAAGGAAAAAGAAAAAAAAATGATAATACTATGGATTATGATAGCCTTGATTATTTTGTTGTTGCTGACTCTAAGATTCCACATAAACACTCTTGCTCCTACTTATCTTTCAATTATTTTCTGAAGGGATGAATACATTAATGAATGATTCAACCAATCAATGACCCATACACCACTGCCTGCCAGGAAAAGCCCATACAGAGTTAAGTGGCTCAGGAATCCAGACTAGACACATCCAGCACACTTCAGTCTTAATGCAATTAATGCTCAAACTGTCTCATGGGGTCATGAGGTAGCATAGGAAGGATTTCTTGAAAGAGAAGATTCTCAAAGACAGGAGTATAGGAATAATAAGGAAATTGGTTTGTGGAGAGGAGAGAGGGAGAGAGAGAGAGAGAGAGAGAGAGAGAGAGAGAGAGAGAGAGAGAGAGAGAGAGGAAGAAGAAGAAGAAGAAGAAGAAG